>NC_089143.1:65250161-65587492 GCF_009819655.1 Sylvia atricapilla
TGCTTTACACAAAAACCAAATAATGCATTAATGAGAGACTTAGGGTCCACTCTTCTCTCAGAAAGATCATTACCAGTTTCATGCCTGTGACATAGTCAAAAGCTGACAAAAAAATAAAGGCTCAGTTGATCCCAGTGGCCAGAGACACACAGGGAGGGACACAGGCTCCATCAGGCTTTGCACACACACAGCTCACACCAAGGCTGTGCTTTTATGATCTCTCTCTCTCCCTGGAGGAGATTCAAGCATGTCACACAGGATTTCTGATTCTCAAAAGAGGCAGAGGATGAACACTAGGCACAATAAATGGAGTTTTCCCCCCCTATGTTCTTAGCATTCTGAGTTGCAAGGTCACTTTGAGCAAGAACTGTTCCCTCCTGGCCATGTTTCCTGGTTTTAACCATTTCCTCCCAACATTTTTATCAGGTCTTTTTATTTGAAAGGCAAAATAATCCTTAGATATTTTCAATTTGCATCAGTTAATTGCTAAATGATGATCGAGCATTGTGACATTTTTTCTAAATTTAAGTTTCTAATTGCACTAGACTGTTATTAACTTACAACTCCATGTCTGAGATCTGTATCTGCTGACCATTTGCTGAATGAAGGTTCATGATTTGCAATCTTGGTAGTATCTTTATCTCCTTTCTTTCCTGCATGCATTTGCACTTGTGTCAAGATATTTGTTAATGACATCTAAAGTTTTCTCATGCTATCAAGACTACAAAAACTCAGTCATGTTAAACATCTGACCTTTAAAGAAGAGACAATAAGAACATTCTAGGGTACAATATGGAAATACTCTTGTTACAAACTATTCAGTAAACTGGAAATGTCAGTGTAAGGAAACAACTTCTTTTATTAGAAATGTTGCTTAGATTTATTTATGCATGTTTTTCTTACTGAAAATCAGATATTTTTTCCCAATTAATTCTATGAATAAACATTGTTAGCCATAAATATTTTCAGTTGCAGAAGTTTCAGTCAGAACACCAGCTGACATAGGCTTAAGATACACTGGAATAACGTTAAGATCTCACTTCTGAAACAATATTAGAGTCAAATTTTCATAAAATGCTTCTGCCTGGATTAAGGTGCAAACAAGACTACTAACCCAAGTCAATTGTACAGATTGTACTTAACAGTGAGGTAGAAAGGCAGAGGAGTAGGGAGAGGCAGAGAGACAGATTCAGTAGAAAGGAAGCCACCAAAATGTGTTCCTGCAGCATCCCACCAGCCCTCCTGGAGGTACCACTTCTATACAGTCCATGTCATGGGTATCCACAAGGCGTAGGTGCTGCCATAATTTGGTAGGGCATGTGCAAGCAGCTGCTTCCTTTGTCACATTCCCACTACGGGAATTTTTGTCTGGATGTTACCCAGATTTGCCTCACCAGGCACTTTTCCCACAAGCCTGCACAGTGGGAACGTGTCCCATATGCTAATCCCAAACCTTTCACCTCTGTGTGGGCCTGCGATGAACACCTTCCCTGTTTGCCATCTGTGCCTGTTGTGCTATAGTTATCTTGTGGAAACTTTCTCCTTTGTCAGTATTTGAAACAATTTACTGTGTTTCTCTAAGTCTTGACACACAATTCTAGTAAATGTGCCTGCATAGCCACATTTAACTCCACAATTCTCTTCCTCTGTAGCAATCATCTGCATTTCAGCCCAGCTCCCTCTAACCACTCTCCTCATAACTCATTGCAAGCACATTTTTGCCAAAGTATCTCACACATGTACAAAGAGAGAGCTGGATCTAGAGGATTTTCTTCTCATCCATGTCTCCACGTGAGAGCAGAGTACAAATACCCTAAATTTTTCAAACTATTTGGGGAGCAGGACACCTAGGCAGGTAGCTCTGTAAGCTGGGAAGTGCTTCCCTGTCCTTTGTCCTGCTCACTTTATCTTATGGACATGAACACCACCAGTGGCACTGGTGGTACTGCAAACCAATGGGAATTCATTGTAGGCAACTTTTGTTAGTACCTTTCCTAACTCCTGCCTTGAGGCTCAATTCATGAGTTCCCAGGAGATCAGAGCTCGTTCACTAAGCAGTAACTGGGAGAAAGCTCTGGTCAGATTGACATCAATTTGTAGTTCCACTTCATAAATCATTGAATTCAAATGAAAATTAAACTGACCAGTGTCCTTTACTATCCCACAGCAGTGCACAAGCAGCATACTGACATGCAGAATAAATAGACACTGGGGTCCTCTGGCCACATTTCATTAGATTGTGTATTAGTGTAAGTTCATGTTCTGGCTTGCAGCTGAATAACAGAGAGTAAGTACTCTAAGTTTGACAGCCAGTACAAGAAGATTTTAGTGTGAAAGCTGCTCAAACAGAATGAAAGGAATTATTTATTGTAATCAAGAAACTATATCATTTTCTAGTCTCCTCTTGCCACTTCTTGCCTTAGATTTCACAGAAAGATTACAGTCTAGACTAATATTAGACAGAATATATATATTTGTTAAATTTTCACTCTCCTGTCTGGGTGCAGAGGAAGAGAGTGAGGGAATTTGGTGGGTGCCAGAATCTTGCCAGTGTCAACCCACCTCAGTGGCTGTTATAGAAATTTTGGAAACATTAGCTGTACCTAATCAAAGCCACTTCCCAGGACAGCACAGCAACAGGACCAGCATCATTAATATGAATTAAGATTAGCATGACAGGAGTTCTAAGATATCATTCCTATTTTATCGTGTGCATGAAGGGATTCAGACTGACAGCAAAATTCCAAGCAATAAACTATTAAATCAAGCAACAAAAAGCTCAGATGAATTGGAATTTTAGAGCATTTTAAAACATTTGAGTGCTAGAATTTGCACTGTCAATCAAGCAGGATAACTGTCATTTTTACTGCTTCCATATTTTTGGGGTTGATACACTCTAAATTATCTCTTGGAGTCAGCTAACAGATAAATATTAACTCTCATACAAAAAGGCTTTACTGGAAAAACACTCAGATATCCATTCATCTGAGCATAAATTTTTTTGGAGAATAAACCAACTGACTTACATGACTACTTAAGTTAGACAAGCATTCATGTGGCTCTGTTGCCATATATAAATCCTAAATGGAAATTAAAGTCTCAACAGGGAGAGAGAATTAATTCTTTTTGCTAGAAAACAAAAAATCCCCATGTTCTCCAACAGAAGAGTTCAGGTCTTTTGCCACAGTCTATAACTTCAAGAGTCTGTAACGATTTAAAGGTGGTGTGTCAGCTAACCAATCTTACATATTTACTTCTGCAGATAAAAAAAAAAAAAAAAAAAAAAAACCAAACAAAAAAAAAATTCCAAAACAAACAGGAAAGAAAGCCTGTAGGGTAAGTACAGCCAGTTTGCCATTAGAATCTCGAGAAAAGAAAACACAGGATAACAAAAGCAATAAAAAAACGAGAATCAAAGCCCAAATTGAAGGAAAACTTGAAAATTACAAAAATATTCTAAATCTCACCATAAATTCAGAACTATTTGATCTTAAATAATTAATCTACAGTTAAAAATGCCCATAACTCAAAAACACTCTGAGCCACTTTTTAAGGAGGGCTGCAAAGTTGACTAATGTAAAAGCCTTTAGCCCAGGTATTATTAGGCTTATTGGTGCCTTGAATAAGTTTCCCAACTATAATAACAACAGAAGCTCATCTGATATAATCTTTGCAAACAATCACAAAGAAGAAGACACTCTTTATTTTGACCAAAACAATCTTGGTGGTGGCTTACCTAAACTTGTTTTAACTCCTTTGATGTTAAAAGATTCTAGACACACAATATGATCGATGCATAAATTTAATCCTATAAAGCAAACCATTATCTGAGCTGCTTCATAGAACTCGTGACACACTTCAATTGTCACATATGCTAAAACTGATTGAAATCCTGACTGTACTTGCCTTCAGAGAGACAGAGATATCCTGACTCTTTCAATGCAGAGAAACAATTGCTGGGTGCTTTTTTCCAAGCGCAAGTTTCATTTTAGCAGTGAATTTCTAATCAATGTAATGTGATATAATCTCACTTCTTACTCTGAAACAGAAAAACATGCAATATCTAGCAACCTCTTTTGAGGGCAAGTACAATTCATAATGAAAATTAATTTCATATTCCTATTTCCTGGCTCCTACAAATAACAAATACTTGTAACACAAGGACAGATGTTTTAATATACTCTGTTATCAGATTGGAAAGACGAGCACAATGCATGGAACAAAACACACCAGGACAAAGGACACGACGCATAATGCTGCATTCCTATTAGCATAACAAAAATGTGTAAATTATGTTGGTGCTGAAAATTGGGAATACTCCTTTAAACAGCATCCAGAAGATATTCGAGAATGTTATGAAACCTAATCTTGGCATTCTGTTAGTAGAAGAAGAAATCACTTGCTTGTAAACAGTTGCTCTGAATCAAATCTCATTGAAGAGTACTGTAAGAAGGAAAGCAAGGTGTAGCTTTCAAAACTGTCTGCCTCAAGAACACATGTTGTAACTTAGTTCTGCTTTTTAAGTATGAAATTAGAGCTCTGGGAGTTCTACAATGCTAGCGTTTGTCATTACAAAAAAAACCAAATTAAAAAATAACACGTTTTAAAAACATGATGGAGAAAAGGGAACAAATATATTTTATTACACAAATAAGATTGGACTTCCTAATATTATAACTGATACAAATTGTAAAGGTCCAGCAACTGTTTGGAAGGCAGGTATAACAAACCCTCCTAAGATGGACATAAAGTTGCACTGATTTAATTTATGCAAAACTATAACTTCATACAGTATATTAAAATCCAATTTTGTAGTGAAGGATCACCTTACTACTGCAATTTGATATTTTCCCCCATCAGATTCCATTAGTATGTAGAAAATGCATGGATTTCTAAGGTACCACTGAAATAAGTTGAGGTAAAACTGGAGACAATCCAAAGCAAACCCAAAATTAATATAACAGTTCAGTCAGACTTTGGCCTTGAAAATAATATTTTTAATATTTTTCTTAATGGAAAAAACCAATCTATTTTCTGCTGTCTAGAAACTTGAGCAATCTTTTCATTTCTCATTTTAGAGAAAAGAGATCTCACAGACACAATTTCTTCCACTTTAAAATAAAGGTGTAAAGAGTAAGAGCACTGCCTAGGAAAGAATTCTGTCTCTTGAGGTATTATGTAAATAAAGTACATCATCTGATACTTAGACTAGACTGAAATTTCAGTCTAAGTAAAGTCTAAACTTTGTAAAGTCTAAATTCACTAACTCATATGAGCACATTATCTCCTTAATAATTTTAATATAGAAAAAAGTTCTTTGAAGATCATCTACTAATTTAATCATTGACCAGAAATATTGCCTCTAGGTCTTATCTGTGTCATCTCCACTTAGTAGGGATGGACTTTCAGAGCCCTCTCTAAACACTGAAGGCAACTTCCTTGATAGCAGTGATAACATTGACTATTTAATAGAAATGCTGAGAATAGATGTCATTCTCCGATTTTTCTTTCATTTTTCAAAGTTGAAATTAATTGAGGGTATTTTTAGTTTACCTCTGCAACGTTCATGTTGCAGTGGCAAGTTTAAAAGTAACCCTTAGAAAATGCAGAGGAAATAGTAAAACTAGCTGCAGGTGACCTGACCTCTTGCACTTGCAAATAAAGCATCCTTCATGGTTTTCCATTCATAACTCAAAACCAGACACAGACAAATCAAATACTTCCATCACAAATGAATAAAAATCTGGACAAAGCCTAATTTTCCAGAATCCTCAAGAGAGGACAACAGCACCATGTTGCTTGGGGTAGATGAGATACAAATTAACAAAGAAACCAAGAGAAAATATTGTGAGAAACAAACTGAGCACAATTTGTGGTCTGTTGCTCTTTTTTTTCCAAATAAAGTATTCATAGAAAATTAAATATTATATAGAAAACAGTTTTTAACCCACAAAAACTGTATTTCACTTGCCTCTGAATTACAATTGTTAGAAATAAAGGTTCAAGAAAATGGTTAATGCTTTAATTTAAAAACTTCTCACTATGAAATTAACAAATACAATTTAATTGCAATTTCTTGCATGATTAATAGGCTAGATTTTCATTCTTAATGCCACCACGCAGTCTGTTAAATATGGACTTTTTGCTAAATTAATTTCCTGAGAGATCCAGCTGCTATTGCATGCAGATTGTGTTATCTAACACCTCATATTATATTTCTAATTTGCATATCTATTTGATTAATGGTTTACTCTGCTTAATCTTATGCACTAGGAAGACACAAGCTGATCACCTCTCTTCCTCAAATAGAACTGCCTGGACTGAGGGAGCATGAGGATGTGATTCAGAATACAGAAATGTGCTGATGTAAAGTTCAGTGTATTATAAAACCTCAGCTACTACTGAAAGCTATCCTGCTTGTAATTTCAATTGGAAAATAAAAGCCACAAGTGAAAATCAAGCACAGGCACACATAGCTGTTAGGTGTATTGTGGAGTGATAAAGTATTTTGGAGATTTAATGATCAGCTCTTTTTTTTGTCTGGATATTTAAATTTAGAGTAGTTGTCATTATGAGTGAGACACACTGTCTCTCGGTCTTGTCTTCAAGACTGATGCAAAAATTATTAGGTGGTGAAGGCATCACTCTTCAAAATCTTAATCCAGGAAAAGGAATGGGGTTTTTTTGCCATGAGAAGGAGCAGATCCCCTAGACACTGGGGGTTTCTCAGAAGCCAGTGAGGCAGACACAATGATGGGATTGCTGTTATTGGTGTCATGCTCAGCAGCACGAACCCAAGCCAGGGCAGGGAGCACATCCCACTGGGCATTTCAGCTCTGCAGTTCAGTCTGAGTTCATGAGGCAGGGCAGAGCAGAGCTGACACAAGTGCTGCTCAGGGGTGTGAGACTGGGGGAGCACACAGGTCTGTCTCCAAACACTGCCAGCAAAGAACAGGGGCTTAAAGCCACCAGCATTCAGATGGGTTCTCCTGGAGACCCCTTAGCATGAAGAAGAGCTCCTAACCACGTGTAAGAGCCCTGAGTCATGTCTGTCCACTGACCACCACCTCCCTGCATGTCTGGAGTTCTTCAGACAATTCTAAGTTTACTTTAGCAAATCTAAATTCAGTAATTCTAAATATACAACCCAGCATTGTTGCTGGTGTACTTAACTACCTCAATTTGCTGTCACAGAGTTTTCCAAAGAGTATCCCCCAAAGCCACACACACCTGCTCCCTCTTCTCCAAGGGTTCTCAGAGTCTGGGATGGGAGGTGCAGAGTGACAGCTGATCAGGAAATTTATTTGAATTTTTCTCACAGATGGACAGGGGGCTACACCTCTCACTGCTGGAGAAGTTTCTGTTGTGGAAGTCACTGGAACCTTGTAAAAGAGCTGGATATTGCTATAGAGGAAAAAAAAAAGGTACCTGGAAAAGAGAGAGGAAAGCTGCACTTTCAATGGAGCTGTACTGTTCAGTTTTTCATCCTGATTCAGCAAACGCCCAGAAATTACCTGTGAAAGAAAAACTACTTAAAAATCTGTACAAGCATTATTTTTATTCTTCTAAGTATTTTAGATGAGTGAAGATTTTAGATCTTTTAGATTTATTTTAAAGTATATACATTTTCATCTATATTTTAAAAGTGTGCATATGTATGTTGCCTTTCTCATTTTACTGTAGTGTAGTTTAATTAAAATTATTGTATAACAGAAACATTTTCAGCTCTTTGAAAAATTTGGAAATCCACATTCTTTTAGAAAATATTTCAAGATCTTTTTTTCTAAAATATCCTTCAATATCTCATCATTAAATTATTAGCTTAATGATTTAAGACTCTGAAAAAGCATTTGCTACCAAAATGTCAAATAATATGAATGGAGACTAGTAACAAACAGTGCTAATCCATCTTTATGCACTTCAATATTCTGGATACAATCTAAACAATACTCATTTAATTTCACCTTTCAATTACTCAAGGCCTTTTCCCACAAGCTTACACAGCTTCCAACTTTTATTATTGCCAGACACTGCAAGCAGCTGCTCCAGATTATCTAGGTTGAGACTATTTCCAGTTTTCCTGCAAACACCCAAAAATAAGCTCAATATTCAACTGTATGAGCTGGAATTGTATTTAATTGACCAAATGAAGCAACTGTTTGGTTATTTCTGTAAAAAGCTGGTAATGTTTTCAAGATCTGAACAAAATGAAAGGTGGCCAAAATAGCTTCGTTCTGAATTACTTTGCAGAATAGTTTCCCTCAAGTATGGCTTAGCAAAACCAGAGTAACTTACAGACATTTCCATTTCCAGCTGCACCACTCTTTTCTGGTCACCATTTCAGAGAGCCTGGTCCAGGATGAGTACATATCAGCACAGTTTATAATGGAAAGAGAAAGGCATGCAACAGAGAAGTTCCATACATTTGCAGTGAAAACTACAATTGCATGCTTCATTGTACAGATAACATATAGATATATATGTGAGTGTGTGTCTGCATGCACACATTTTTACTTTTAGTTTTGCTTGAAGCACTTGTGAATGACAGTCATTTTCAAAGAGAAATAGAAGGTCATGAATGCACAGAATGATATGTGCTGTAGAGTAGAATGTACAAAATTGCTATTCACAATCTTCAAGAGGGATTTCTTTTCTCTTGAAAGGCAGAAAAAAGTTAAATGGATATATCCATGGTTTTAGAAATATTTACTGTTTTAGACAATTCAACAGAGAAGGGCTGTACTCTATTATTAATTTTTTATCCATCAGGGAAACCAAATACATGTATTTTTTCCTTGCTACTATTTTTCATTCAATAATATATCTTTTAAAATTTTCTAGGTATTAAGATGAGGAATCTAATTCTAAAGTAACTATAAGGTTCCTTGAGCCTCAAGTAGACACTGCACTGTAACTATACACTAAGTTTCACTTCTAAATTGAATTCTCTTCTGCACTGAATTTTTTGATTGCTTCTTCTCTGTGACTTGATCAAGCAGAGCTGATCTTTCTATGATTTTCTAGAAAAAAAAATAATAAAATAACTTTTTTGTACTACAGTTCTTCGTGATAGTTAACAGCCTAATGTTTATGCCAAAAAAAGCTTACAAAGGCCAAAATAGCCTTGACAAGGCAAAATCTTGTGTGCTTTTGACATTGGAACTATATGTTGCGTATAAGAAGTGTCAGAATAAAAGAACTAGACAGTCTTAGAAGTGAAGCTCTAAAACTCCTCCAGATCCAGCCATTGTAGGCCTGACTCTAGACTCCTGTGCGCTTTTACATTAGAGAGAACATTTATTGTCTTAAAATGTACCCATGTTTTTCCCTGGCCACAAGCCATGACCAGGTTCTTCTCAAAGGAAGAGTTCCTCACTTCCACTCTTCACCTGGTGGCCCGAGGTGGTACTGAATAACAACCTAGACACATCCACGGGGGCTTGAGGCTCCTCTCTCTCACGGCTACAGAACAAAAAGAAGAAAAACCCCAACCAAACCAACCAACACAAACGAAAAAAAACCACCTCACCTCTTTCCTGACTGAAACCAGGAGACTCACAGTACAGCTTATTGTAGACACAGCATCTGAAAATTGATAGAGACTGCATCAATAAGTGAAATGGGTTTGGTAGGGAAAAAAAGAAAAAGTTCCTCAGGACCTGTGCCTTTCAAGCATCTCTCACATGTATGAAGTAAGGTATATCTATCTGCTCATGACTGAATTCCTACCCTTTTTAAAAACAATTTCTATCCAAAGAAATGAACTAGACCCCTGAAGTTGCTCGGAGTCACAAGGTAGCATCTGTGCACATGAACAGGGATTGAAAAGATGCGATAGTGAAACCTGTCAAGAACCATGTTCCAGCAAAGGGCTGCACCCATGAGGATACTGCCCTTGAAGTTTCAGGGCCTGACCAGACCCAGCCAGTGATGCAAAGACTGGGTCCATTTTAGGCCGGCTGATCAATCACAGTCCTGTGCAGGAAAGAACCAACTTAAGAGTAGCTCATAAAGAAAGAAGCACTGTTACACCTCTGAGGTGGAGATGACCTTCCTGCCTTTATTCTCCCCTTCTCAGTGTTTGCTTTTCCTGCAATCACTGGAACCTTGCAGGATCTGATTTACTCGGTTGCTAAACAGATGGGCTCTGCTGGGCAACTTTCATGGTCTGTGTGCCATTCTTGTCTCCTGTGCCAAAAAAAAAAGCAATTCTCTTCTCACCTTGGCATAGTGCTTTTAATTTGTCTTCCAGGTTCCTCAGTTGCTGCTATTACATAAATAAAATATAACCCAAAAGTTTTATTAAAAATATTTTGATGATCCAAAACAACAGTTAGTTTTCAAACACAAGTATCAAAGAAAGTATTTTTTTTACCCTTCTTATTGGATCACTGAAATTTAAAAGGAGGAGGAAAAAAATCTTTGTCCTTATCCCCAACAGTGGAAAAAAAGTGGGTGCCTAAATGAGACAGTACAGCTTAAAGGCAGTGTAATGATTGAATTGGGAGAATTAATTAAGATACTTCTGATTTTGCCCTGCCCATGTAAACTGGCTGCCAGGTTTGACTGATTGTTTACTACAGTTGCTCTTTGTTAAGGTAATAAAGCACATATTGCAATTGAATAACATATAGAGTGCACTACAAAATTGGAAAAAAAAAATACTTTAGTTCTTCAGTCTAGTCTAAAACTAGACTCTAGCCTTAGATCTCTAACAAATCCAAGAAAATCACCTCCGTCATTAGAAGTATTTTAATACATCCTGTTAGGTTTTCACATCCATTTAAAACACAAGCTGTTATAACGTTTTGGTAGAATTTATACAATTGGTGAAAATATAGATCTAGTTTTAGCTATGTATGTCACAATATTCTCCAGCATTTTGCTTTGACTACCTAGTTCCCGTATTTAGCTAAATTCCTGATGAGCTTGTCTCATCTCCCCAGACAAAATTACAGGGAGATCGGGAGCAGATCAAAACATCTGCTTTACATGTCTTAAGGTCAAACATATGCCTAGATTGGATGCAAAATATGTTGGAAGACTGTGGCTTGTTTCTCATGATTTGGGGTTTTGTTTGGTTGGTTTTTTTCCCCCCACCTTCAAATGCCTGAGATATATTTCACTTAAAGCTACTAAAAAGAATTTTAAAGGCTGCATCTCACAGACATTAGGCAAGCTGCTTCATTTTGACTTGATTCTCTTAGGACTCAGTAAGTGCAAAAATTCCACTGGAAGTAGAAGGCTGCTTCTCTAAATGAAGGAACACAGAAGTCTACAAAACTTCTCATTTTCAAAAAACAGAAGACAATAATAAATTGAGTGTCCTGTGGTTACTGAAGGTTATTGTAAAGAAGCAAAAAAGCCTTTTTTTTTAATTCAGCCTTCAGTTAGAATAACCTGGTATGGCACACACAAGAAGATAACAGATGGGTGAGTTACAGCTAGATCTTAATAATAGCAGACATCATCTGTGCCACAGCCTTTGGGAAAAAGAAAAGTGCTTGTTCTCATTGTCTCTGGATTTTCTGCTACAATTAAATGTTTCTGTAACATATGTGAAAAGGGGAACCACGAGTATTACTGGATCTTGGGCTGTTTTGCTTGTTTTTCACAATAAAATGGTAATAAAGCAGTAAAGCTTCCTATACATTTAACTCAACATTAAGGTACATTTGGCTTTGTTCTGGACACTGCATACATAAAACTCTAAAAGGAAATAAGGTGAATGGTATAAAAGAGAAGAAAAAAACCCCAAAACAATACAGTGAGAGCATTCTTGTAGCAGTGGTGAGCAGAGCAGCTCCTGAGTTTGATTCTTGCTTTGGCCACTGCTGCCTGGCTCTGCGCAAGGAACGACTTCACCGTCACTCGGAATACCAAACACTCCATCTCTTCCTCAGCCCCAGTCAGATCAGCTCAGCTTCACAGGCAAGGCAAGAATCATTAACCACTTCAGACAACTATGAAAATGTCCTTTGTTTCATGGTCAAAATGGCACGGTATTTTCAGCTAGAATTTACACAAAGATTAACGGGAGGTCAGGCTTTATGAAGGACTTCTGTTCATTTCCGCTTTTCTGAAATATGCCAACTTTTTAAAACAATTTGGGTTTTAACAAGACTATAAAACAGCCTTACTGCTAAAATAATGAAAAAAACATAGGATGGACAGTTGGAATTGTGATTGCTAGATTATGGTCAGCATAGTTTTCCTCTGCATTGAAACAGCTCTTCTCTAAAAGACAGCAACTGTAGAAAAATGTGTCAAACGTGGTAATAAAAGAGTAAGATTATGGAGTAACTTTACAGAATGTGTGCATAATGAAGCAATTCAAATCAAGAAAGAATGCCTCCACCATAATATAAGAAAGTGTGAAAACATATTCAAATCTTTGTCTAGAAAAAAATAATTGAAAAAAATTAAATAGTGAAGTTAGGTCACTGAATCCTGATACGTTTCTTTCTACCAACTTCTTTTTTGACCAGACAGTTGAAGGGTGTTTTTCTGCTGCTGATGAACTAGCTAGGAAAAATACCATAATGTTATCTACACTTCTTACAACCTATATTTTTGCTTTCATTTTGTGCTTCACACGCCATTCTTGTGAAACAGCAGAATGAGATGAGTTGACACAGTGCTTGGAGGACTCTCATGGGACAGAAAAGGAGATGGAATAAGGTGTCTTACACTTATATTTGGTTTGTGCTGATGCCAATCATCAATGCAGCATTTCAGTGAACTGCTGCTTCTGTTATCATAAAGTCTCTTCCTTGAAAGTGACATAAAAATTATAATTAAATGACAGCTTTCCCTCAAAGTTTGCATAAATACAAGCATCTGCAAAATAAGCAGATGAAATAATGAAGCCTTTTTGGCTTTCAGTCAGAAACAGCTTTAGCCTTCAATACTTCAATATTCCTATTCATAATTTAGCTTCTCATTTTATTTCACTGCTTTTCTAAAGAGACTACTGATTCAATTGATTCTATTGGCTATTTCATGTCAACCTGTATTTAGATGATATGAGATGGGTATGTCAGAGCTAATTTCATTTTCTGCACATTTACTTCGTGGCTTAGCAGCAGCAAGGCAAAAAAATAGGCTTTGTTACAAAACAAGAATCATTCAGATTTTGGGCTTCATTTTTCTTCCCCTGAAAAATGAGATTTTTTCATTATTTCATAATCAATATATTACTTCTACCTTTGTGAGCTGTCCTCTTAGTCCTCACTTCTGTCTATTAAAGGCATTCAACATCTTTATCATAATTCTGAAGCGATTTAATACCATTGTTATTTCTTTAAAAATATAAAAATTAATTAATCAAGCAATGAAATTATTAGATGTTTATTTTTTTCATTTACTTAATACACATTCAAGTGCTGTATAATTCAACATGGGAATCATACAGAACTCCATCAAATAAGACATTTTTTTCTTTTTAGTATCCCAATGCTTGTTTCTACAAGCAATTATTTCATCCTCTTTCCTCTGATATTCCTCATCCTCCTCAAACCTGAATAAGGCCATGAAATAAACACAGGAAGTAAAAATATTAGGCAGCACTGAGATTGCAGATTGGTCATAGGATTGCAAATGACTTAAGAAAAGTGAAATACCTTTTTCATCATTTTTCTAAGAAGAAAAATCCTCTTTAAAACCTCCAAAAAATACTGATATTGAGTTTTATACATTGTTAAAAATATTAATCAAAGATTGTCATAAGCAGCAATATGTCCTGTTGCTGTTAGACAAATGTAAATTGAGTGAATTGTGCAGACAGCTGTATAAATAATTGGTGGTCTTCTGGTGAGTGCTCTATGACAAATACTGACTAATCAGGTTCATTTTTAAAAACTGCCATGATTTTCTTCAGAGGCAGAAATACTTAGAAATTAAAAGAAAAAGAAATAGACAAAAAAATCAGGGATCCAAAGTCCAGTGATGCACTGTCAGTAGCAAAATGAAGAAAAGCAGCAGATGTTGCAAGAAACTGTGACAAACTGCCTCTGGTCCAGGTTACTCATTCAGAAATAGTTCAAGATCTACTAAAATACTTTTTGATTTTAGTTCTCTGCCCTTTATGGAGCTGAGCCACTGTTGGCAGTAAGATGAAATCGTGTGGACAGCATGAAGACACTTAGATCTCTCATATAGCTTCCAAATGGAGAGAGTGCAGCTCTTTTTGCTCAAATTATTATCCATTTCAGAGAGACTCTCTTATGCTCTGATGTTCTTGAAATTGTTGAGGGAGAGCAGTCTAAATTGTTTTAACTTTGATTACAATAGTGTAGACATAAAAATAATACCAAGTTTTTAAAAATATTTTTACTTAGTATATTAGTGTAATGCACATATATCTAACCTCATTTTAATTAAATCTTTTATTCAGATGGAAAATATTGACATTTCTAGTGTACTTCATGTTCAGATTTACATTTATATTGTGTTTGGTATGCATTTATTTTACTTATTTTTAAACAGCTTTGTGAAGTTAAGCCATCACACTTTGTCTCATGTAGTTTGAACACTTTTTACTAAGTACAACGAAAGGGATAAAATGAAATACTTTGAATGAGCAAATAAGTCTAGTGTGCAAATTAAACATACATGGAAAAATTATCCATGACTTTTTCATCGTGTAAAAAACATGTCTTGTATAGTAAAAGTTCCTAAAGAAAAGTTTAAAATTACAAACAGCTGTTATAGTTAAACAGTGGTCAAAATAATTCCCTGATCTCTGTGGCTTTAAACCAACTCTCTGGCTTAGTCATGATTCAGTCAGACAAGAAAAAAAGATCCAAAGACAATAAACAGCCCAATTCCTATTATGGAAAAGAAATTGAGAACACAAGTATGAGCAGTTTGATTTGGACTTTGGGAAGCTGTAAATATGATCAAGTAGGTAATTATAGCTATAGCCAATATGACATGAATGATGAACAATAGAGTTTGACAGAACACAGGGACAAGAAAAAGAACAGAGCTAGAAGACCCATCTGACAACGGCCCTGTACTTTCAAAATGTAGACTACCCTGTTAGGAAAGAACAGCTTATAAACAATTTGAAATATCACTCTCAAAAGTTCATTTTTATAAAACAAAATATAAATATAAATAACATTGCTAAGAACGCTTGAACAAAGACTATGGGGAATAAAAAAAACCCATCACTTTCTATTTACCCTGGGTGTCCTCACCATGTAATATAGTATATTGGACACAATTCTAATATAAATTCATTTCAAGATAACCACAGGCACTTTTAGCCATCTCGTTTGCAACATCAGTCTGGTTATTGGAGACTCATCCATGTTTTACCTCAAATCATCTGCTAATTTGGGCCTAGAAAGAATATAAATTGTATAATTATTTCCTTTATATCTCACACAGTGACTAGCATCCACAGCTTAATAGAGAACAATGGCAATAGTCCATGCTTGAAATGTTGTTTTCTTTACCTGAAAACAGCAATTTAAGTGTAAGCAGTAGAAAGGTGAATAAGGTCAACGACCAGCAACAGACATTTTGTCACAACAGATATCTTTTTACTAAGAAACCTTAAAAGTCAAACAAGGTAACTCGTAAATCTCTCCTGTGGCTGATGTAACAGTGATTGTGTTAATCACCTTTATTCTTTTTCAAGTGTCTGTCATGGGGCTCATAGTACTGGACAAGCACTCTTTGGTGTAGAGTTCTTAAACCAAAAAAAAAAAGAATAAATAAATAATTAAACCAGCAACTGTCCTCTAGAAAAGCTGTAACTAAATTTTCATGAGTTTTTCTTTGGATGCACAAACCTGGAGCACCCTTGTAGATTCCTGCATTAATCCAAGTTGATGTGACTAATTAAGTCTCTTACCATCCATTTTAGAGTACAAAACTCTATATAAAATGTCTTCTAGGCATTGCCATCATACAGTACTGCCTGTGATTTCAACCACTTGACACAATTCACCTAAAGAGAGGGAATAGGATTACACAGTATTCTTTACACCATCGTAGTCTGAAACTGATGCAGCATTTTCTGCAGAATTTAATGATAATGGTAAGAATTCTACCCCTGCTGGTAGGAGCAGTTTTATAATGTGTCTCACTCATGGGTATAGATAACTTACAGACACTGAACAGAATTAACATTGACTAAACTCTGCTTTCCCAGTGCCAAAACACACAAAAATATTACATAATTCAGAAATGCCAATAAAGTGGAGTTCACACCTGTTCAGCCAAAGCAAGCACCATCACGATTCTGTCAGTTTTGGGGTTTCTGTGCTTGGTAGCAATTGTGGACCTGTTAGGAACTCAAATATGCTTCACATCAGAGAGTCTGATTTTTGCAAGTTCAGAAAGCATAGTGTGGACAAGCAAATTCCCATTATCAGATGAATCTCAAATCTCATCAAAGGTGCTGAAGTGAAAGAGATGCTTAGCTGAACTTGGGTTTTTGATGAACTTCCTGCTTACAGCCATTTACCAGATCAAAGGATTTAAATTTGTCCAATTAAGATCACATTTTTCACAAAATCACACCCTTTGTGCACAAGTTAACTTCAAAATCATGCTTCTTTCTTGACACAGTTATTGCTTGGAAGCAAAAATATATTATATATTTCATCTTATACTTTTAACTGCATATGTATTTGGTATTTAGATTGCATACATTCATATTAATAATGTTTAGCTCAGTAATGGCTAGATTGAAAATACATTCATGAGAAGGAAAAATAAGACCTGAAACCCCCTATATAATGGCATAAATAATCTGAAATATCTGGAACTTTGGGATTTGACAGCCAAGAAGGATTAAATAAGACAAGGTTTCTTATTAACTAAATTACAGTTGCCTATTATATTAGATTGTTTTTTATGGACAGAGTTCCAGTTTGGTTCTTATGAACTGAAATAATTGTACACAGATTTGATGAATCTGAGAGTCATGTGCTTTGATTACTATAACCCTGAAATTTGCTGATAAATTCCTTGCTGATGAAGAATCATTACTTTTTCCTTGTATTTTGTTTACCTAGCAATGTACTGTATAATTTCTCATCTTTCATAGAAATTGATCTTTTAAAATATATTTTGCACCCCCTATAAGAATACTGTTGATTTTTCCTATTCCTGCATCCCTCCACTCTCATTCTGTGAAATATTTATGGTGCAGAGGTGATACAAAGGCATCAGAGGTGTGTGGGGTGGTGGCAAATCTTCAGTTAGTAGGAAGTTTTACAGGTCTGTGAAAGGTACAGGGGAGTAAGAGTAGAGAATGTGTGTACCTTTAATGCTGTTTGAAATTCTGGGTACATTTCAGAACACCCTGAAAATGTCAGACTTCAGGCTGTGTAAACTATCATAGGTCCAGTGAAGTCAAATGGAGGCTACAGCATCATCATTTTAATCATGGTATTTTGTAGTCTGGCATGCTGCTGTAGCCCCATACAATTCTTCATATATAATTTAACACTTTAAAGTGCCCTTTTTCCCCCTGTATTTTGACTGACAAAGAACAACTTCATTGATTTATGCTCTTCTGTACACTGGAATTTCCCCCTTTTCTGCTGTGTAGATAAAAATATGTTTGGTTTTTTTACGCAGCAACACTGGGCTGTTATCTCAATTTTCTTTCTGTAACACTATTTTCTTCTTTTATTTTGGACTGCTAGCAAACATGTCCACTCTCATGTCTACTCTGGCTCAGGATCTCGCTTGTTAATGAACTGTGACAAGTTATAATAATAATTCCCTCCGATATCAGATTGTACTGTGGACCTTAACGACAGCTTCTTATCAACAGTTCTGATAACCAGGGCATCCCTTATGCTTTCCCCTCTGCCTGCCCACAATTCACAACACACAGCCAGTTGTCACAACACCCTAAGGAAAGCCTTTACTGATCATTCCCTGTCAGATACATAATCTTGTGTCTGTTTTCACAGCTGAACATGATCAATAAGATCACTTACTATCCTCCTACCAGTCTGTCTGTTCCTGTCCCTGTTACCTTTGCAAATTACAACAAACTGCAAACCCAAATAAAACTTCCAGAAACTATTATACATCAGCTACAACTGAGGTTTTACTGCTAAGAAACTTTTCCTTTTCTTTAGGGACTAAGGCGATCATTAGTGCAAGAAGTTTAATAGATTTCAGATTTTTTTTTCCCCACTCTCTTCATTATCATAACGCATCACTCATATCTGATGTTTAAAGTGAGCCTACAAACCTACTCAATCTGTAGTTCTAAATAGATGTGTTAGCCTCAGGGGCCAAGTCAATATAAAACCAGAAAAGTATTCCTTAGAGGAGATATCTATTATGGTAAGAAAGGTTTAGTTTATGTGAGTACATCCTTCTAGGAAAAGCCAGAGGGATAATCAATTCATACTAAAGAAAAAATCTTCGGAGTCCACAGTGCCAGAAAGATATCCCAGCAACTGAACCATAGATGAAAATTTTCATTAATGGCAAAACATTATATGTCTGTCAGAGCTATGGGAGGACAAATGCACTTGCCAGAAATAAGATGCCTCTCAGCTGAAGCTTTAAAGCTTTAACGAGACATTCAGAATGCTTTATGAGCAGGACTCCAGTGCAGCAGAAAGGGAACATCATCTACGACTGTAAATAGTGACTTTCCTTTCTGTTAGCTCCTTGAAGAAGAGCCCTGCGTGTTCAATCCAAGAGGCATAAGGACAATCTGGTTAACCAAGAACGCTTTTTTCCCCAATCTAGAACATTGCTTTTAATTTTCTGCTTTGAAGCACTTCTACATACAACAGAAACTAAGTTTTTTCCTGCATATTAGTCAATGTAAATAGCTACCAATCTCCCAGATGAGAGAAGAGATAGTGTTCCTGATACCTCTGTTTCAGTAAGAACTAGGAATTATAAAATTTCAGCTTTGGTGCTGAGGAGTACACTGTTTTGTTCTGCATCTGGCCACACAGATCTGTGGCCCATTAACAGTAAGAATATTAAATTGACAAGGTGGTGTTAGGTCATATATTGGACTGGATGATCCCATAGGTCTTGTCCAACCTAGTAGATTCTCTGATTCTGTGATCCCATAATCCATTCCTTTATCTGCAAGGAGATCCTTTATGCAGGTAGTTTGCACACCAACTGAATCCATAATGTAGTATTTTCTGTAGAAAGCATTATGACTAAAAAACAGCTTCATCAGAATTAAGGTAATTTCCAAGGCTAAGTAATAGAAGAGCTGTATAAGCAGTCAAATTAAAATAAGAATTAAAACCCTTATCATAGCATAATATTCCTTTTATGAAATTATTACATAATTTAGAAAATTAATTTTTGTTATTCACAGTCTGTGGCATTTCCTTGGCCAGGGCTAAACGCAGAAACACCAGAATACTGAGCAAATATAAACCCCTTTCTCATGATGCTGAATATGAGTAAGGTTCAGACAGGTGTTACACACTCACACTCGAGAGATTCCTGTCACAGACTTCAGCAAGGCCAGGATTTCTCTGACAGTCCATGCATGGTCAAGAATTTAGGCAGTGGAGCACAAAACCCAGCACAGAAAATGAAGCTAGGATTAAACAAATTAACATATCACAGCAACCTTCCTGCTAGATCCTGTTCCTGCTCTCTGAATAGCTAATTAAGTTAGGCAAAATGCAATGTTTATGAACTTATGCAACCCCTTCAGCTTGAGAAAGATTGAGAAATACTTCCTACAGTAACAAAAGTGGCAAAAATAGCTGTGAGTGCTGCAGCTTGCTTCCTTCAGAGAGAGGAGAAAGCAAGTATACTAAACCACACAAGCACTCATTTGAATTTTCTGGTTTTCCTGTCAGCAGCTTTATTTCTTTAGGTGAAATATTGAGAGGTTTATTAGAGATATAATTTCTATTAATTGCATTATATTAATTGCATTCCTGTGAGTACAACAGGTTTGGGCATATTTGTTTCACTTTCCAAACTGTAAACCAGGTATATCTTACCTCAATTTTACAGGAGTTTTGAGTTTTAAATATAG
Organism: Sylvia atricapilla; assembly: GCF_009819655.1. Lineage (NCBI taxonomy): Eukaryota > Metazoa > Chordata > Aves > Passeriformes > Sylviidae > Sylvia > Sylvia atricapilla. The sequence continues at coordinate 65,270,173 of NC_089143.1, forward strand.
GCAAATTTCTCCACTAGAGACACAGAGTACATGGGTGTATGTAGACAGATTACTTGAAAATGCATAAATGTAAAGAAGAAAAAAAAAACCAAAATTGTTACTGAAACAGTATGAAGGAAAAACATTACTACTCTATGTTTTTCTCTTGATCATTTTTATGATGAAAGACTGAAAAATGCTCACTGTTAAAGAAAAAGCTGTTGAAAATTTATACACAAGAGAAAAGGCCAGTCAAGATACTGTAGTATAGGCCTCAGAATTTTAACAGCCATTCTTTTGTTTCATTGCATAATACAGATTTCCACAACTTAAATGGAGATCTAGCTACAGGAGGTTACCCTTTGAGTTTACATTATGCTGAAATACTGTTTGATTCTGAGAGACTTAAGTCTTTGTTCATACTATAAGCGTCAAAACAACTTTATTAAGTGCACAGCATTATACAAGGCTGCATGCCAAAACTTGTAAAATGTCAATGCCATGTTTTTCTTGGAATCTTATAATTAATTCATCATCAGAATAGCTTTGGGGCCTTATTCTGATCCATTTTCTAAACAATGCTACCAGGAAATTATGTTCCATGCTTCTGTTTATTTAAAGAATATCACTGCTGAATTTACAAGTAAACTAGTTAAAAGAAAGCCTTTGGGGGATGTAGTAAATTAAAAATGAAAACACACTCAGAGGAACATGGAATTTACAACCAGAAAAATCTCATAAAAAAGTGTACATTGCAAGGTTTATATAAATCAGATACAGATTCTGTAAATACTTGGAGCATAATAAATAAATGATTGCTGAACTCAAAGACAAGTAGTTTACGTCATCATATCCTGCCTGACTGCTCCATTCTGCTGTAATAGAAGGCTCCTCAGTGATAAGGGAGAGGATTTTTTTTTTGTTACTGCCATAAGGTAATATGGAAAGTCAGAAGAGCTTTACCTTCAGTTCAGTTAGTGAAAAAGGACCTGGCCCAAACACACTGAAAGTGGTAATAATCTTTCCAATATCTATCTTAAGGACAATGAATTCAGATATACATTATTTTTTAGTGTAGATTTACTCAGAACTTCTTGATGGCAAATTTCAGCAGTGTTGCTTTCATTTATATTTGGGAAAGATATGGTTCCAAAGCGACCTAAGAGGAATTAAGTGAATTAAGACAAAAATGTACATGAACAAAAATAACTCAGCAGGATTGCAGCAAACATGAGTCCTTGACTTTCAATAACACTAGAGAGGTTATTTTAGGCAGTCCTCCCTTAAATAACAAAATTAAAAATTCTGGATATTATCTTTGATTTCCACTAGTAAAATTTGTTTGAAAAGAAACAAGATTATAAGCAAAAGAAAACATAAGCAACTAGGGGGGAAATGCAGTTTTCTCTGTAATGTATTCTTGTAGAAAATCTGGTTCTACTCATGAGCTTACAAGCTGCCCTCTTCCTAGCATTTAAATTAAGACTAGCAGCTTCCTTACACTTCCACAGTACTCTGGGAAAACTTGAGCTGCAGTTCTAGTCAGGACTTCAATGGAGATAACACAGTAGAGTGGTCAGCTGGAGGACAGTCAGTACTTCAAAGGCACTGTGAATTAAAGGAACATAACTGCTACGAGGAGAAAGAGACAACAGAGCAGCAGCAGCTCAGCAGTTACACACAATTTTAATGTTTGGATGTCTCTCTCATGCATTGTACCCATGTCTCTGAAGTGTGCTTCCTGCAATTTCCCCCTCCTCTCTTCCCCCATGTCTTGTGACTTCAAGTGCACAGTGTGCTTCCCATTCTCTGCTTGCTCTGCTGAACTTAAGAAGCAAGAAAAGAAAACCCTGTTGAGACTAAGGCAAATTGAAAGGATGTCAGTCGCTTGAATCTTCTCACACTTCTTTGGCTATAAAAAAAGGAATGATCTGTGAAGCTCATTCAGATGACAGCCAGCAAGTAGTAGGCTCTAAATTTGACACCCCCTTATATGCATTAAAACCTCTGAAAGAAAATATTAAAGGAAGCATGGGGCTGGAAGCAGGACTTTGCATGAGCAGAAATAGGGTATTGCAGGTGAGCAGTGGCATGAGAAGGAAAGGGAGGTCTGCAGAGTTACCAGAATGTCTCCAAACTTTTCACCTGAAAGCTCCTGTTCCTATGCACCACTTTATGATTCCCAGCTGACCAAAAAACAAAACCAAGATTTTGCTAAATCACTTTCATTATATTTCAGATCAAATATTTCATTCTTCTCAATGTCATTTTGTTCAGCTACTTCTTAACTACAACCAGCAGGAAAAGTGTAAATTTAAGACAGTTATTGAAATATTGACAAAGTTTTGCTGCTCCTAAATTCACAAAAAAAAAAAAAAAAAAAAAAAAAAAAAAAAAAAAAAAAAAAACCATTTAACAGGACATTTCAGAACATTTGTAGCAAATCGCATATCAAATTAGTATTTAAAAAAGAAAACCTTTTCCTATTATTAGGAAAACTGCAGCCAGTTCTAAGGAGAGAAGTTTAAAACAGATTATCTTTAAGGTTTGTTCCAATCCAAGGCGTTATATGAGCCTATGAAAACACTTTTTTGGTAAGACCCACAGGCAAAATTGTACCTTGTTTCTCACAGCTTCTGCTTGGAGTGTCTTAGGCTTCTGGTCGTTCCTCTCCCTGAGAGGCATTTGGTCCACACATGCAGGTCACTGATAAATGCAGAGCATTTTTCTGGTCAAGGAAAAAATTGACAGTTGCTGACTTCAGGTTAATGTTGATATCTGATTTATGATGTCTATCATCTTGTTTTATTTGGACAATTCTCATTGCTGAGGGACTTTTTTTTTTTTTTCCTTTCTTTTACTCTACCTCCACTTTTGACCTTACAGTCACATTGTGTAATCTTGGATGATCTTCTGGCAGGCCATCAAAAATTAGCCATTTCTAACCAAACTGACAAAACAACCGTGACAAAAGCCCAAGCAGTACCTTTTGAACACTTTTATCTCCAGGATACAAAGTACTGGAACAGGAAATTATTTACACCTACAAATCTTTCAGGGCCAAGTCCTGCAATGTTAAGCTAGCTTGATGCTACAGAACTTATGCCAGTGGGATTCTCCAAACTCTCTGTAGATGGCATTAAGTTTTCACGGAAAAGACCAAATTTACAACTGCATATTTTGGTTTATTCAGAAGATTTCAATTGTTTCTCTTAGGACATACATTGGATAAGTACTTGATAATGTCATAGCTCAGGCACCTGCTAGTGGTGAAATGAGGAAAGAGTTGGGCTAAGCTATGGAATCACTTTAGATTATCAGAATGGTGCTTTCATAACTGGGAATATAGAGAGTTCTTCAACTTGAATTATTTCCTGAGTGTGAAAAAGTGTTACTGAAGGTTATCTTCTCCCAGGTATCCTACAGTTAAGATTAAAGATCATTTGGAGACTGATGCCCAGAGAATCCTGCATCAACCTTTTCTGAATTCCATGGAAACAGAACATAATCGCTAAAAAAATTAACAAAAGCAAAAATGCTAGGCAGTTTTCACCCAAGTAAATAAAGCTTTCTAAATCTTCTAACAGATTTGGCTACTTCAATTTGCTACTCTTTGTCATGGGGATTCTGTAACCTTGCAATTTTATTTGCTAAGTGGGAAAACCAGGACTAAAATCAGACTGAAGAGATACATAACTCTTTAAACAAAAAGCATTACAATCTGACCACTCTGGTGCAGCTTACAGATCTTAAAATAGAAGTATGTTTGGTTGCAGAATAACAGATTTCAAGGAAGGAACAGTACCAAGGAAGGAAGGAAGATCATGAGCAAATCTTTGCCAGAAAAACCTCTCTATCGTAATGCATGCATAAGTAAAGTAACAGCAGAGTCAGTTACTCTGTGAATTTATCGGATTCTAAACTGGTTGCAAAGTGTTAAAATTACAGGGATAGTGTAACATCCAGCTAGTCTGTCCACACTATTTAACAGGAACTTTCAAGATTGTGAACTGTGTTTGGAAGTCCATGCTCAGATCTAGTTATGTAATAAAAAAAGTATCGTAATGTAATAAATTATGTAATAAAAAAAGTCCTAACTTACTAACTGTATTTGAACTATTTGTGAATTGTATGTGGTTTAACCATAAAATGAGGAAATTTGGGTTTTTTACTCCTGCAAGGATTGACTTCAGCATGGGGACCTTATCAGTGGTCGTTCTAGAACACCAAAAGCCTGTGCTATCATATATACATTTGTTTCTATGAAGCCTGTCCTTCCTGCAGCCACTTCTGGTTCTACCCGAGAGCTGACTGTGGAATACAGATTATTTTCCATCATTGAACTCTACTTTATATAGGAAAACTGTTTTAATTCTTGCTATAATTGCAACATCTTCTACTGTAACCTTTAATGTATTATGGGTGAAAGACTAGTCACTCCTAAAGCAATCAGCTGAAGCTACAATACAAAATCTAGTTTGTGATTTAAGTGAAAAATTAATACATGTTGATTGTTTTGGAAGATGTTTTCTAGATTCATTTTATTTCCATAGTGAATTTGAGAACCCAATGCCATTCTATCCATTTTCAGCTACTGGATCTAAGTGAATCTAAGAAAAAAATAATAATTAAAAAAAAACCCAGCAGTGAGATAGAAGAAGAAAACAACAAGGAAAAACACCTTTGAGGTGTTCCTTCCCCAAACTTTTACTAATCCATTTCTCTCTCACAGCTCTGAAGGCACAGGTCTCATTCTGCATAAAACCTGCCTAAGATGCTCAGGTGAGATAACAGAGGGGGTTTTATTGTGCTGCTAAATCTATTCCATGCTGTAGAGAAATGTGTGAGTACAGAGTTAATTTCAAGCAAGGCAGAAAATTCATCTAAGTCTTGTCATGTTAAAAGAGGGTATTTTAGAAAAGAATACCCTTGTAAAGAATTGCTATCAATTTCGATATGACCCTGTGACCCTAATATTTTCCAGACACACAAGAAAACCCCTGTGCTGTGAGGAGACATCTCTGTGCAGCACTGATGAGAAAACTGCTGCATCCATTTCCTCTGCCCACACTTCAGAACAAGGAAAAGGAAACCGGAGAGCTTTCAGAGGCATGCTTCAACAATGAGCTGAACTCACAAAACTCATGTTTGTCCTCAAGTTAAAAGGGACACTTCCTTTTAAATCCCTATTTAGGATGATCTTTCAATCCAGCAAAGTAGAACATGAGTTAACAGTAAGATACAGCATCTAAGAAAATGCAGTCTAAAACTGGAATCAGAGTTTTGTTTTAGATAATTCTAACTTGAATCCTATGAATTCTAAGATAAGAATTGCAAAACTCCATTGTATGGAACACTTCATCAGAAAATGTAAAGTCTAACAGTTGAGGCATTTCATTCAGCCTGTTTGTTCCTTCAGTTCTTGTGCTTTAAAATAAAGCTATTTTAACATGTGTCAGAACTACTTTTAGGCATCCAGCAGAACGCCACATAGAAAAACCTTAAGCCCAAAAAAATATTGTGGGATGTTTACACTCAATAGCAAGTTCTGATATGGAAATCAATAACAATATATTTGTTGACCACAAAGTTCCCCATTCAGTAAAGTCCTTATTTATAAGTACAGAACTGGAATTCACAAGTTGGGAAGATGAGCTAGGGAATTCTTAAGCCTGTTTATAAAACAGGACAAAACCGACAAGATTTAAAAGTCTTTTGTTATGAAATCCTCAATCCTTAAATTTATGGATTTTCTAGGAATTTTTTATTTTCCAAATTTAAAACTTTGCTTGGTATGAGAATTTTTTTTTTATAAGGAACAGGAATATATATGAACAATGGATTAGGAGTAGGTTCTAAATATGAGCTACTCACACTTTTGATTGCTTTCAAGAAGGAACTGAAATTTATATTATTCCCTTTAAACCTGTTTCATAACTGAATTTCTTAAACAGAGAATATTATATCAGGGTTTTTGAGACTTGTTTTGGTTCAGTGTTCCACACAACTACATTGCACATTGGGTTTGTCAACAACAGGATGCTCTTTCAAAGGTAAAATAAAAAAAAATCATGAATTAAGATTTTGTTTTCTAAACTGATACAAACTTATTGATAAACTTAAAAATCACTGTAATTACAGAAAAAGTATCAGAACAGAGTAAGGAAAATGGTGTATTATGGGTTATTAGAAACTAAAAATATCAGTCTTGAAAGTTATTGCTTAAATTTACTAGCAGCTTTTGGTGGCCAGCTGGTTTAGGTAAAATTAGCTGCTAATCTTTTTGAAAGACAATTTTCATTTAAAATCCACAGTAAAGTATTCCTTTGATTGGGTAAATATTATAAATAATTGTAAGGGACTTTTAGATTCCATGAGGTGTAAAGTAATATAGGGAACCGAAAATATTATTGATGTGAATAGTTTTGTGTCCTCAAATATAGTAAAATTCTGAAAACAACACTTTTCTCCACAAATAATGTAGGAGTTAAAAATAAAATGGATATTTTCTCTTAGCCATATACAGCATTTTCAATCACTTACAAGTAAAATGAGCTTTAAAAACAAATAAATTATTTATTTACTTTCTGTAAGTACATGCTTTTTCTTCCTATGCCATATATCACTTTCCCCCTACATATTCCGTTATTTTTAAATAAAACTTCAGTTTTCAGATTGCACACCTCATAAAATGCTAACAAAACTGTACTTTTAGGAAACATCACCACAAAATACCTTGACTTTAGTCTATGCGTAAAAATTATTTTTTCCCTGAATACACTTTGTATTGTAGATACTCATTTCAAATGTTATCAATTTATATGATACACAAGCTGCAATGAAAAGGAAAGACTATTTACTGTGTGTTTCTTAGGTATCAGTTAAAGTTTATGCAGGTCTGTCAGAAAAGCTACACAGAATTTCATACATCAAGGTAATCCCACTGATCAGAAACTTTCAGTGAGAAATCAGATCTATTAATTTTTAACCTCTAGCTGTAATTGCCAATGTTGTGCCAGTGCTGACACTAGACCGTTCTAACCCACAATTTTTCTTCGGCTCAAGTCAGAATTCTAAAACCAGCAGCAAATAATAAATCATTGAAATTGCAAAAGCAAGACCAGATACTATTGAAACATTCTTAAGATGCTTCTTAGCCCTAAATTGTGTAAAATCTATTTTGAACAGTCAAAAAATTGTATTTTTTTTTCCACAACATTCACAGTTATGTGAATCCTGGGGGTGTGAACAAATTTTCTTTGCTGAGCATGCAAATTTAGATGACTGAAGGGTACTTAATATGTTAAGTAATTTTTCTCTCCAGCATACAAGCCTTTATTAACCAAAAGCCTGAGGGCTTCACACTCTCACAAGAAAAGATGTGAAATACAAAACCAAACATTATCAGTTATGGGATAAGTACATGCACAATATCCACAGGCTGATGTCAACTTTCAAACTGAAGGAAATTTATACTGAAGATTAAACAGTAACTTATTAGTTTGGGCCTTTTTTTTTTTTTTTTTTCCCCAGCATTCAAATACACAAAGCAGTTGTCAAATACTGTTTCATCAACCCAGTGCATTAAACCCTTCAAGGTTTGTAATCTTCATTCCCTAATTACCTGTGCTGGAATTGTCAGCAGTAGAAGATGTGCAACGTCCCATACTAGTCTATATGTATTTCACCTATTCCAAGATTGATGGTAATTTGTCTCCAGTCCTGGACAAGGCTAAGCAGGGATGTTGTGCTGCTGTTCCAGTGAACATTGCTGAGGAAGTGATGGGTGCCACGTGCTGATGGAAGGCAAATCCAGGGCAGAGGTCTGCTCTGGGGTAAAACTATACAGCTCAGAAAGTTGGGCCAGTTTTGTAAGGATGGGTAATTAACTGACAGTCACAGAACTACACACCCAGGATCAATATCAGGTATGCAAAGGATACACCACAATAGCAAAAGAAGAAAATTTAAAAAAAAGTATTTAAATCAATAAACTGCTAAACATGTTTAAACCCACTTCTATAATACCACAATATTCCAGTTAAACATGTTCACAAACTGACATGACCAAGCTTGGCTCTTGCAAGCCCACTTACTAACTTTTCTGAGCGTCTCCCAGCTGCACACACCTCGTGCTGGAAGTGTGGGCACTCCAGCTCTAGGTGTACTTGTGCAGCTTCCTGAAGTCTGCTGAGAAAACATCCCTGGAATTCCTCCCCCATGGACCTCTACAGAGAGGACACAGGATAAAACAGAAACCAGGGCTTGTGAGCTGGTGCAGGAAATCCAATTAATCCACAGAAGCAGGAAAATTTCTGACAGATTAAAATATTCTTTCACATATTTTGGAGAAAAAAAAAATGCATTGGTAGCACTCCACCAGTGCTTTGCACCTTGAGGTTTTTCTTATTTATTGTTTCAAAATTAGCACTCTGAAGTTTAATTATTTTACAAAATCTCTCTAGCCACACTTGAAACAGCAAGGTGTGCTCTCCTGTAGCTCAATTTATTTTAAGTGGAGTATCCTTTCTAACTGTCCAAATATACATCAGTTTTTCTTTATGGAAGGAGTCTGACTTTACCATATCAAACGAGATGAAATATTTTTTTTGGAATCTGTCCTCTGGGTATCTGGATTTAGATCGTGAGATGAAGGATCAATATTCTTTGCTTTGCTGATGATTCAATTGAAACATAATGTATGAATCACTGAAGATGTTCTATTAAGTAAGTGCCCCAAGGTCTAACATACAGATCAGATCTTTGGAGGTTTACTTTTTTTTTTTCATTGTGTTCAGGATATACATAGTTCAATAAATCTCATTTTAATTGATATATTTTCTCTGTAATTATTCCTTCCAGTCACAGGACAGGCAGTTTACCCTCAGATAGTGTCACGCACTGGTATTAAAGTAAATTATTTTACCCACTACATAAATTAATTAGTAGCAACAAAAGCTATAGCCTATCTGGAGTAAATGGCATTAGGTGTAATTATGAGTAAACAAAGCTTGTCCCCAAATTCTTTGAGCCTATGTACAGTTGGATTACAGCAACTCTATTGGGCAGTAACCTATTTGCCTAGTAATTGTGACTCATACAAGAGCTATAACTACACTGATTAATTTTCCTTACAGACTCTGTGGTAGGTTAATTAAATGATCCATTCTAAATAATGACAGTCTTTTACAAGTAGCCCTGCAGGAACTGAGCTGTTACTTCAAAAGGCGTGAGCCAAAGAGAAAATAATGGAAGTGAACCATAGAAAATCCTCTTGAAAATATGTATTAATACATAAAACCTCAATTTTTAAAATGCCATGCTATTAACTATTTGACAGTGTTTTTTATTGATATACTGTCTCATGCAGTAAAACAACTACTGAAACATTAAGGTCAAATAAAATATGCCAAATATTCCAGAGGAAGGCATCAAAAAGTTGTGGCATTGCAATATCTTGCTAAATAACTCAGTTTTCCACTGCTGAATTCATAAATGAGCTTGCTTTAAACATGCTACCCAAACTCATCTCTATGTATCTCCTTTGCAAGGTGACTGCAAACTATAATGCAAATACTTCTGCCTATGTACTTCTCCACAGCTTCTTTTTCTAATATTTGGCCCTTCAGTAGTCAGGGTCTCTTGATTTGAAAATTACATTAATTCATCAAAATCACAGAGAAATATATCAGCTAAAAGTGATTCAGAATAATATGTGAGAGATGGATCAAACGTTCTGCTGTTGGAGACAAAAGATATAATGGCAGATAGTTTAGGTAACAGGAAACGGAATAAAGAGAAAAAATTCTGTTACCTCATTTGAGACTACCACGGTAAAAAAGTCAAGACAAGGATCAGGGTTTAGCAAATTCTTCTTCAGTGCGAAATAAATCTGTACCAAAAAAAAAAAATATTAATTAAAAAAAATAATATTAATAAAAAAAATTAAAAGGGGCAGCCCTTTAGACAGTGGTGAATTCAAGTAAATGAATTATCTGTCATTAATAGACTCATGCCCTCTTCAGGACATACAAGAGAGAGACCAAATGGTTTTCTTTCTCTGATTTCTATTGTCTTATTATGTTGGTAATAAGGATCACTAAAAGTACAGAAGAGCATTTCACACTGATTAAAATACTTCAACAGGTTGTTCGGAGTTAGGTTGTTAGTCTTATATCTCTTGATCATTATGAAACATATTTTTCACACGACATGTTGAGTGTGAGAAGACAGACCCAACCCTGCTGAGGGTTTCTGAAGCCCCATACAGCTTCCACCAGAATATTCTGGTCCTGCTTTGAGCTTGTTTTTCCTACATTGTGGAGTGACTCTGACATTACTATGAGGCAGACCAGATGTGGAGGCAAGGGCATATGAACTTCATGACACCCAGCCTTCATCCATCCATAGCTTTATTCTTTTGATTTATGTGGGTGAAGTACATTTCACCTTTATTCAATAAAATTTGGATTCAACCTTAATAAAACCACCTGCCTGAATCTGCATACATCTGGCTAACCATGGGAAGCATCTATCAGAGTTTGGTGCCTTCCACTTGCACCTGAGGAGTGCTACTGCCCAATGAGTGAATACCACTGAATTGTTATCTAAAAGACAGACCATTACAAGCCATGGTCCCTTACAAAAAGGCTCTTGTGCTGGTCAGTGGTTTTGGCATACTAGGAACTTTAAAAACATCAACTAGATTGTCCTCTGAAAAACCTCAGCTATGGAAAAGTTTAATTAAGGAAGCCCAATTCTATTTATGCTTTGCAAACTTTTGAATAGAGGAGCTGATACTGGAGACAGTAGTATGGAAAATGAAGATGAATCTTACAGAATTTGAAAATTTATTTCTCCAATAGTTGAGATAACAGCGATGTCTCTGTGAGCACAACTAATATAATTCCCCGAGAGTGAAACCAGCTTTATTCAAACAAATTTTATCTAGAATTTCTGCTATTACAAGATATTTAGCTTCAAAAAATAGTGATAATTCAGAGTACATGAAGTAGCAGAACTTTACATACCTAACTGTATAGGAGGAAACGATTAGTATTTTAAACATTTGAATATTTTGTATTGGTGAGGTTTTTCTCATCAGGTCACAACACTTGTGTCTATTTTAATTTTCTATCTGAAATCTGTATTTGACCTTTTCTTCTTTTCCTCCTCTTTCAGATTACTAGTTATTCAGTGAAGTGTCATAAAATACTAATTTCAATCTAGCTCTCCTCTCATTGCTTTTTCTCTCTTAATTCTATTATTTTAGAACTAATTTGGACTTACAAATTTCCTACTGTTATTTCAGAGATGATATGAGAGTGATTAACTTCTAGCTTTATCCCATATGAGTATTAAGAACCATGATATCATCTAATTTCCACCTGAGACAAACCCCTACATCATCTCATTTCCACCTGTGACAGTCTTCAGAGGAAAAAGACTGGTAATGTATATACAGAGAGAGAAAGGAAATTAATTAAAGAAATAGATAATTAAAGTGGTATTCACTGTTATGGCAATTGCCATTTTAGGGCTATGTAAAAAATAACAGGAAACAATATGCACTTATTACATTATTCAGATACTTGGGGAAATATATAGATATTGAATTTTCCCTATCTAGTCACATTAATATGTTAAATGAGAAAGTTTAAGAATCAGGAAAGAGGTACTAAAAAGCCTACTATAACATTACTTGTGACATGGACTTCCACAAAGGTCATACTGTATCCTCTGGGAAAAAACAGGGTAAATAAATATCAGAATGAAGTTTTTCTTGCTTTCTCTAGCTACAAAAGCAATACAGACCTTTAAACCTCAGTGAAAACAGTGTTTTTGACTTTTATGATGCAATTTCTTTAGTCTTATGTTAGACAAAATGTATATTATGTGGTCTCAGCCTGAATCCAATATATCCTGAGTATACTATTCTGAGGGGATTTCATCTGAGACACAGGCATCTTCACACATCTAAAACTAAATTAAGTTATTCCTGTTAGTCAAAGAGAATTTATTTTATAAAGAAAGCTTGCTGAGAAACATGTCCCTTGTTATATATCTATTAATGTCACTCAAATACAGACACAAAGACATCAACAGGCTTCTCATTTTCACCAGTTTCCTATCAGTTTTCTTATTTGGACTAACTGCTACTAATTCAATAAAGTGGAGATAAGGAGAAAAGAAAGATAATAGGATTAAAAAGTAATTCCTAATTTATGATTAGGATCTGTTTTGATTCCCTGAGTGCTCTACAATACTGAGCACAAAGTTAGAGAGGTGTTCTCTGTAACTAAAGGTATTTCAGTGGAATAAATTTGCTGAGAGTAAATGGGATGATACTCACACTCTTTCTGTACCTGCATTAGAGACCAGCATAGGTACTAACTGGCAAAGGAACCAGAGTTACAAGCACTAAAGCAAAGCCAGAAGGGAATACTTCTGACAGGTCAAAACCAAAACGTGCTGTCATAGATTTTATCTGAAAAAACATTTCATCTTTCCATTTTCATATGTATGGAAAATAAATCATCACCCGTTATTTCTAACTGGGGCAATGTTGGCGTATCACCATTTTCAAATAGCACTGACCATCAAAAACAGCTAAATGATGAGTGTGGGAAGAACCCATCCTTTCTAAACAGGATTGGCCAAAGTCAGTGCAGAAAAACCAGCATCACTCTCATGCCAAATATGAGAGGAGCTTTAATCTGAAAACCATGAACACGTTTTACACCATGGAAATCATGGAGGCACACCCCCTTGCTGTGCCACTCGATTTAAAAATCCTTCAACCAGACCAAACTTGCCAAAAACATGTTCATAGCTAAAAAAACCCATGTCACAATTCTTGGATGCCAAAAAAGAAAAAAAAACTGTTTACCATCTTTGCTGTACAGGTAACATCTCATTTATTTCCCAGAGTTTCCTATCGCAAATGTCAGAAATAATTAGATTATGTGTGGGAATGAAATAGAGAGCCTGTGCTGCTTGAGAGATCCCAATGGTGAATTATCAGCCCTTAGCAACTCTCCTGCAGGCCCAGTCTCCCTCCCTCAGCTCCATGCCTCTGATCCCCAACAGGAGAGGGCTGATAGAAACTGGCTTCACCAGTCAGAGCCAGGGATATCATAAGTCATCTGCCATTTCTTACCTTGCAAAGTGGGGAGGAGACAGAAAAAGCAGCAAGAAACACAATAACCACAGGCAGTGTGGAGGCTCAAGATGAAGAGAGCAAAATAGTCTCATCTTGTTGAGACACGAGGTGGATTGTTGAGATGAATGTTTTATCTCCCTCCTCACAGCCTGTAATCCTCTTCTTCTGCTTGCACTGGGAAAAAAAAAATAAAATCAACCACTACATTGGGTTAAAGATATAGAACAAAATATACATCAAAAATTTCATTTGGATTTGCAACTTCTCCCTTGATACAGTTTAAAAAACTTGGTGTTCTTGTTTACCTATCCTCAAATATAAGCATTAAAATGAATAATTCCTACGAAGTCAGCAGACAGCCCTCTGAAGAGCAGAGCTTTACCTTGAATTCTCTGTTTTAACTTTTAGAGTTTTTATCAAAACAAAACAGTCTTCACTTTTATTCTATTTGTTTCTCTGTTATTGGAAAGATTTACATTTACCTTTCCCATGATGAAGGGCACCAAATGATGGATTAAGCATTAAAAATAACCAGAAAGCATAGCTGAATCATAGAAAACATCTTGAAATAATGGATTGTGTTGATTTTGAAGATGAACATTTTATATTCATTATCAGTATTTCTTAAAAAGTAAACTCAAAGTCACATCATTGGACACAAAAGAGAACATCTAAATGAAATTTGTGGTACCTTGGCTAACGCACTAGATATTTATACTTCCAGGCAAAATCAATTTTTAAATGTAAGTTTCATGTGTTTACTGATCTTATTCTCACCACCGCAGTGGTTTTAATCCAGAACAGACACAGACTGTGAACAAAGGGGGAAATGCACAGGATACAATGATATCAGCTAGTGCAAAAAACCTGATTCCAGTCACATGGGGATGTCACCTGAGGCTCTAACTCCATACCCATATTCAAGCAGAGGGGCAGAGATATATATTTGGCCTTGCCCACCTACAGGAGAAACAAGTGATCTACCAAATGGCCCAACTCCATCTTGCAACATCACTTTCTGTCCAGTGTTGGAAATGTTTCCAGAGGCATAGCCCTTTGCAGGATCTTTGCTTTCCATATGTCACTTCAAATTTTTAGTAGTTCACTCTGAATGTAATAGTGGTTATCTGAAAATAAAGAAAGAATAGTAATCAAACATATATAATTCATGGTATTTCCAAGTTAAGTTGTAAACAAACCTTATTCTCTTGGTCAAATTCAGCTTGAGCAAGATCAATCAGTAAGGTAGAAGAAATGAATTGTGTTTAAAGTGAAGACAATAGGAAAGTAGCTTGTATTTTGGGTCATTATCTGATTTTTTTCAGAAGAGTGGCAGTCAGTACCTTTCCTAAACTATCAGATTTTCAGTATGTGAAGTTAGGCATATCTCTCTGTAACACAAGTTCCAAATCTTACTTGTCCCTTCCTATACACACTCTATTTTAACTGCACTTTTCCTGCTCTACTGGGTCAAATCAACTTATCCTTGCAGTGTATGCAAGAATAAAAACACAACTATGATGCAAACAGCAACTTCAGCATGACAGATACACTTGAATCTCACAAACACCTCATCCATGGCAGATGTTATCATCAGATAACAGCCCCTCAGCAAAAAAAACCTGTGCCCAGTGAGTCATGGTGATCACCTGCTGCTTTTGGTCCATTCACCTCAAACAGCTGCCTCACCAAAACACTGCTGGAGAATGAGACAAAGAAAGGCAGCAGGAGAGGGGGACACAGTGACAACAGTCACCAAAGCATTTTTCATTTTTCCTAAAATATCTCAGGGATGGGGGGATAGGACAGCACAGGAAGCAACACCAGATGGGATTTGGCCCTTAGGTAGCCAGCACTGCAGATGCAGCACAGCAAGTGATGCAGCTCTGTGCATACAATGAAGAAAATAAGAGGCACCTGTGGCAGAGGAAAATTCTTGAAGCTACACGAATAGAGGCTGAAGAGCTTTCTATTTCAGAAACAGCTTATAAACAAGTTACCCAATGCATAAGAAAACATGATTCTGAATTCCTTTACAGGCAAAGGATGCCTGAAAAGACATTCAAGTGTGAACAGTCGCTCTTCCGCGGATCTTTAATTGTGTCACTATGATGTCTCAGGTTAACAAAATTACTCTGCATGCTTAAATGTAACCCAGGACACCTTCATTGCTATTTAAAAATCCCCACATATACCTACCAATGATGCATCCTCTCAATAAGCAAATAACCCTTAAAAAGTATCGTGTTTTCCTGGCTTTTTCTTCTAGAGATTTTTTTCTTTCTTACTGATAATGCCATTGCACAGCTGGAGCCCATTAAATTTAACAGCAACACAGCCACTTGCAGACACCTTAGAAGTCCTCCTGCAATAAACAAACAAAAAAAAATTAAAAAGACATAAAAGCACTTCCACATAATGAGGTTATAATGTGAAAAGACGAATAAAGTCACTTATTTTTGTCCTGGAAGTAGCCAAGCATTGTTCATTCATGAATATGGGAATATGATGAGATCCATCCACTCCCTTGTACACAAAATTTGTTTCAGTTCTCTCTAACATCTAGTGTATCAGACATACAAGACATCCTATGAGTGTTTTGTTCCAACCATTTGAATTAAAACAGTGTGGGAAGCTTTTAGCACCCAGCCATCCTAATGAAATGTTGACTGCATTGGGCTATCATACACCCAAATTCATAATTTGCTCTTTAGGATTGGATGACAAGTCCCAAGGGGAAAAAAAAATTGTCTAATCACAACATCTGTAAGTTACTTCACATAAGTATTTAAAAAAATCTGTTTTAGCAACCTGCTAATGGTAGTATCATAAACAAAAGAGCAGTATTTGAATTTCTTTTTATAAGAAATACTTCTTTCTTATAAGACAAGGAAAGTTTATTAGCAATGGATCATTTGTAGCATTACTATTAGCATGTAAATTCTTCAAAATTTACATCAGTGGAATCCTGATCTAGAAGAAGTTTTGAGGTAAAAAATCTTTTGGAAAGAGACATGCCAAAAGGCTTCAAAATTCTATAATGTAAATAAGAAAACTGATGCCGCCTTTTTAAATACAGACTATTCAAAAGTGGATAGGCAGGAGAGAACTAAAGAAAACAAATCTCTCTCCATCATTTCTTCTAAAAGTAGGATTGTTTTCTGCTTTAGCAACTACTTTTCAGAGGCATGCTGGAATAAGAAAACTTTACATAACTTTCCACAAGTCTCTATGAATTTCATCCCTTCTACCCATGTTCTGTCTGGTTTGGGTGGAGACAGCCAGACTTGGTCATTCCAACAGTGTGCAATTATGGTGCAATTACTTTCCATTCTCCCTCCCAGTTTGTCTCACTGTCTCCAGTGAAATCTAAAATATGTTCCAGGAAGAACACCATCTGCTTTCAGCAAAGCATTGCCCTGAGACTCTCATTATCGGCCCTCATATACCCAATAATAAACACAAAACATCTGCAGAGTAAGTAATCCTACAGTTCTGTTGTTCATCCCACACAGTTCCTTCTCTCTTTCCCTCTCTGCTGGTCATAGGTAATCTAGCAACTGCTCAAAATTTGGGAGTTTCAAATTTGAAAATTATTGAAAGAGTTGATCTGGCTCTTTGAACATCACTTACTACGATGAATGCTTAACAGAGGATGGTCACAATTTTGAAAATGAAACCGAGTCATAATACACAATAATTCTGAAAAAAACACCTTTCCATAGCAAAGATAGAGCTGATTCTGACCAGGCACACAGATAAATAGTGGATAAACAGCTAATTTAATTTCCCACTGTTTCCTTCCTGTTGGAGTCAACAGGTTTATAGCATTTCTGGTGTTATTTACCAAAGAAACTAAAGATCCAGCAGAATGCCCTCAACATAGACTTTCCTGAACAGCCTTATTTCTCAGGGTCAACTTAGGTCAAGAGGAGAAAAAGTCAAAAATCAGGAGACATATATAGAGCAGAACCAGGAATTCTGTTAAGAGTGACTGTAGTGGCTAAGCTTAAATTCATCTGGTTCTAGCACTGTGCTTCTAATAAAGATACACATTTTCCATTTACATGAACATGTTCATAATATCTAAAGTATAGCATCATTCTGAAAAAACGTCAGCATGAAGGCTCAATTCAATGGTCCTATGCTATTAGGTACAGTAATCATCAAAGAAAAAGGGGAAAAGAGATTTGAGTGTTTAGTTAATTAATCATTATCAAATTTGTTTTGATTCTTTTCCCCATTTGCATTTAATATGGACATGGACAGAAATTTTCAATCTGCATTTACATTAAAGTGTCACTAACAAAAAAAAACAGTCCTAACGCAGATAGAAGCAAAAAAATTTGTGTTTCAAGTGCAGTTCCCAGATGCATGACAGCTTTTATAGACTGTGGGTAAATCATCATGTAAGTAATATTTTAGATTCTCTCATTTTCAATAAGCCTAAGATTTTCCCATTTCTGTTACTTTCATTATTAAATCTGCCATGATTATAGTAATTTGGCCTGTGCATAAGCTTCCATATTGGTGAACAAGATGCTTTTGTCATCTCAGTGGCTAGTAATTTTGATTTCATATGCTAGATAAATCATGGGTTTTCCCAGATGATCTTCACTAAAAAGGAAAAACTGTAAAATTTTTAACAGTAGGAGTAAAAAAATCATTAATTCTCCTTTTAAAAAGAGAACATCCATAGAAGTGAAAAAGAGGTGAAATTAAAATAACTACTTTTTTTTTTTTTCAAATTTTGGCCACTTTAAACAAGGAAATGGAGAGAGCATTATAAACAGTAGAAGATTTTTTTTCAGAATTTAACACAGAATTGTTCTCCTTCAGTTATTTTTTCATAAATACACTTTATTCCTACTGTTTTCTCTAGCCAAGCAGCGGTTTGTTGTCTGGAGAGATGTGCTCTTCAGGGGGAAAAACAGGAAAGAAAGAAAAAAAATCCTCCATTATTAGCAAAACGAAAAAAAAAAAAGAAAAAAAAAAACAAGTGAAAAAAAATAATACTAATAATTATGTGAGTTTGTAGCAGAAGCCCTGCTAGTCATAACTAGTTCTCCAGTTGATTAAACAACTCATTGATCAGATGTTTCTGCTGCATGTTGCTCCATTTAAAATTCTGAAAGGCAATCCATTCTTGTGCTTCGTTCATAGCTGAAAGCACTTATCCCTCCAGATAGTGCATATAGAAGTTCTGCTTGGATATTTTAAAGTTCATCTGAACAGCAATTAAATTCTGAGGAAAATCATACTTGAATTCAAGGTCCAAAAACCCATAAAGATTTCTAGACTCTCTGAAAGACCAGGAAACAAAATAAAATTCAGTCAGTAAAATTAAGATTAGGACTATAAATTCAAGTGTCAGTTGAGAAAACTCTGTGAGGGATGGTCCCAATGCCAATCCTAACACTAACCATAAGAACTAACAGGCAACCTTAAATTTTTGAGTTTTTTTAAGAAGACCATTGCAATTTCTGGCATCTTCTTCTTAGAAACAAGCACATTTACTCTGATAAAACAAGAAAAGCTTACACTCACAGAGCTCTGTTTTGACAGAGACAGAAGAGAAATCCAGCTCTTCTGTCTGTCCAGATTCCTCCCACCAATACTTCTCAGTTCCTCTCTTTAAGTGATGAAGGAATATTATAATTTTTTCTTACCCTAGCTGTGTTAAGAGCAGGAAAAGCAAGATTCCAGTCTTCAAGAACTGCTGTCCAATGCCATCTACTGACAAAATTAAAATCAAATTTTAAAAATCCTGTCAATTGATTGGCTAAGCTTATAGCCAAAAAATTCCCCAATTTCAGTTTTACTGACTGCTGATCATGCTTCTCATCACAGTGCATGATGTTATTTGATATTAACAACAAACACACCAGTTACTCCAAAGCAATATTTCGCCAAGTGTAAGATGCTAACTCAGGAACGATTTGACAAATACAAGTAGAGAAACCGTAAAATGTTGCAGTAATAATAATATTTTTAAAATCATTAACAAGATTAATTACCATTTCCATTACTTTGGTTTTTTGTTGCTGTTGTTTGAGAAATAAAATCAAGCGGTAAACTACAAGGGATCTGCTAAACATTCACTCTACCACAAGTGATGCTACAGGTGATTTGGGACTGGGATTGATGCTTCTGTGCTTTCACCCTCCACTGTCACCCAGACAGTGATGAAAGACAGCAGGACCAGGGAAGACATGGGAGGAGGGAGAAACTAAGCATGAAGAGGTGTCACACTAAATGTGACATTTGGAGAGGCCAAGTTTATACAACCTGATGGGGTGATACTTGATATCTCAGTCACCCTTATCAGAGATTGTCAGGAGCTGATGCAGCTTCTCTAGGGCCTGCATGCCCACAGCCTTCCTGTGTGCAAAAAAAGGGAGGTAAAAAGCAGAATTATATTTGTCACCAGCTTTCAGTATGATACTTGTTTTTAGCTGGGACACACTGGGTGCTGGGCAATGTAGCACCAAAGAGCACTGGGTCTGGGATGCATCCCACATAAACTAGAGACCACATGAGAAGTCTCTCAGTTTCACCTTGCCACATGACAGGCTGTTTTATCTAATCTGTTTCATGAGTTCTCAACGCACCAGTCAAAAAATTTGCAAAAAGACCCTCATTCAATATGAGGTGCACTGTGGTAAGACTCCTCACCTGCAGTCATGATGCCGTAAGTTTTAGCTTTCATGTTTTCCAGATTCTGTGCTGCCTTGGTGTGTAGTTCTGAGCCTCATATTAAGTGTTAGTCAGCTCTCTTCACAGAGCAGAGCAGGTGGACAAAACAAATCCTTTTCCTGCTGAAGACCAAGGAGAGCAAGCGAAGGTTTCAGGCCCAAAAGCACAAAGAACAGTGGACTGAAGGGAGGAAGGAAAAGGATGGGACCTCACAACCTGAAGCTGTAATTGGACAATTAAACCCAATATGCAAATGGGCCAAAACTTAGAAAAATGTAAGATCTCATGACTGGTCGTCCATTTTGTTACCATTCTAAGCCACCTTGGGTGTAGCCTTGGCCAGGCTCTTGCACTGCCCAAGATGGATCCTTTGAGGCCTTTCAATAAATACCTACTTTATTCTCTAGCTCTGTCCAGTTTCTGTTTCACATCAGCCTTCCTAGTCACCAGTTTCCCAAGAATAGAACAGAACAGCTAGGTTGATGTGATATAAAACCCTTTTACCAAAAGCATGGAAATGCAAGCTTTATTTTGACGAAGTATTCTTGTACTTCCTAATTATGATATAATTCTTTCCACTTAGATCTTGCATGGGAAGCATATAAAAGTTGCCATCATAGGCCACAATTTATCATGATTGTAAAAAAACGAGATATTCAGATTGTGTTAGGTCATTAATCATGGTCAATAGTGTAATATATAAATAGAGTGTAATGCATCTTGAGAATCTATGAAAAATAATTAATTTTAATTGCCAGAAAAATAGTGCAGCTGAACAATTGAATAGAAAAGCAAAACATAAACAGATAAATTCCATAAACCCCATGAAATATAATTCTGAAATACTGATTGATGTCAGTGCTCCCTTGACTTTGCCCAGAACATTTACAGATATATTGCTGGAAACTCTCCTAATAGAAGATGTTAGCTACAAGTAAACAGAAGTGAGCAGCAGCCAAGTTTCAGGTGTGAATAAGTGGTGCTTTGCAGCAGCAGCAGCTATGTCCCCATGAAAAAGTAAATGAAAAAATTACCAGCATTTATGTGAGAGAGAAAAAAAAATTATGACTCCTCCAAGAATTGGGGGCCAGATGTCCAAATCTAGCACAGGGTTTTTATTTCAGAAGAGAGTGTTGTAAAAAACTGTTAATCAGGTGGTTTTATGCAGTTTAGGGTGTTCTATTGACTGTTTTATAGACTGATGTTATTACTATGAACTTGTTACACTGTAAATAAAGTCAGCCTGATAAAGATCAATACCAAAGTAATAGCTGTCAATACAGGAGGAAATTATTAAAGGAAGTAGGAGGGTAGCATGAGTTGCATTTTTATATAGCATGTTATAAATGCAGACTTAACAGGGAAGAAAATAAAGGGGAAACTTGTATTCAGGAATCGATATAATTCCACATATTGCCACAACTCATTCTTCAAAAAGTGTAGAGTTCATGGAGAGAAACATCCACAAAAGAACACAGCATCACCATGAACTGCACAAACAGAGAGAGAGGAAAATATGTAAAGTCAGTTTTGTACAGCACAACTGTACCAACAAATATGTAAAGGAATCCAAATTAAATAGTGACTCAAACTTGAGTATCTGCAAGCACAAGTCAGGTCAAGATCAGGTGCCCCAAATTCCCACTGAATGTAAGAGCAAGAGAAGGCATTTGGCACCCAAGCAATGTTTTTTTGCCCTAATTTCTCTTTAAAAAAAATGCTTTGGACTGAACTGATTAAGCTGTTTGATAGTGGTAATCTTTTGGACCAGAAGAAAGAGGGAGTAAATGGACAAAATCCATGCTCAGAAAAGGTGGAGCTAGAAGAGATGTGTGAGATTGAGCACCCAGCCCAGGCAGCCAATCCTCCTGGAAAAATGTGTTTCCAAGGTCCCAGAGCCTGGACAGGAATCTCACAGGCATCCCTTCCACTAAGACTGTGATGGGTAACAAACTTTTCAACACTTCAGTGCCATTTCAATCCAGCTCTTTCATTCCACCCCTATCCTTCAACTGCACACAGAAGTGCTGATACTAAAATCCTGGAAACACACGTTTGAAATGCCAAGCAAAAAAAATAAATATAAGCCAACTCTGTTTTAAAACAAAAACAAAACAGTAAGCTTGACTGCATCATCCACTCAAAATATCAGAGAGGGCAAATAGTGGATGGACATATTTTTAGATGTCCTCTTCCCTTAAGATAAAAGAACTTTACAAATTAAGGGGTTGAGCAATATTTTAGATTAGCTTTAGGACTGAGATGATATTTTTTTACAAACAGGAGAGTCAAAATCATCTTCTACAGCAGAGTAAATCGTAGCATTCCTTTTAACACGTGGACAATGTTATAAAGGAAAGAGCAGCACCCTGCCCAGGTCTGAGAGACTTACTTTATGGAGCAAGTCATGGCCCTACGTGGATTAAAGTCTGTTCCAGGGAGATGACCCAAGTCGATGGAAGTGCTGAATGAAATAATATGTCAGCAGACAGTAAAGCACTAAAGGTATAGTAGTGTCCTCAAAGAAATCCCTTGGTGGAAATTTAAGGAAGCATGCCCAACTCAGGTATCTTCTGCTTGGACTTCAGAAAAATGGAGTTTTGGGACTGGTTTGTGTACCTTACATCTTCTAATCTTGGCTTATTTTTTTTCCTTTTAACCTTGTGCTAATACATTCCAAAGATATTCAAAGCAGATTATTTTACAGATGCTCCTGACAGAGCATAATACAACAAATAATATGGTTTACTGAAGCCACAAGCAGATACAGACATCTGTCATACACACAGGACACTTTTCCTGCAACATTTCACCAATACTAAACCTGAAATATTGATTTTCAGAAATATTCACTTATTCCCCTTCATGTTTTTAAAGTGTCAGGATGCTAGCAGCTGTTAGATGTTATTTTAAATGTAAGTTGTGTCCTTGAACTGATGGATTCATTTGATAAGAACTCTTATTTCACTAGCATATTTTTGCTGTTAATGCTGTAAGAATAAAGTATCGGTGAATGAACAACAAAAACAGAAAAATGTCAGTTGAACTAAACTATTATTTGTAAGCCATTCTGAGATATTGATCTGTCTGCCTTATAAGTAATTCATGCAGTTTAGTGCTGAACAAAAGATACAGTTTTAAAAAAATGTGCTGTAGGGCAAAACTTGTAGAATAATTAAAAACTGAAAAGTATTTCCTTTGACTTAACACCTTCACTTTGTTTTTAAAATAATGTTACATGACTCAATAGCATAAAAAACAAGAGATTTATAGACAAAATAAGGAACAAGAGTTATTTTGCATTAGAATTAGAACTGCGATAATTTCTCTTTATAACCTGATCGATACTCTGCCTCTCCTTTTGACTTTCATATAGAGCAGATCATTTAAAATAAGTAGACATAAAAGTAATAATGCAAACACTGGTCCATTTAAATGTTCACACACATCTGTGCTTAGAAATGAGGACTCAGTTATATCTCTCATGAAACATGAGATTTTTCAGTAAGTATTTCATAGTCTGTTAATTGTCTCTCTTTTATACCAACAGCCATTCAAATTCTTGTGTTGGATTTAAGTATATTTGTAATGTTATAATTGTGGATAGGAGGGGTGAGGTGGTCAAAAAGATTGATGGGGAATTACCTCAGTAAGATTTAAAGAATGCTTAATCTCAGGAAAAAAAAAATTAAAGCCAAAGATCTGATAGAAAAACATCTAATTTGTGGCTCAACCCTGCACTTGACATTAACTTGGTTTTACCAATTCCTTAATCCTTCTGGTTTTGCAGTCAAAAAATCTTTTAATTAAGAAACTATAAATGTGCTCCTTTGGCCATCTCTTGAATCTGCAATTCTCTTAGATTTGCCCTTATGAGTCTAATCCCCTGATTAGAGAAAAATGCTGTCTGAGAGAGCTCATGGAGCAGTGCCTGGCAGAGCTGAACTGCCCAGACGGACTCCATGCCAGGTGGGCAGGAACCTTCTGATCCTCCCTCACCAAGGACCAGTTCAGGGAATCTGAAGGTGGCCTCAATTCAGGAACAGCAGAAAGGGGCAGGCAGATGTCTTTCTGAGGCTGGTTTATGTATAATACCACTGCTCTCTGCTCAGTATCACCAGTGGGAGACCCCTCCTGATGTAGTGGCATCAAGTTCTCACCTGAGATGTTTCCAGAAGCCTAGGAAAAATGAGATCACCCCTTCTTCGTGCAGCACAGACAGTTCTCTCCACCACCCAGCCTGGATCCTAGCGCAACTATTAAACACAATTATGAATCTCACACAGGGGAGAAGGATAGGTTGATAAAACCTGTATCAAATAATGAATCTTTTCTGTCATGTACCATATTTTTAGAAACAATTATACTAGCCAGATCTTTCACACAGACCAACCTCGAAATCTCCAACACCTGAGTCTTTAGATTTTTGATTTTCATCACAAACTTTTAGTATCAATAGGATATAAAAACAGCCACACTGTTCTTCAAAAGAATGAGACAGAAATTAATATCTATCAGATATGCAAGGCAAAACTGGATTTTCCTGAAAAGATTTTTTTTTCTGTCTTTGAAGAAAACACATCTGTACTTACCAGGGAGGGAAGAAAAAAAAAAAAAAGGTTTTATACTGTGCCAAATAATTGTTCTTCTGCAAAATTAAAAATCAAGATTACCAGCCAACCATATTTCTCAAACATGACATGTTCTCTACACCATATGCTCTGAAGAGAGATTCATTTAATTGTTTGGAATGAGGCCACAGAGTTGTCAATTTCCAGAACACCACCCAAAGTCATGTAATAGGTTTCTTCAAGGTGTATGGCATTGCATTATGCTGTTTTCCATAGCTGAATTACATTCCTCTTATATCTCAGGCCAGTAATTACCTAATCTCAAGAATCAATGAGAGCCAGACCAGTGCTCCAGTGCTAAAGAAAATGACAACACAGAATAAGGTCCTTAAATCATCCACATTAAAATATTGAGAACTATTAATAGGGCTCTTCACAATAGCCAGCTTGTTTGGACACCAAAGCCAGCCAGACTAAGAGAAATAGTCTTTCAAAGGGCAATAACTAAATTGTATGTTGCAGAACACAAATAATTTCCTTGAGCAGCAGCAATCCACATGCAAGCAGGGTGCCTGATATCCAAAACTGGACAATCACGTCTGAGCAAATCACTGACCCAATGGAGCAAAAAAAGTCTTTGCACTCTCAGAAGCATTCTATAACCTGACCTTGCTCCTTAACCTGGTACTTGCTCCCAAGTACCACAGACATTTAGGACACACCAGGAGGCACCTAAACACTGGCCAAAGATGCCTGAAGGAGCTTCAGCTTTAAAATATGGACAGGCCAAGCACAGTTAATGGGACAAAATATAAGACAGTGGCCTCTGTGGAAATGCAGTTCACCTTTTACATGGCAATCTAGGGCTTGCTGTCATGTTCAGAGGTGCTAGGATACATTTATGAGGGATGGAAAAGGGCCTGTTTTTACTTCACCCAAGCTGCTTGCTGAATAATGCACAGTATCTACCTGAAACTAAAACCTTCCCAGCCTCTTTCAAGGGCTGCCTTTTTTTTTTTTCCCACAATAAAAATGAAATAACTATAAATTATCTTCAATCTTAAACAAAATATACACGCATCATCCCTTTGTCTTGTTACCTTAGATAATAACATTATTTGGATGCAAGGATGAAGTTTAAGGAAAATAATAGTATTTTAAAAGCCTAGTAGAAATTCCTAGCAGTTATGCTGCCTTTATCAAGGAAAACTACATATTATGTTTTGTTCTGACCTAGGCTGAAGTGAGATACACTTCAGTTATAGACTTCTCTTTATGTATTCAGGGACATTTCTGCCCTTTTGAAATCTATCAATGTATGTCCTAAGTTAATTTGCTTTAGTTTTAATTTGCTAACACTAGATGCTAATGAAAAAGTTCTCAAAAGAAACCCATGAGTCTTTCTAAATATGTGTTTCTGCAAATCAGCATACTAATATTTACTGATATTTTTCTGAAAGAAAAGCACAGGATTTAACTGTGTACCTTACATAATTGCTGTATGATTCTTTTCCTTTTATTTAATCTCCATTTGTGTTGTAAAAAGTTTACACATAAACACATCAGAGTATATTTTCTCTGCCTAAATGACCTTCTGTGAATTACAGACCAGTACCGTCCTTCTTTCTCTGCTCATTGTGTGGAAGCTTTTAAAAACATTGTAAATCATTAAAAGCTAATGACTTCTATCCAGCTTTTTACCTCCAACACAGCTCTAAAAAAAGGAAATTACGTTATACTTTCTACTTATGATTGTCAGTTGAGACACATTTGTCTCTCTTTGTACCTTGTGTGTACTTCCAATAATTGCAACATCCACTTCGCAGTGCAATCAGTATTTCTAGATATAATACATATGTATTTGCATGTATTATCTTAAGATATGATTTTGGATGCTCATGACATTACCAAGATTATTACTTCTTATTGTTCTTATTATTATTACTTCTTCACTGTACTCATTGTATCTCAAACTTGGGAGCTCTCAGAAGGAAAGTTTCATTTGTAGCAACTGTGGGTCATTGTTTCACAGCTGCTAGGTTGGGTCTTCCTAAGTGTAGAAAAAGGCAATGGTGAGGACTTGGTTAGGGTAGAGAAACACAGATAGGATGTTACAGAGAAACTTTGCATTAAACAACACTGAAAAGTTAACATTCCTTTTATTACTATAGAAGACAGTCCCTCTGCTCTCAACTCCTTGCCAACACTGTACAAAAAGTCAGACTGATGCCAGGTAAATTACAGTTTTTCTCTAAGAAGGACCAGCATTCTGTTGTGTGTTTTCAGAATTTCAAAAGGCTTCCAAAGAGTAGCTTTTCCTAAAGATGTTGCTACTCTCAAATACACAAACGTAAAAAATACTAGAGTATATGCACTGTGTATATATACAGGAAACTTAGAAATGAAAGTGTCAAGCATGCTGCTCATTTACATTTGCATTCACATTTATACATATTCAACAGCATAATCAACCCTAACATAATATTTTTCACTATATTAAGTAAATCTCTTCTGTGCTAAAGCAATATAGAATTCTGTTCTCTGTCCAAAACCCCACATTTTTTACAGGTAATTCCTTGGGAAATTCTACATCAAGCATATCATTTGTGCTAATTCATTGACAATGACAACATGGAAAGAGAAGATGAAGTTGGAAGATAGGCAGCTGAAGATGCACATCTATCAGCATAACTATATTTCTCTTTGGCATCACTAGTACTTTGATCACATGTAGAGATTTGTTTAGACTCAGACCTGAAGACAGAGAAAAACATTTTTGGCAGATGTAGTGTCCCTCCTTAGAGAGAAGACAGTTATTATATACCACTGGCTGGAGGACCCATGTTATATTCTTGCTCTAGCTTAGATAAAATTAGCTAGACTTGCATCAGAATGATCTGGATGAACACCTCTGCATTTCCTGGGGCTAAGAAACGTAAATTACCACAAGCTCCGTAAACTGCAGAGGTTTTGGATGTTGCACAGTCCAAACTATTTCCCTCCTCTCTCACTGTCCCAGAAATGCTCTTATTGAAACATTATTTTTAGGACAAAATACATTATAAATATAAACACATTTATCACTTAACATTATATGTCTTAAATATCGATTCTAAAGGAACTGAAATACCATGGAGGCTTTAAATGTGCAACCCTCTCTGTAGGAGGCTCTGCTAGGGGCTTCTCACACACAATTAAAATCTTCCACTTTAAGCTCTTTGAGCTGGGAAACACAGTATCTAATGCATAAATAGTGTCTGGGACTGAGAATAATATCAAAAACTGATAAAAATTCATAGTAAATAGAATGGCCCACTCTGTGCAAGAAGAATTGCAATTCCCTTTGTTGAAGCCTAGACCAAACAGGTATGTTCACAGCAGCACCTCGTGGTAGATCGGAGACTCTAAATTTCTTTTTATGTTCCAAGTCTCCAGAAAAGACATAGGCTGGTAATTTGGACAACTGGAATGATTCAAGGATTAGAAGGTATTGCAGAGGAAGAAGGAAGGGAACTTAATTTAAAATCTATGGTAACTATAATAATATCTATGGTAACGAGATTAAGGGGCTATAAAACTACATAAAATCTCTTCAAAGAACCAAGGAAACAATATCAAGGCAGGAAAAAAACACATACGTTACCCAAGGAAGGTTAATAAATATCCCATCCCTAAACCATTATGTTTTGGGTAGAGAGGGGGAAGGAAAACAAAACAAAACAAAACAAAAAACACACAAATAGGCTAAATGAGATAGACAAATGCAATACTCAAGAAGAGAGGACAAGACATGTGGCAGCACCAAAACCATAAGAAAAGAGATAAAAGTAAAAAGACTCTTTGCAACTCCTCAACAGAAATAAAATTGACATTAATACTGAGTTTTATTCTGTTAAGATGCCTAGGGTCAGAACCTTCTAGACCTAAGAATGTCTTTCTGGCTTGCTGTGGGATTGCTTTTCTTTATGTGAGATATGCAGAAGCCAGAAGTGCCAGCTGTTAGTTTTAATAATGCTTTGCAGCATCTTAAATTCATGTATGTGAATACCTGGCAGAGTCTTGCTGCTTCACCTTTCCAACCAAAAGGTGGAAAAAATTGTCCAAACACTTTAGAAGGAGATGCAAACCTGAAATAAAGTTAGAAACCAAAAATAATCAAAATAATTTCTCATTCAAATTCTATGATTATTGAGCACATTAGAAGATAATACTTTGTGGAAGATTTTCTGTAGCCATGTGGTAAGAAGCAGGCTGCGTCACAACTGAGCACAGAGAGGAGATGAAACATAGGAAACTTAAAAAGACAGTTTTTTTCATTAAAAACTGGGTCATATATGAAATCACAGTTTTTCTCATTCATT
Source organism: Sylvia atricapilla (assembly GCF_009819655.1). Classification (NCBI taxonomy): domain Eukaryota; kingdom Metazoa; phylum Chordata; class Aves; order Passeriformes; family Sylviidae; genus Sylvia; species Sylvia atricapilla. The sequence continues at coordinate 65,298,942 of NC_089143.1, forward strand.
TTTGTTATGTACTGAGACTCTCTGAAGCCCATTTTCTTTAATCTGAAAACTTCTAACCCACTTAAAAAATTAAGAGCCCTTATTATATTGATCTTTCTGTTTAGTTCGTGTTTTTAATAATACATCACAGAAGTGGCAACACTTTTATGATATGTTGGTGTCATACATCATAACTAGCACCACTGCTCCAGTGATGTATTATCCACATAGTGTCACGAACCAGAAAGATAAATGCTGGTCTGTGGACAGCAATGCACACCTCTTGTGAAATAGCCATGAAAACAGATTAATTTATATGCACACTACAATCCAGAAATAAATAAAATTTCTATCTGATACAGACTGCATACCACTTTCGCCAGGATGTATATACATTTTTACAAAAGAAGAAGCTGGAACGTAAAGCCATATATTTGAGTGAAAACTCTTGACTATAACATTGCGCAAATAAATCTTGATTTTCTGACTGAAAGGAGCTCCAGCAAGAGGGTAAACACTGAGCACCCTTCCCTCATGGACAGAGGAAGCTGAAGGATGGAGCATTCCACGTGGCTTTCAGTGTCTCTGTCTATTTTCAAGAATCAGACCCTTATGCTTATATGTTTTCAGGCTCATCATATCCATGATATCCACCCAAGTCACTCTCTGCCAGCTTTTTTATACATCGTACTGGTGCTATAGGTAATTTCTGTACAGCATGTTACACTCTTTTGCCTTTGATTTTCTTTTTCTCCCAGCAGAAGAGCTGTGCCGTTCTCTCATTCACGTCACAACAGCCAAAGGACATTATTTGCCTGTAAACATGCCATTTTGATCCAGCTGCCTGACACCTTTGCTGAGCTCCTTCGGAGTCCTGCACAGAAGGGCATTTTACAAAAAAACTCCTCACTCAGGAATAGTTACTGATCACTCTAGTTTTCCACAAGCTAATTTTATTCCGGCCTCAATAAATATGAATGTGGGATGTGCACTGTTCAGAGCAGCCATAACTCACAATGGGATAACACAAAGACCCTTAAATCTGACCACTCCACCAGTGCCTGCTGTGGAGCCCCATGCACAAAACCACCCCTTGCAGGATGCTTTGAGCTACAGCTGTCATTTTATCTGGTCTTTCTTCATTTTGCAAATGAAACACAGGAATTGTGAAGGGGAGGATTCACCTTTATGACATTTAAGACTTATTTTTCAGGTAAAGTAACTGGAAAATGTTTCCCTTTCCACCTATGTAAATTGAGCTGCAGAATTAAGCACGTGGTGCAATAGATAATATTTAATTAGCTCAAAACCCACAGTGGTTATTCCAGATTCTGTGGTGTATGAGCAAATCCTATTAATTTGGGCAGGATGAATCAGCTCAGAACTAATGGACTTGACAGCATGACCATCCTCTGAGCAGGACAAAACCCAAAGCTTTTCTGAGGCTTAAAATCTTTGTTAGCTTTTATTAATTAATCAATCAGGACTGTACATGCAAATAACTCTAGAAAGATTTTAAATTTTCTAACTTATTCAAAACTTAGTCACTACTGTAAGTAATGGTTATAGGACAAGAACATCAGTTCCTCTGAGATTTCAAGCCTGCTTTTCTGCATTTATGCCTGAGGATAATTTTATTCTCTTGGCTTCTAGCTTGTCTCCTTACCATGAAATCACACTTAGGAAATGCAAAAGAGAATCAGCTACGCGAGGATAAAAAAAAAAAAAAAAGGAAATGCCTGTACACAAACATATCCTTCAGCCAACTCCTGACTACTGGAATATTAAACTGTTGGAGTAAAATTAGAGGTAACAATTGATTTACCAACAATGACTGCATGCAGTATCTAATGCTAACTAGTTGGTCTGTCAAGTCTCTTGGCAACATTAAATCAGTCAGTCAGATGATAGGAGTGATAAGATGAGCCACATGATTATGGAATTTTCCAGACTTGCTACACTCACTGAGTTTTATCTCCCTTTGTAGCACAATCCCTTCCTTCCCACATGAACAAAACAACACAACCCCTCACTACCTCATCATCTGGAAAAGGCTAAATACCTGCTTTTTTGCCCAGCAATTAGGAAATGAAGATGTGGTGGAATACTGTACATCAATCAGACAAGTAACAATGGCAGACTTTAGTGTCTGGACATATCAGTTGTAGGTTTAGGAGAGTATATCCTGGCAAATCTATCAGGTGCTTTGTGTGAAACAATAAGCATGCATAAGTTGTAAGTTCTCCTGCTTAATTACAGCAACTGTAGCATCAGCACAGGTTAAACACAGTGGCTTTCATTTACAGTATTAATCAGAAGAAAATAATGAAACACATTATAGTAGGCTTTCAAATCCCTGTCTTTGTATTGTGGTTTCATCATTTTCTTCTCTGAAAAGGTTTCATTCAGTCTCTGCCTTTTATATCAAGCCCTGTGAATCATCTGAAGAAAAATACAAACATGGTAATTTGTTATAAAGCTGAGACTGGATGTACCTCATCAGTTCTGTTGCAAAATTATGTTGTAAAAACAGCCTATGATGTTGGTTGTATTTGTTATTTTTTCTTTCTCTTTATGCTTTTGTATATCTGTCCCCAGAAGATCATAAAATTATTCTAATTAGGGATGTCAACTTCTGCCTGAGAAGCTGAGGGGGTAATTACATCATTTATATGCAAAATGGGTAATTTTCTCCCTGCTCTTCACCATTCCCTTCTTTCCATTTATTCCCCCATATCTCCACTCTTCAGAGCTGAGCTATTTAATTTTATTCTGCTCCATCTGGAATATCTATGCCACTCTTCCATACAGTGTCAGACACAAAAGCGGGACTTACCTTTAGACTACATCCCCACAGCTCTTTTTCTCTACCTACTCCCGACTCTATTCAATATTCTTAGGGAGTTTAAGGTCCACAGAGAGAGTGACTTCTGCCCTATTCTACACCAGTAACGTTTTGCTGAAATAGAAAACATGCAGAAATGTGAAACCAATTAATTTTTTCAAGTTCAAGGGAAGGCTTTCAATCTGTGGGGAATTAGCTCCTAGTAAGAAACCAAAGATTCACTGGTATCTAGAACAATATACCTAGGCTAATAAAATAGCCACTGACAATATTTGAGGGAAAACTACCATAGTATCACCCAATCCAAATTGACAGTTTTCATACCCATAATCTTACAGGGCATCTTAATAAGACACAAAGAGTGGCCTAACTCACCAGAAATGTAATACAATAAGGACAAAAAAAAGGATGATAATTCATACAGAGGATTTTTTTTTTCCAAAGAAGCAAGAAATGCACCTGTACTAGAAGATTTAGCAATTAGTCTGGATGCATATGTTTACTTCAGTCTTCAAGTTGGTTGGACCCTGGGGTATAACTGCAAGCAGTGGAAGAAACAATGTAAATCCAGAACATTAGACAGTAAATGGTGAAGTTCAGGACTGTATATACATGCATCAGAGTTAAATAACTAAGTTAAATAAAATCCAACTATTGACTTTGGCATACAGCCTCGTTTGCACTCTAATTCAGGCAGAGGCACCTCTTTAATAATTGGTTCATGTTGCAGCAGCCCTCTTGTTAGAGAGCAGAAATGAGCCAAGACACAGACATCTTGTTTATCACAGCATGAAAAGGGCCCCGATTTCTTCCTCTTCACAGCTCAGCCATCCTGACTCCAACCATTCACTGACTCTGCCTGCAGCAGCTCCTGCTGTGGGTTTCCCTCTGACTGCTGATTATTTCCTGCTGAACTCTGACTGCAGGGAGCAGTTTGCAGACTCTGACTGCAGCTTTTACCTGGCTAGACTGTGACTGCACACCCACACTGACCTCACTGCAGGGATTCTCTCTCCTCAGGATCCTTCTTCTTCGTGATCCTCTCCTCTTCCTCAAGGTTTCAACTTCATTATTCCCCCTCCCCACCTCACCCAGTCCCTTTTATCACACTTATCTTTATTGGATACAGCTGTGATTCATCAGGGGCAAGGCTGTGTTGCTTAATTAACTCAGCTTTTACTTACCTTACAGGTGAGGTCACCTGTATTCCCTTCTCCTACAGGTTCCTAGCAATCATGAACTCAGTCTTTATTTTCCTTTTTATTTCAGTAAACTGTGAAAATAATTCATAATAAACATCTTTCACTTTAAGCTATTTTAAACTTCACTCAATCTGTTTTAATTTCTGCCTCATTAATTTTTGGCATATGTTTTAAAATCAATTGTTAGGAAGATATTGTACCCTAGGGGGTTGTTATCCATTTTTTCCTATATTTTCCTAATGGTGGCAGGCACTTAAAATTTTTTTATATGAATTTTCAATAGCTGATTGAACAATGATATTTTGAAACAATAGATAAATAACAAATTGTTCTTAATAGCACTCAATTGCTATATTAATTTTCTACGTATTTTCAGGGTTGAATGCAGAGCTTCTAATTTAAATTCTGTCTTCATGTTCTTGGATCATTTGGCTAGCTTGCTTATTTAACAGTAAGTCACTAAGTTTTTCTTTAGGGAAAACTTATTTGTAAATATTAGTAACTGTTCGATGCTTTCTACTCAGGTCTCATTGGAATTACATAGAGGTTTTATTTGAATCAATGAAAAACTGTGATGTAAAAGAGATAATTCTGATTTAAATAGTGATGACTTCTGCATAGATATGCATATTTTGACTTTATTTGTACTCACTGCTTTTTTTTCCCCACATATGAAAAATAAAACAATTTGTCACACTGGAAAACCATTTAGCATTGGCTAAGGTATAGTTTAAAAATACATAGGGAATAGAACTTCCTTTATTCATGCACACTCTAACTTACGGTTCTCTATTTTCCTATCCTTGAAAGCCAGAAAAGAGATTGTGTTCTGATACTTAAGTATCTAGGGCTTCAGGGTAGCAATTTGGGCGGCCTGTACAACCTAGATAAGTTGTCATAAAAATGCAAATGCTGTTACCACACTTTTTTCTGTTGGGTTTTGTATGCTTACCTTTTCTTCTTCTTTTCCCACTGTCCCTAGTTTTCTTCTTTTATATCCAGAAAATTGAAGATATTATAGGGAAGACTGGCTACAGTTGGCTATGGTGGCCTACAGGAGGAATTCTAGTTGCTTACTCAGAACAGCTTTATGTTTTTACAACACCAACCAGCACACACTCAGAATACAGAGAAAATCTCTGCACTGTACTCTTCTAAGGTTCAGTAGCACTTATGCTTGCATTGTGCTGAATTCCTGCAGGGTTATTCTGATCATTAAGATGTTGGCTTTTTGATTTCTGCTGGTCTTTACTGACCAGTTTTATCTTATCATTCATGTTGAACAAGTATTAATTTATCCATATAACTGCACAGGGATTTGTTTTGCCTTTAATTCTCTAGCAACTGTCCCACGTGTTGTTTGGGAGAGTTAAAGAATGCAGATTGGTTGAATTTCTAAAAATAAATTTACTGAAAGGAGATGTTGTTTTTTTCTGGCAATAGCCAAGAAGGGGAACACTTAGAGAAAATGCTTCCTGCAAGCAGAAGAATTTAGTGTAAGAGATTGAGGATTTTAGTTTTACTATAATATTTTTGTTGTGTGGGGAAGAATTCTCACAGAGTGAACCATCATCCATTTGTAGGTGTGAGGATGTGTACACATAGCTTCTACAGCAACTTGTTAAAAATTAATGATTTTAGTGCCTTCCAGTGGGAGTGGGCTATTAGTCCTCTTCCAGGTGAAGAGTGTGTGTCTAGCTGTTTCAAAGCCCTGGTGGACTGAAAGGACCATTTCATTTGGATTCATCCCAAATAGGTTGTAGCTTTTCAGGAAAGCTCATGTCCCTCAGAGGCAGCCAAGTAAAGTAGGGGTATTAGTGGTATGTCTAGTAACATCAAACATAATCTAGTTTGTTGCAGTTGATATGTTTTATTCTTTATCCATTTTAGTTAGAAAAGCTTCTCTCAAGCTCAGATTTTAGAATCTTACAGTGTTATTTTTTTGCCTACATAGCTCAGAGTAAAGTGACTATGACACTTTTGGTAAGTAAGGAAGACAAGATGCTACATTCTATTTGCAGACATTTTTGGGTTTAGTTGTGGTTTTCTAGAGTTGTAATAACTTTTCCTAATGTGATATAAAACAAGGGCATTATGTCTGGTTTTTTCAGCCTTCAAGAGCACTCTGATCTTCTGAAAGAAATGGATCCATCTGGACCTTGTCTTGCACTCCTTGGAAGAGTGCTTCTGCTATCTTTAAATGGTGTGACCCATGACCCTAGTTAAAAAGTATCACTCTTTCTTTTAAGAACTTGTTTTTATCTCAGTTACTTTGAGCTCTTCATTTCTTATTTTTTCAGGGAAGGGGCACAGCTGATTGAATTGGTGTAATACATGACCTCCTGCACTTTGGAAAATCAGTGAATTCTTTCGTTGTTGAATCTTTTTAACAGGTATTTCCAGGGCTCATTTTAAATCTAAATTTGGTTCTGCTAGCAGTCATCTCTGTGTGACAGTTTCATTTACTTCACACACTAACCCATCAGATAACATGGCATCTTTTGCTGCCCCTGAATTCACAGCATTTATTTATTAGTTTTATATTGTAACAAATGCAAAAATAGATTCACCTTATTGCTGGACTTTGCCATTTGCATTTCAGCCTCTATACAACTAAGCAATGGTTTGGGGTGACAGTACTCTTTTTATAAAGAGGTCTATAATCTCTGGAAGTAATTATTACTTAGTCATTCAGGAACAATTTGGTCAAATGTTCTCAAACACTTAAAACAGTCTTCTGTTTTTGTATCATGCATAATGTGACTTGCATGAAAACAACATCTGCATATTTTTCTGAGCAGGTTTTCAGAGTCTACATACGCATCATTCTTCCTGTGCTGCACTGAAAGCAACATTAAGTGATGCCGTCATGAGAATAGCATATTTGATGCCTGCTATTCTTCAACACCTTATTAAAGCACTAATTATGATTCTTATCAATAGATATAAAAGTTTTTATAAAGCAGTTTCATATCAAAATTGATCAGACATTTCCTATTGCTCTATTTTCTGCTGATGGAGGGGGGTGGGTGGATACCTATGCAATGTTTTGGGGGATTTGGGTTCTTTGGAGGTTTTAGGATTGGGTTTTGGTTTGGTTTGGTTTTTATGGGGCTTTTTGGTTTTTGTTTTGTTTTCTTTTCCTTTTGTTGTTGTTGTTGTTGTTTGGTTTTGGGTTTTTTGTGGGTGTGAACAATCTTTCTTTCAGGCCAATGTAATCTTTTTTTCATTTTTTCCCCTTTATTTTTCTCTAAAGTCATACAAATATTTTTTTCCATAACCCAGAACTGGCTCAAGTGAGCTGTGCAGCTTGGTTCCCTGGTTGTTTAAAACTACTGTGATATTTTGTAAATTGAAATAGGTGATATTTGGTCGAAGGTGCGCTTCATCACATCTGTTAGGTTAGATGAGAATGTGAGGTGTTGAAACTCTTTTCAAAAGAGTAGTTCAAAGGATCATGTAAATATTTTCCTGTTTCAAAGATAGGAGAGGCAAACTATCTGCTGTTATGAATTAAGCCATTAATTGGCCTTGGACAAAAGTCAAACCTCTTTAATCTCAAGTGTCCTACTGACTATTCCACTTACTCATTTTGTAGCATCAGGGAGGAGTCATACTGTGGATTTCACCTTGGAATACAAATAAGCTAAACATGTCATCATAAATCTTAGAAAAACATATCCTTCATTGTTCTAAGAACTCAACTAGCAGGATATACAAGTCACTGGAAAACAGGGACAGAGAAGTGATTAATATTGATAACTATTTGGCTGCTGATACCTGAGACTTTCAAATACCTCTTTGCAATGAAGATGCTGGAAAATATTTTGAAATTACTACTTCTATAATTAAACTACTTTAAATGTATTGCTTACTCTTTTGCCAATATAGTGCATGGTTCCAAAGGAAACAATTTAATGATGCATCTGTAGAACTTTTGCTTTTTAAAAATATTAAATAGCATAGCTGCACACAGCAGCAAAAAAGCAATGATTTCTGTCATTGTCATTCTGCCAGACCTAGTGAGCATCTGACACAAGCAGTGCTTGCCTTGTAGCTGTTTGTTTAGTATCAGGAAGAGTTTGGGAATTACTCATGGCATTTGAGAGGTCGTTAAAACTAATTTTCAGAGAGATACTCACAGTCATGTCTTTACCAGTGCCATGCCATCGTCTCTTGTCAGAGTTGTTCATATTCTAGAATTTTGCTTTATTGTGTGTATGGATCTGTGTGTGAATGGCATCAAGCTGATGCCTGGGACAGAGGCTATGGATCTGTAAAAATTCTGGATAATTGCCAGTATGTACACACTCTGTTAGGTACTCTTTTTTTTTTCTCACCTACAAGTTAGCACTGTATGAGGGCTTGGACATCAGGTAATGCCACAGGCTGTAGCACTGTGCAGAAAGAAATACATACTGAATATCCTATTTTTGCATGGATTGTCCTCCTCTTGAACTACACAAATTGTAAAGCAACCAAGGAAAGGAACAAACACAGGGAGTGGGACATCAGTAATTCACATCAGTAGAGCAGAAACAGAAAGTTGGAAGCTTTATGAAAAACAAAGTCACATAGTAGCTTTTGAGATGTGAGAAAACACTTTGATATTGGACAGATACTGAACCTGTGATACTGGACAGAAACAGCTAAATAAATAACACAGACCTACAGGGTGTGTGTACAGACAACCATCAAAATTTCTCTACAGAAATAAAAATTTCCTTAAGTCAAATTGGTGACCTGTCATTAGTGGGGTTCTGTAGGGCTCCATCCTAGGCCTAATGTTCTTCAATGGCTTCATAAATCACTTGGTCACAAGACTGGAATGGATACTTAGACCAGTTTGCAGATAATACAAAACTGGGAGGAACCTTTTATATTTACAGAACCTAAAATGTAAATTCTACTATTAGTAGTATGATTATTATGGAATTTAAGAGCTTAGAAATGTGAACATCCTCTTACTACTTACAGCCATTACTGGAGAATGGAAGAACTAAATGCAAGTAACATCTGAGCATTTTGCTCTCTCAGCAAAAAGCCTCATGCAAAAAGCCACATTTTCATACTCAATACATTTAATGTATATTGTGGTTTAGGAACAGTATTATTCAATTTATCATTCCCACTGAAACCACTCCAAACCTTGTGCAGCTTGGTCACTCCCCATCTCCTCCTCCCCTCTATCAGGGTGGAGAGAAGAACAGGAGACACAAAAGGCAAAGGCCATAGGTTGAGATAAGAACATTTTACTGGAAACAGCAGTGAAATAAGAAAAATAGCAGTAACAGTATTTATAGCAAAAGCATACCGGAGATGTGAGCAACCCACTTGCGAACACTAAATATGCACTATATAGCACAGGATCCAAACTATACCAAACTACCTCCATGCTAACTACCCTGACCTGAAGGAACCCCTTCCTCAATTCCCATTAAATGATAGAAGGTGGTTTAGAATAACCTCGGGATCTTAGCCATGTCCCATCCCAGCTATGGCAAAAATTAACTAATTCGTAGTCAGAACCAGGACAATGTGATAAAAATCTAATTTCATATAATAAAAATCCTGCATTTTAAAGTCATCATTCTTGTTTTGCTTTGGGCTATAGGCATGAATGGTGGTATAAGTGGAGAATGTGTGAGCTGCTGCACTCCATATGAGGAAGTCATTAAATTTATGGATAGGAAAAACACATAATTCTAGTTTCCCATTGTTTTTGCATTTGTCTGACTGCAGTGGTTTATTTCCCAGTCTCCACTAACAACACATACGAACAATTTGTAAATTCAGCCTGCTTTGTATGTACATTAGCTGAACCTGAAGCCCCTGTTGTGCTAGTCATGTTAGTTACGGCGTACAGTTATTATACAGTTATAATACAGTTATTAGCTGATCCTGATAATAGGCCTGTTAAGTGTTCCATGATGCCTGTAAGCATTCTGTTGCATACAAAAGTTAGAAGGTGTCCAAAGTTACCAAGTGCTTCAGCAGTGAAGTAGGAATACACTTCAGCTAGCCAGCTGTCTTCTCAAGAGCATGTCTCTAATGAGTGATTGACCTGTATGCAATATTAAGATGTAGTAGAGCAGGGAAATTATTTTTAAAAATGAAGCATGGAACTGCATCTTTCTTGCAACCTACGTTAAACACAACATGGAAATATAAATGGAAATAAGATGGATTTTGTGCTGTTTACCTTCAAGAAAGCCAAGCTGTGTCTCTGTGGAAATTATTTTAAGTATTAAAAGTATATATGTAAGCACTGAACTTGTTCTCATCACCTTTTTTAAGCCCAGCTGCTTTGTCTCAGGCCTCTTAGCACTTTGCGTTGCATACATTCTCCTGATTCTCCAGGCAGGTTTCCTTGAGTGTCTCTGAAGCCTTCAGTAGCAAATTCTGTGGGGAGCAAAAACAAATTTTGAGAATATTTCCAAGTATCTGTTAGCCAGAGCACAATATCCTGACTGAACAAAAAAACCAAAACCAGTCTTGTTTTATTTTCTGCTGTGATAGTAAATTCTAGTGCAGATTGCTATGAAGATGATGAAATATCATTATTTTTCTAGCCCCTTTGTACTTTATAATACTACTGAGCAATGAAGGAAAGTGAATGAAGCCCAAGGTGCTTCTCTTTTTCATTTTTAAATAACAAAAATCCTTGCGTTCATTTACATGGATTTCACATCACAAGTGTAACACTGAGCTTTGACTATATTTATCCTCTTGGGAGGATTGATGATGCTAGTGAAAACCGGTTAATTTTTTTTATTTCAAAAATCAAGTGACAGGAGGGTGGTCCTATTTGATCATAAAGATTACTGATGTGTGCAAACTAAGAATTAACTGGAATACAATATAAAAATTGGCACATGCTTATCTCGAAGTGACAATGTTGCTCTAAACTTTTGACAAAGTTCACTGATTTTCTGAAGTTGACTTCAGAAAATACTTCTAAAGTGAAGTATTTTTGGTTTTTTGATCTCTTGGGAATATCTTGTCAGTATTTCACCTGTGTGTCTAACTCAGAGTAATTCAAAAATCCCATAAACCCTTTTAAGATGCTTGTGGAGCCAGTTTTTGGGGGCTTACTGTCATTAGAATCAGTAAGTGTAAACTCTGAAAAAGGTCTGGGAAAGGGGAAAGATGGTGACTGCAACTCCACACAAAGTTGTGTCACTACAAGACAAGTTTACTACCCTCAGAGCTGAGGGGGAGGAGCTGTGTGTGCTTTCGAACAAAGTGCCTGGACCAGCTCTGTGTGAGACTTAGAGAAGCTCATTAAATTATCTGTGACAAAGGAGGAAGTTCCCACAAGATAACCTACCACAACAGACACAGATGGCAAACAGGAAGGCGTTAATTTCAGGCTCACAAGAAGGTGAAAGGTTTGGAATTAGCACACTGGACAAGATTCCACCCTGCAGACTGAGACAAGCACGGACAGCAACACCAGGAAGATGCCAGTCCTGGTGAGACAGACCTGGGTAACCTATACAGACAAATATCCCACCTTGGCAAACTGTGATAAAGGAAACAGCTGCTTACACACATGCCATCCTGAGTTGTGGGAACAGCACATATGCCCTATGGATATCAGAGACCCCCACCACCAAACAGACCAGGAAAAATACCAGATGGACATTGCAGGATTCTACCTGGTGATATCTTTTCTTAACCTCTCACTCTGTTTCTCTTCCCCTATTCTCCCTCCTATTTCTCATGCGTACTCTTAAATAAAATCCATAGTTTTGACTTTGGCGTATAGTCCTATTTGCGCCCTAATTCAGGCAGAGACACCTGTTGAAAATTAGTTCTCAACAGTGAGAGACAACAGAAAAGGTGAAATGGAAGACTGCAGCTCTAGGCCTCTTTACAAAAAGGAAATAGTGTTACAATTTTATTTTTCTCGCAAAGTAAAATCATGCAGAGAATGTAGCATTCTTGAGTAGTGGTCTGAAGTAATCCAAAATATTTTTAGGGAGCTATCAGAGTATCTTGTACAAGGGAAGCATAAAACCTCTTTCAAAAGGTGAAATACGTAAGTAAAGTCAGCCCCAAAGTCTTAAAAAAGGTCCTGTGCTGAGACAACCAACAAATTAAAGGGTCTCCACTAATCACCCATGAAATCATTGCTTGTTGCTTGCAGAGGTCCTACACTCTCTTTTAATCAATTAACTCCTCCCGAAGTGGGGCAGATGTCCCAAAAGGTGCCAGCTTCCTTGCAAGTGAGTAACAGGCTAGGACCTTCATTAGCCCCTGATCACAAAAAAGGACCTCCTGGATGTGGACTGGCACTGTAACATTGTTTCAGACATGCAGTGAAAACCAGACTCAAGATGCTTCACCCTGAAACCCCAGGCCTGCGGCTTGTCATGCCTGATGGGGCAACCACCACGGCCACCAGTGTAGACACTGAGGTGGAATAGCCCAGCCAGTTTGGCTTCTGAATGATCACTGAGCACTTTTACTCACCCATACTGTGACTGTATCAAGGTTAAATGAAGGAGAGTCCTCTCTGTTTTATCTTCTAGCTACTTTTAAGGTGGTAACTATTAAGAACAATTTCATTAAACTGCTCTCTGCTGAAGTTGCAGTGAGATATTATTTTAAGGGACTTCAGTTCATTTAAACACCATGTTCTTAGTGTTCCACCTGGCTGCTAGTACAGAGCCATAAGATTTGCACATTTTACAGCCTGTGGACTAAGGGACCAGGGTGTTTTGCTGATTTGCTGCACTTTTAAACAAAACATGGTAACCCTGTGGGCAAATTTGTCCAGGATTTTCTGATACCAAACTTTCTGAGCTGATGTGAGCATGCCTGTACTGTCAGCTTCATGTCTTCATTTATCTCTAACTTGTTTCCTAGTCTTCATAATCAAAGAAAATATATCTAATATTTCTATCACCCCTGCACTGAGTAATGAAAGTTTCCTACTACTCAACCCAGATTCTAATCATGCAGTCTCCAAGGTTAATTTCAACATGGAGCTGTAAATAGAGTAATACACTGTGTTCAAGTAAAGAAAACATTTACAGAAAAATCACCATATGGAGCCTATTTAGACAGATGATCTAATTATCATAATGCCCAACTAGCTGATGCAGAAAAAGTTTTAGAGCAGAATGCTTCTTTCTGGTGTTTGCCCTCCTGCCCATAGCAGAGGTGAAGTTGTTCTCTGAAACCTTGTGACTGGTACGTTCTCACTGTGTGTGAAAAACTTTGTCATTTATAAGAAATGTCCCTTACTTATAAATGAACTTTAAGTCCCAAGGGAAGCTGGATTTACTAACAAGAAATGTAAAATTGGTTTTGTAGACTGAAGAGGCAATTTTGTGAATGAAGCTGGTTTAAGAGAGAAGGAAGTGGAATGACTCTAACATTACAAGTGACAGCCACGAATACATCAATATGCTGGATTTTAACTGACCACTTTAAATCTGTACCTAAATTTTGTTCATACTTCTTTTCAGGCATTCTCACCCCTCTCTGTATTCTTACAAAGTTTGCTTATGACTTCGCCTTCCTATATGGGCAACAAAAAATACATGACACAAAATACTATTATTTTAGTATGAGGCTAGATTATACAGCTCTCTAGGAAACCAAATTCACAGTATTTGCTGCTCACAGGATCACAGAATTTTCTGATTTGGTAGAGATCCACAAGGATCAAGTCCAGCTCTAAGTGAATGGCATTTTTAGCATCATTCTTTAACCAATTTGAAAAGTTTTTATCATCAATTCACTAAATTATCAACAGTTCACTAAAATATAGAAAACCTTGCTAGTGCAGCCAATCACATAACCTTAATACACAGAAAATTAATGTGTAAACATCCACAGTGCCCTTAACCTTACAATACCCAGTTCTTTATGCCCCACAACATCTCTGCATAACCACCTTAGCCATCACAAAAGTGTAGTGACTCAGAGAGATCCAAGATACAATTTGACTAATAATAAGCTCTTTCTCCATGTTATAAAGGAGACAAAAACCATTTACTCAACCATGCATGCATACAGATCACCTGCACGGAACAGAGCCTGGAGCTTTCTGAAGGGTTGTTCTCAACTGTAATTAAGGAGGTCCTTGAGAGATCTTGCCAAACTTAGTGATTTCTGGACTACCAAAGCACTTTATCTGGAATATTCAACCATGAGTGCAATAACATTAGCTGAAGAGGAGAAATACCAGTCCAATTCCGTAACTACCTTAGGTTACTTACATTTGCCAACAAACAAAGTCTAAGGTTGACTCTGAGTTCAAGTTGTCAGCTAAGCATTTTTTTTTTGTCTTTTGTCTGAAAATTCTCAGCTTTTACAGTGTATCAGAGCCTTCAGCTAATTACAATCATGGACCCAAATATGCTCCTATGAAGAATATATCAGGCTAAAGAACATGGAAAACTTAAAAGAGCTACAAAATAGTTTTAATGGCAACCAACACAAATTCTATTGATCACTGTAAACTCTCATTTTTAGCAGTCCTTTTTACTCTAAGACATATATAAGATTATTTATTAATTACTAGCAATAACAAACTAAGTGAGTTTCAGTCAAAAGCACAACATCCTGGATTTTAGGAGTACTTCTGAGTATGAGTGATATGTGGGTGAAAAGATCTGTCCTCAGGAGAAGAAGCTTTCAGGTCACATAAATATTCTACAGAAGTAATTAAATGAATCATAAAGAATGCTCTCACCTCTCACTTGGAATTGTAAGATAAAAATGTAACATGAGTATCTGTTTTTTGTTTATTGCTAATTTTTTCAATCTTATCAGCAATCTTGAAAAGCAACCTGAGTCAATATTTGATGAAAAGTGTACATTTTAGTAGATGTGTCCACCAAAAGTGAATGAAAGAGAGCCAGCAAAATGAATGATGGGAAGGGCACAACTGTCTGCTTTATACTTGGAAACAATCTTAAAAATATTAACACATATGGCAACAAGTAGTCTAATTTCTATCAGAAAAAGAGCAAAAGTAACTAGCATAATACAGTAAAGCTTTTAGTTGTGAAAAAAAAAGGATTTTCCAGCACTGGAGAATTCTAGGCTATACAACCTTTGCCCTGAGTGGTCTTAGTTGGCAGTGACAAATCAAAAAAATCTGCTTTCTCTGTGCTTAAGTATTCTTAGAAGCTCTTTTCCTAAAATATTCAATTATGGAAGAAAAGATTTTACACATCTACAATTTTGTAATGAGAGTACTTCAAATCACTGCATCTTTTTCTTTTTATGTAAATATTAATGCTTCAGTAAAAGCACCTATTTTTGATAGATGAAAATATTTACAAGAAACATTCTTAAGCATGGTCAGTATATTACTTTATCTTTACTTTTACTTTATACACTTTATCCCAATTTACAATCATCACTACAGTTTTTTGTATGAAAACATTTAATTGGTTAGGCAAGTAATTTGTTTTTATAGCAACACAGAGAAGTGCTTTCAGATATCTGGATTTTATATAATAACTAAAAAGGGAATAAAACATTGGCAAGAGATGCACAAAATTACTTTCATCTTTTACTTCCATATTTGCCTGCTTGTTGTGCCCTTTGCAGAGATCACAGTGCCCAAATTCTATTTCTCATGTTAGGATGATTCACAGTAGGGAAGCACTTTCCTATATTATTTTCATCAAAAGGAGCTTACATTTGAATATTACCATTAGGCTGCTAATTTGCTCTTTGGAGAAAGGGTCAGGAGCATTCCAATTTTTTTTATGACCTGATATTTGCTTCAAAGAGAATTTTTCATAACTCTTGTAATTTGCCACTGCAGTTTTGCTGTCCAGTGCCATTGAATTATATATGTTTTATAAAACAAAACTCTGGGAGAATAAATTTTTCAAGGCATTGAGACTTCTGGATTTCAGAATAGCCTTTCTTACTGTCATCAGAATGGAGGTTCTCACATCTCATATTGCTATCAAGCACCTTGGTACACTTGGCATTCGATATTTATTCCACATAGAAATGGAAATAATGATACTTTCTCTATTAACATTCAAAAGCGTACAGAGTCTCCATAACATAAAGTTATGCTTCAGCCCTGTTCCTCCCTCCAAAATAAACTGAAATTCTTAACAGGATTCATACCACCAGTGGTTTTTCAAAGGACTGTAAAATATTACTGCTGAGTACTACAAGTGATATAAGAATCATCATTCTGTTGAATTTGGACACTCTCTCATAAAGAAACCTATTCAATCAGGGGCTTTTATAAAATAAGGGTAAAAACCTTTCATTTGATGAATTGATTGATGATGGCAGCTGGTCACCCATGGTCCAGCTCAAGCAAAGAGAGGAGCTGAGTAAATATTTGCTGTGTGTTAAGGGAACTGTATCACACAGAAGTACCATATGTGCCGACACTGAGGATAATGAGAATAAAGTATCATTTTATCTATCACATTGACATCAGGTCAGATCTTCTACCCATGTAAATTGTCCTAGCTCCACTGACCATAACGAAGGTACGGAAAATGAGACTGCTTCAGATTATATGGCCCACAAATTCTTTAATCCTGGAGAATGTTTGTTTCACTCAGGTAATTAATTACAAAAGAGACAATAGTCTTATCATGTGCCCTTTTAAATATACTTTCACAGGTAAAGAGCTTAATAACACAGTTAAACATAACTTCTATTGCATCTAATACTCACTTACATTGCTAAGTGACATGGAAGATTGTCTGTTTAGATTTCACTAAGGTTTGGCGGGGGGGGGGGTCTGCCGTGAGTTTTGTTTTTCCTCTTCTAAAACCAGAATGGAAAAAGAATAAGGATGAAAAAAAAGTGATGTTTAATCAAAAAACCACAGGATTAATTCCCAGACAGATGTCTTACTTGTTGAGATGGGAGTTTCAGGAAGACAAATCCAGTCAAACAAGCAAAAAGGCTCCTGAGGTACACAAAAGGTACTTACTTCTGTTACCAGAAATAAAGATGACGTGCTGCTTCAAATGCAGGCAGCCAGAGCTTGGCACATTTCACAAACGATTTTGCAAAGGTTCTTACAGCTCAGGTCTTGCTAGCTCCCTACCCATATGGACTATATCTGGACTGAAGAGCCATGGGCATTTCTCTTTTGGACCAGCATGTTTTCTTATACAATATTTCAGCAATGTGAAGATGGGCCCTACAGAGAGAACAGAAAGGGAGATGAAGTGCCAAAGGATTCTGTTTGCTTCTTCTTGAGAATTAATTAAAAAAACCAAACCAAACCAAACCAAACCAAAAACAAAAAAAACAAACAAACAAAAAAACTGGGCAAAATCTTCAGGCTAGAATAAATGCTACCTTATAAACCAGATAAACTAGTTTATCTTGTTTTGGTGGGGTTTTTTTTAAAGTGGGAGATGTGGGAAGACACAGCTGGATGTACCTATCTATGCCTGCCAAAGGTGACCATCCCTCTTTTATTTCTGTGTTTCTTAGTCCATTTAAATGATCTCTTACCTCAATCCCAGCATGTAATTTCTAGCAACCTCTGATATCCATCCCTTCCTTCCTTTGCCTTACATTTCTTCATTTTTCTTTCGGACGCCTTAACCAGTTCCCTGTCTTATCCTTCTTCCCTCACCAACTCCTCATCCCAGGACAGAGATTCACCCTATGACCAGTATTTTGGTGTCTGGCCCAAGGAAAAATGGTGGCAAGTATCGACGGTTGGGTATGTGTCATTTCCTTAATCCTGTCTTCAGGTCTGTACTTCTCCTGTGCAGATGACTTTGCTGTCCTCCATTAAGCCATATTATGCAATTAAAAAGCATACAATGCTGCAAGGGACAGCACTATTTGAATTCTCGAGACACTGGCTGCAGGTGCATTTTCCTTCCTTCGTTACACTGAATTGATTAGGGCTGTAGAGAGATAAATCAACATCTGAAAAGTTTTCTTGTCTGGCTTACCACCAGCACCAACGAAAGAAAAAAATCAAATTGGTAAGAATGACAGCATTCAGAAAGACTAAAATAAAATAGGGAGAATTTCGGGATGGTAGATGGATAGCAAAACCCGCATAGACTGATAAAGAAAAGAAAACTTAATCACATTCCTAAACTTTAAAAAAATATACTCCCTGATTTCATATATCAAACCAGTCCCCTACTACACCTCCTGACTGGGGCACAAGACAAACAGACATGAATCAGGGTGACAGGGTGAAGTGTTATGGGTAAAGGCTTCAAAACTGCCGGGAAGGACATCTGCCCATCATGGCAAAACTGAATAAAGAGGCTGAGACCACCCAAGCCCACCCCTCCTTCACCTGACTGCGGCTTTGGGCTGGCCCTTGGGCTGCCCAAGGGAACCTCAGATACCATCAAGGTGACACTAGTGCTCAATTGCCTCTGCTCTGGGCACAGGGAAACAGCACTAAGGCAGGAGAACGCATCCACAGGAAAGCCAAACCCAGCAGCTGCCCTGAAAATCAGCTCGGGCCACGCTCGGGCAGGGGAGGCCAGAGCCCACAGGCTCCTCTGCCGACGCCACGTTGGCACACGCTGCCCACAACCGGGAAGGGAGAAGGAGAGTCCTGGGGCTGTGCTGGAGCCTCTGCTCACAGGCAGGGGACACTCATCCTCCCTCACACAAACGGGCTCGGCTGTACAATCCCCACTCCAGGATGGCCACATCCAGGGGACATTCCCCTGAGGGGCAGCTCAGGAGGCGCCATCAATCCCTCAAACAGCCCCAAGGCGCTGCCCACGCTCATTGCCGAGGCCTCGCAGCAGAGCACTGCCCGTGGGCCAAAGGGCTGACACAGATGCAGAGGCTGCTGCAGGACACTCTGGCAAACTTGTCCCTGCCAGGGGAGGCACCTGGGCCTTCCCACCCGGCCCAAGTGTGCATCGGCCCTCTGAACTCCGTGTGTGCGGGGCACCCTCAGCACCAACATCTGATGGACAGCACATCCCAATGGGACGCCGCTGGGATCCACTGACTGGGGAGGTTTTCTACTCAATCTGTCTCGGCCACTCTCTTTGTCTACCCCCTCCTCTCCTCTATTTCTTTATTGTTCTCTTTCTCTCTGTCTCTCACTTCCTGGTAAATTAAACCCATCCCATAATCTTGGCACACGCTCTCATTTGCACCCCAATTCGGGCAGAGGCATTTGGCACCATTTTAATAACCAGATCATGACAAGGGGCCAGAGGCCCACCAGGCCGGGGGCTGCTGCGGGCCACTTGCAGCGGGCCGGGCTGCTGCAGGGGTGCCGGCCGTGGCCCTTGGTGACACGGCAGCGTTCCGTCGGCGCCCTGGGCGACGTGGAACGTTGTGGGGACACGGCGGGGCCACGCCCGCAGGGCTATATAAGGGGCTCGGGGCCCTGCGTTGCCCAGTCCCAGGAGAGCCAGTTGCTTAGCAGGAAGCAGCTCCCGGGACCCTCTTCTGCATTGCAGCAGAGCAAACATGAAGGAGAAGGCGAATGTGGAGATGCTGCACCCTGCAGATGCCGGTAACTATGAGGAAGGGGCCCAAGGGGAAGCCAGCATTGGGCAGCAGCTGTCCCCAGCAGAAACCAGCAGCCACGCTGAAGGGTCCCAAGGGGAAGCCAGCATTGGGCAGGCCCTCTCCCTAGAAGAGGATGATATATACAACATGCTCTCAGATTGGGATGAATTCGATGAAGAAGAGCTGTCCCTTGGTGATGTTGGGAGCTACCAGGAAGCTTCAGACTGGGAAATATTTTCAGAGCAAGGCCTTTCCCAGGGACGAGTCGCTATCTCCCACAGTCTCTCTGACTGGGAAGATTTCAGCCAGCATCAGCTGTCCCACGGAGACGTCGGCACCTACCAAAAAGCGTCGGATTGGGTCGAGTCCATTGGCCAAGAGCTTTCTCAAGAGGAAGTCTCTATTGGCCAGAAGGTGTCTGGAGAAAATGGAAGGAGACCCTCCGTGCTGTCTAATTGGGAAAGCGACGGTGAGCAAGACTCCCTGCAGTACAGCTGGGAACAGAGCATCGGGGAAAAGGCCTTGCTGCACGAGGACGACGACTGGGACGAAATCAGCGTCCTGGAGCTCTCTGAAGAGCCAGAAAGAGAGCAAACACCGGCAGGCTTGGCAGGAGGAGGGTTCCTCGTGCCCGAACCCCGCCAGGCTTGGGTTGAGGATGGGGCATCTCAGCCACGCCTCCAAGGGCTGCTCTGTGCCTCGCCTCCCCACGTGGAAGCCCTGGCCCCCAGAGCACACACGGCCCCTCGGGCCTTCCAGCAGCAGCTGCCAGAGGCCGGCACCATCAGCCAGCAGCGTGCCCCCCGCAAGAAACCTCTCTCCCGGCTCCGGCGGGCGCTGCGGGCGCTGCGCAGCCTGTTCTGCTGCTCCTGCCGGGCCCCGCAGCCCCAGGATTAGGGCTGACACTGCACGCTGCAGAAGAGCAAGTGCACAAGGAAGACAATGAAGAAACAGTAGCAGTAAACAAAAATAGGAATAGAATATAAGAATAGGAAATAGAAATAGGAAACAGGAAGAGGAAATAGGAATAGGAATAAGAAGAGGAAATAGGAATAAGAAGAAGAAAAAAATAGAAATAGAATAGGAATAGGAAGAATAGGAATAGGAAGAAGAATAGGAAGAAGAAAAGGAAGAAGAAAAGGAAGAGAAAAGGAAGAAGAATACCAAAGGAAGAACAAACAGTAGTAGTAGTGGTAGTAGTAGTAATATTCGTTAATCATTCTAATAAAATAAAAATGAAAAAAAAAAATTGCTGGTGATGTTCTTCATAATATCAAGTTAAAATACACAATCACACATGTCCCAGAGTCACAGTGTAGGTTTGGGTTGGGAGGGATCTCAAAAGCATCTAGTTCCTTCTGATTTTCTTACACACTCCTACTCTCTCTCTCTCTGAGTCCTCACTCTGTCCTGGTTTAGGGCAAATTTGGGAGGAAACCGGCCAATGGGGTTCCTCTGCTTGGCAAGTCCAAATGCCCCCCCCTCCTCAACCGGTCCGGGAAAAGAACTTCCTCGGAGAAAAGTGGGGAAAACTATTCCTTTGACAAACAAAATGCCCATAAGCATTAACAATGAATAACAGCAAACAATAAAACCTCTCACCGCTCAGAAGAGAGATGGCAAAACTGAGAGAAGCCCTTGCCGTCAGTTAGCTCAGCTCTCAGTCTCTTAGCAGTCCCAGGCCCTTTGGTGCTCCAAAAGGCCCAGCTCCAGGCCCCAGTGGGCTGCAGGTGCCACATCCTGGTGTCCTTCTGGGTTTTTCACTCCAGGACAGGTTCAAACAATCCCAAGGGAAAAATAAATAAATAAACAAACAATAAATACATAGATACATACATAAATACAACAACAACAGCAAAAAAAGAACAGTCCAGGGAACTTCTCTGCCTCAGCTAGCTAAAGTAACTAGAAGCAGAAAAAGTTCCCTGTCTGGCCGCTGTCTGTGCCTCCGACGAACACACAGAGTCCGAAGGAAAAAAAACACTGGGTAGGAGCGCAGGCTGTTTTCTAGAAAACACACTGCGTGCTGCTTCCTTCCCTGCTTCGCTCTCAGAACCAGTTTGAAAGCTACAGACCACAACATACAGCAGACACAGAACAGACAATTGGGGATAGGAGCATCATAAAGTCACCCTAGGATACACTCCCATCTCTTTCGATCTCTCTCCCTCACACTTCTCGGGAAATGAAATCCATGTGAAATAAAATCTCCATGTTGTCATCATATGGTCACTCAACTCAGGCACAGGCATCTCTCCCTTAGACAACTGGAACACATTCTCTGCCCAGCCTGTCTTCATAGCACAGCTGCTCCAGCCCTCTCAGCATCTCCACGGCTCTCCTCTGAACTCATTCGAGCAGGCCCACGTCCTTCGTATGCTGGGGCCCTCACACACGGATGTCGGTGGGCTCTGAAATATGGACTAGAGGGCCACGGACACCTCCCTTGACCTGCTGCCCTTCGCTCCTTTCCATGCAGCCCAGCACAGGCCTGCCTTTCTGGGCTGGCAGCACGGACGGCCGGCTCACGCTGAGCTTCTCCTCCAGCCGCACCCCAAGCGCTTCTGCTCAGCCCCTGCCCCGCTCAGCTCCCTGTCCCCTCAAAGCCCGTGCTGAGGGCCAGCTCCAGCCACTCTCTGTGTCACGGCAAAGCCCTTCCAGAGCCCTGTGGCCAAGGCAGAGCCCTCCCTCAGGGACACCCCTCATCCCCGGCCTGCACATGGAGCCACTGAGCACAGCTCCCCGCCGGCGTCCAGCCGGCCAGTTCCTCACGGCCCGCACAGCCCACCCTCCAAAGCCAGGCCCGTCCAGCGTGGGGCTCGGGCCGTCTGCGTGCGCCACGGCGCCTCTCAGGGCCTCGGGCCACATCAGCCGTGGCACAGACTGCAATGGGATGGGAAATGGCTTCAACACTGCCGGGAAGGACATCTGCCCATCATGGCAAAACTGAATAAAGAGGCTGAGACCACCCAAGCCCACCCCTCCTTCACCTGACTGCGGCTTTGGCCTGGTCCTTGGGCTGCCCAAGGGAACCTCAGATACCATCAAGGTGACACTAGTGCTCAATTGCCTCTGCTCTGGGTACAGGGAAACAGCACTAAGGCAGGAGAACGCATCCACAGGAAAGCCAAACCCAGCAGCTGCCCTGAAAATCAGCTCGGGCCACGCTCGGGCAGGGGAGGCCAGAGCCCACAGGCTCCTCTGCCGACGCCACGCTGGCACACGCTGCCCACAACTGGGAAGCGAGGGGGAGAGTCCTGGGGCTGTGCTGGAGCCTCTGCTCACAGGCAGGGGACACTCATCCTCCCTCACACAAACGGGCTCGGCTGTACAATCCCCACTCCAGGATGGCCACATCCAGGGGACGTTCCCCTGAGGGGCAGCTCAGGAGGCGCCATCAATCCCTCAAACAGCCCCAAGGCGCTGCCCACGCTCATTGCCGAGGCCTCGCAGCAGAGCACTGCCCGTGGGCCAAAGGGCTGACACAGATGCAGAGGCTGCTGCAGGACACTCTGGCAAACTTGTCCCTGCCAGGGGAGGCACCTGGGCCTTCCCACCCGGCCCAAGTGTGCATCGGCCCTCTGAACTCCGTGTGTGCGGGGCACCCTCAGCACCAACATCTGATGGACAGCACATCCCAATGGGACGCCGCTGGGATCCACTGACTGGGGAGGTTTTCTACTCAATCTGTCTCGGCCACTCTCTTTGTCTACCCCCTCCTCTCCTCTATTTCTTTATTGTTCTCTTTCTCTCTGTCTCTCACTTCCTGGTAAATTAAACCCATCCCATAATCTTGGCACACGCTCTCATTTGCACCCCAATTCGGGCAGAGGCATTTGGCACCATTTTAATAACCAGATCATGACAAGGGGCCAGAGGCCCACCAGGCCGGGGGCTGCTGCGGGCCACTTGCAGCGGGCCGGGCTGCTGCAGGGGTGCCGGCCGTGGCCCTTGGTGACACGGCAGCGTTCCGTCGGCGCCCTGGGCGACGTGGAACGTTGTGGGGACACGGCGGGGCCACGCCCGCAGGCCTATATAAGGGGCTCGGGGCCCTGCGTTGCCCAGTCCCAGGAGAGCCAGTTGCTTAGCAGGAAGCAGCTCCCGGGACCCTCTTCTGCATTGCAGCAGAGCAAACATGAAGGAGAAGGCGAATGTGGAGATGCTGCACCCTGCAGTTGCCGGTAACTATGAGGAAGGGGCCCAAGGGGAAGCCAGCATTGGGCAGCAGCTGTCCCCAGCAGAAACCAGCAGCCACGCTGAAGGGTCCCAAGGGGAAGCCAGCATTGGGCAGGCCCTCTCCCTAGAAGAGGATGAGATATACAACATGCTCTCAGATTGGGATGAATTCGATGAAGAAGAGCTGTCCCTTGGTGATGTTGGGAGCTACCAGGAAGCTTCAGACTGGGAAATATTTTCAGAGCAAGGCCTTTCCCAGGGACAAGTCGCTATCTCCCACAGTCTCTCTGACTGGGAAGATTTCAGCCAGCATCAGCTGTCCCACGGAGACGTCGGCACCTACCAAAAAGCGTCGGATTGGGTCGAGTCCATTGGCCAAGAGCTTTCTCAAGAGGAAGTCTCTATTGGCCAGAAGGTGTCTGGAGAAAATGGAAGGAGACCCTCCGTGCTGTCTAATTGGGAAAGCGACGGTGAGCAAGACTCCCTGCAGTACAGCTGGGAACAGAGCATCGGGGAAAAGGCCTTGCTGCACGAGGACGACGACTGGGACGAAATCAGCGTCCTGGAGCTCTCTGAAGAGCCAGAAAGAGAGCAAACACCGGCAGGCTTGGCAGGAGGAGGGTTCCTCGTGCCCGAACCCCGCCAGGCTTGGGTTGAGGATGGGGCATCTCAGCCACGCCTCCAAGGGCTGCTCTGTGCCTCGCCTCCCCACGTGGAAGCCCTGGCCCCCAGAGCACACACGGCCCCTCGGGCCTTCCAGCAGCAGCTGCCAGAGGCCGGCACCCTCAGCCAGCAGCGTGCCCCCCGCAAGAAACCTCTCTCCCGGCTCCGGCGGGCGCTGCGGGCGCTGCGCAGCCTGTTCTGCTGCTCCTGCCGGGCCCCGCAGCCCCAGGATTAGGGCTGACACTGCACGCTGCAGAAGAGCAAGTGCACAAGGAAGACAATGAAGAAACAGTAGCAGTAAACAAAAATAGGAATAGAATATAAGAATAGGAAATAGAAATAGGAAACAGGAAGAGGAAATAGGAATAGGAATAAGAAGAGGAAATAGGAATAAGAAGAAGAAAAAAAAAATAGAAATGAGAATAGGAATAGGAAGAAGAATAGGAAGAAGAATAGGAAGAAGAATAGGAAGAAGAAAAGGAAGAAGAAAAGGAAGAAGAAAAGGAAGAAGAATACCAAAGGAAGAACAAACAGTAGTAGTAGTGGTAGTAGTAGTAATATTCGTTAATCATTCTAATAAAATAAAAATGAAAAAAAAAAAATTGCTGGTGATGTTCTTCATAATATCAAGTTAAAATACACAATCACACATGTCCCAGAGTCACAGTGTAGGTTTGGGTTGGGAGGGATCTCAAAAGCATCTAGTTCCTTCTGATTTTCTTACACACTCCTACTCTCTCTCTGAGTCTTCACTCTGTCCTGGTTTAGGGCAAATTTGGGAGGAAACCGGCCAATGGGGTTCCTCTGCTTGGCAAGTCCAAATGCCCCCCCCCCTCAACCGGTCCGGGAAAAGAACTTCCTCGGAGAAAAGTGGGGAAAACTATTCCTTTGACAAACAAAATGCCCATAAGCATTAACAATGAATAACAGCAAACAATAAAACCTCTCACCGCTCAGAAGAGAGATGGCAAAACTGAGAGAAGCCCTTGCCGTCAGTTAGCTCAGCTCTCAGTCTCTTAGCAGTCCCAGGCCCTTTGGTGCTCCAAAAGGCCCAGCTCCAGGCCCCAGTGGGCTGCAGGTGCCACATCCTGGTGTCCTTCTGGGTTTTTCACTCCAGGACAGGTTCAAACAATCCCAAGGGAAAAATAAATAAATAAACAAACAAGTAAATACATAGATACATACATAAATACAACAACAACAGCAAAAAAAGAACAGTCCAGGGAACTTCTCTGCCTCAGCTAGCTAAAGTAACTAGAAGCAGAAAAAGTTCCCTGTCTGGCCGCTGGCTGTGCCTCCGACGAACACACAGAGTCCCAAGGAAAAAAAACACTGGGTAGGAGCGCAGGCTGTTTTCTAGAAAACACACTGCGTGCTGCTTCCTTCCCTGCTTCGCTCTCAGAACCAGTTTGAAAGCTACAGACCACAACATACAGCAGACACAGAACAGACAATTGGGGATAGGAGCATCATAAAGTCACCCTAGGATACACTCCCATCTCTTTCGATCTCTCTCCCTCACACTTCTCGGGAAATGAAATCCATGTGAAATAAAATCTCCATGTTGTCATCATATGGTCACTCAACTCAGGCACAGGCATCTCTCCCTTAGACAACTGGAACACATTCTCTGCCCAGCCTGTCTTCATAGCACAGCTGCTCCAGCCCTCTCAGCATCTCCACGGCTCTCCTCTGAACTCATTCGAGCAGGCCCACGTCCTTCGTATGCTGGGGCCCTCACACACGGATGTCGGTGGGCTCTGAAATATGGACTAGAGGGCCACGGACACCTCCCTTGACCTGCTGCCCTTCGCTCCTTTCCATGCAGCCCAGCACAGGCCTGCCTTTCTGGGCTGGCAGCACGGACGGCCGGCTCACGCTGAGCTTCTCCTCCAGCCGCACCCCAAGCGCTTCTGCTCAGCCCCTGCCCCGCTCAGCTCCCTGTCCCCTCAAAGCCCGTGCTGAGGGCCAGCTCCAGCCACTCTCTGTGTCACGGCAAAGCCCTTCCAGAGCCCTGTGGCCAAGGCAGAGCCCTCCCTCAGGGACACCCCTCATCCCCGGCCTGCACATGGAGCCACTGAGCACAGCTCCCCGCCGGCGTCCAGCTGGCCAATTCCTCACGGCCCGCACAGCCCACCCTCCAAAGCCAGGCCCGTCCAGCGTGGGGCTCGGGCCGTCTGCGTGCGCCACGGCGCCTCTCAGGGCCTCGGGCCACATTAGCCGTGGCACAGACTGCAATGGGATGGGAAATGGCTTCAACACTGCCGGGAAGGACATCTGCCCATCATGGCAAAAGTGAATAAAGAGGCTGAGACCACCCAAGCCCACCCCTCCTTCACCTGACTGCGGCTTTGGCCTGGTCCTTGGGCTGCCCAAGGGAACCTCAGATACCATCAAGGTGACACTAGTGCTCAATTGCCTCTGCTCTGGGCACAGGGAAACAGCACTAAGGCAGGAGAATGCATCCACAGGAAAGCCAAACCCAGCAGCTGCCCTGAAAATCAGCTCGGGCCACGCTCGGGCAGGGGAGGCCAGAGCCCACAGGCTCCTCTGCCGACGCCACGCTGGCACACGCTGCCCACAACCGGGAAGCGAGGGGGAGAGTCCTGGGGCTGTGCTGGAGCCTCTGCTCACAGGCAGGGGACACTCATCCTCCCTCACACAAACGGGCTCGGCTGTACAATCCCCACTCCAGGATGGCCACATCCAGGGGACATTCCCCTGAGGGGCAGCTCAGGAGGCGCCATCAATCCCTCAAACAGCCCCAAGGCGCTGCCCACGCTCATTGCCGAGGCCTCGCAGCAGAGCACTGCCCGTGGGCCAAAGGGCTGACACAGATGCAGAGGCTGCTGCAGGACACTCTGGCAAACTTGTCCCTGCCAGGGGAGGCACCTGGGCCTTCCCACCCGGCCCAAGTGTGCATCGGCCCTCTGAACTCCGTGTGTGCGGGGCACCCTCAGCACCAACATCTGATGGACAGCACATCCCAATGGGACGCCGCTGGGATCCACTGACTGGGGAGGTTTTCTACTCAATCTGTCTCGGCCACTCTCTTTGTCTACCCCCTCCTCTCCTCTATTTCTTTATTGTTCTCTTTCTCTCTGTCTCTCACTTCCTGGTAAATTAAACCCATCCCATAATCTTGGCACACGCTCTCATTTGCACCCCAATTCGGGCAGAGGCATTTGGCACCATTTTAATAACCAGATCATGACAAGGGGCCAGAGGCCCACCAGGCCGGGGGCTGCTGCGGGCCACTTGCAGCGGGCCGGGCTGCTGCAGGGGTGCCGGCCGTGGCCCTTGGTGACACGGCAGCGTTCCGTCGGCGCCCTGGGCGACGTGGAACGTTGTGGGGACACGGCGGGGCCACGCCCGCAGGCCTATATAAGGGGCTCGGGGCCCTGCGTTGCCCAGTCCCAGGAGAGCCAGTTGCTTAGCAGGAAGCAGCTCCCGGGACCCTCTTCTGCATTGCAGCAGAGCAAACATGAAGGAGAAGGCGAATGTGGAGATGCTGCACCCTGCAGTTGCCGGTAACTATGAGGAAGGGGCCCAAGGGGAAGCCAGCATTGGGCAGCAGCTGTCCCCAGCAGAAACCAGCAGCCACGCTGAAGGGTCCCAAGGGGAAGCCAGCATTGGGCAGGCCCTCTCCCTAGAAGAGGATGAGATATACAACATGCTCTCAGATTGGGATGAATTCGATGAAGAAGAGCTGTCCCTTGGTGATGTTGGGAGCTACCAGGAAGCTTCAGACTGGGAAATATTTTCAGAGCAAGGCCTTTCCCAGGGACAAGTCGCTATCTCCCACAGTCTCTCTGACTGGGAAGATTTCAGCCAGCAGCAGCTGTCCCACGGAGACGTCGGCACCTACCAAAAAGCGTCGGATTGGGTCGAGTCCATTGGCCAAGAGCTTTCTCAAGAGGAAGTCTCTATTGGCCAGAAGGTGTCTGGAGAAAATGGAAGGAGACCCTCCGTGCTGTCTAATTGGGAAAGCGACGGTGAGCAAGACTCCCTGCAGTACAGCTGGGAACAGAGCATCGGGGAAAAGGCCTTGCTGCACGAGGACGACGACTGGGACGAAATCAGCGTCCTGGAGCTCTCTGAAGAGCCAGAAAGAGAGCAAACACCGGCAGGCTTGGCAGGAGGAGGGTTCCTCGTGCCCGAACCCCGCCAGGCTTGGGTTGAGGATGGGGCATCTCAGCCACGCCTCCAAGGGCTGCTCTGTGCCTCGCCTCCCCACGTGGAAGCCCTGGCCCCCAGAGCACACACGGCCCCTCGGGCCTTCCAGCAGCAGCTGCCAGAGGCCGGCACCCTCAGCCAGCAGCGTGCCCCCCGCAAGAAACCTCTCTCCCGGCTCCGGCGGGCGCTGCGGGCGCTGCGCAGCCTGTTCTGCTGCTCCTGCCGGGCCCCGCAGCCCCAGGATTAGGGCTGACACTGCACGCTGCAGAAGAGCAAGTGCACAAGGAAGACAATGAAGAAACAGTAGCAGTAAACAAAAATAGGAATAGAATATAAGAATAGGAAATAGAAATAGGAAACAGGAAGAGGAAATAGGAATAGGAATAAGAAGAGGAAATAGGAATAAGAAGAAGAAAAAAAAATAGAAATGAGAATAGGAATAGGAAGAAGAATAGGAAGAAGAATAGGAAGAAGAATAGGAAGAAGAAAAGGAAGAAGAAAAGGAAGAAGAAAAGGAAGAAGAATACCAAAGGAAGAACAAACAGTAGTAGTAGTGGTAGTAGTAGTAATATTCGTTAATCATTCTAATAAAATAAAAATGAAAAAAAAAAATTGCTGGTGATGTTCTTCATAATATCAAGTTAAAATACACAATCACACATGTCCCAGAGTCACAGTGTAGGTTTGGGTTGGGAGGGATCTCAAAAGCATCTAGTTCCTTCTGATTTTCTTACACACTCCTACTCTCTCTCTGAGTCTTCACTCTGTCCTGGTTTAGGGCAAATTTGGGAGGAAACCGGCCAATGGGGTTCCTCTGCTTGGCAAGCCCAAATGCCCCCCCTCCTCAACCGGTCCGGGAAAAGAACTTCCTCGGAGAAAAGTGGGGAAAACTATTCCTTTGACAAACAAAATGCCCATAAGCATTAACAATGAATAACAGCAAACAATAAAACCTCTCACCGCTCAGAAGAGAGATGGCAAAACTGAGAGAAGCCCTTGCCGTCAGTTAGCTCAGCTCTCAGTCTCTTAGCAGTCCCAGGCCCTTTGGTGCTCCAAAAGGCCCAGCTCCAGGCCCCAGTGGGCTGCAGGTGCCACATCCTGGTGTCCTTCTGGGTTTTTCACTCCAGGACAGGTTCAAACAATCCCAAGGGAAAAATAAATAAATAAACAAACAAATAAATACATAGATACATACATAAATACAACAACAACAGCAAAAAAAGAACAGTCCAGGGAACTTCTCTGCCTCAGCTAGCTAAAGTAACTAGAAGCAGAAAAAGTTCCCTGTCTGGCCGCTGTCTGTGCCTCCGACGAACACACAGAGTCCGAAGGAAAAAAAACACTGGGTAGGAGCGCAGGCTGTTTTCTAGAAAACACACTGCGTGCTGCTTCCTTCCCTGCTTCGCTCTCAGAACCAGTTTGAAAGCTACAGACCACAACATACAGCAGACACAGAACAGACAATTGGGGATAGGAGCATCATAAAGTCACCCTAGGATACACTCCCATCTCTTTCGATCTCTCTCCCTCACACTTCTCGGGAAATGAAATCCATGTGAAATAAAATCTCCATGTTGTCATCATATGGTCACTCAACTCAGGCACAGGCATCTCTCCCTTAGACAACTGGAACACATTCTCTGCCCAGCCTGTCTTCATAGCACAGCTGCTCCAGCCCTCTCAGCATCTCCACGGCTCTCCTCTGAACTCATTCGAGCAGGCCCACGTCCTTCGTATGCTGGGGCCCTCACACACGGATGTCGGTGGGCTCTGAAATATGGACTAGAGGGCCACGGACACCTCCCTTGACCTGCTGCCCTTCGCTCCTTTCCATGCAGCCCAGCACAGGCCTGCCTTTCTGGGCTGGCAGCACGGACGGCCGGCTCACGCTGAGCTTCTCCTCCAGCCGCACCCCAAGCGCTTCTGCTCAGCCCCTGCCCCGCTCAGCTCCCTGTCCCCTCAAAGCCGTGCTGAGGGCCAGCTCCAGCCACTCTCTGTGTCACGGCAAAGCCCTTCCAGAGCCCTGTGGCCAAGGCAGAGCCCTCCCTCAGGGACACCCCTCATCCCCGGCCTGCACATGGAGCCACTGAGCACAGCTCCCCGCCGGCGCCCAGCTGGCCAATTCCTCACGGCCCGCACAGCCCACCCTCCAAAGCCAGGCCCGTCCAGCGTGGGGCTCGGGCCGTCTACGTGCGCCACGGCGCCTCTCAGGGCCTCGGGCCACATCAGCTGTGGCACAGACTGCAATGGGATGGGAAATGGCTTCAACACTGCCGGGAAGGAGATCTGCCCATCATGGCAAAACTGAATAAAGAGGCTGAGACCACCCAAGCCCACCCCTCCTTCACCTGACTGCGGCTTTGGCCTGGTCCTTGGGCTGCCCAAGGGAACCTCAGATACCATCAAGGTGACACTAGTGCTCAATTGCCTCTGCTCTGGGCACAAGGAAACAGCACTAAGGCAGGAGAACGCATCCACAGGAAAGCCAAACCCAGCAGCTGCCCTGAAAATCAGCTCGGGCCACGCTCGGGCAGGGGAGGCCAGAGCCCACAGGCTCCTCTGCTGACGCCACGCTGGCACACGCTGCCCACAACTGGGAAGCGAGGGGGAGAGTCCTGGGGCTGTGCTGGAGCCTCTGCTCACAGGCAGGGGACACTCATCCTCCCTCACACAAACGGGCTCGGCTGTACAATCCCCACCCCGGGAAGGCCACATCCAGGGGACATTCCCCTGAGGGGCAGCTCAGGAGGCGCCATCAATCCGTCAAACAGCCCCAAGGCGCTGCCCACGCTCATTGCCGAGGCCTCGCAGCAGAGCACTGCCCGTGGGCCAAAGGGCCGACACAGATGCAGAGGCTGCTGCAGGACACTCTGGCAAACTTGTCCCTGCCAGGGGAGGCACCTGGGCCTTCCCACCCGGCCCAAGTGTGCATCGGCCCTCTGAACTCCGTGTGTGCGAGGCACCCTCAGCACCAACATCTGATGGACAGCACATCCCAATGGGACGCCGCTGGGATCCACTGACTGGGGAGGTTTTCTACTCAATCTGTCTCGGCCACTCTCTTTGTCTACCCCCTCCTCTCCTCTATTTCTTTATTGTTCTCTTTCTCTCTGTCTCTCACTTCCTGCTAAATTAAACCCATCCCATAATCTTGGCACACGCTCTCATTTGCACCCCAATTCGGGCAGAGGCATTTGGCACCATTTTAATAACCAGATCATGACAAGGGGCCAGAGGCCCACCAGGCCGGGGGCTGCTGCGGGCCACTTGCAGCGGGCCGGGCTGCTGCAGGGGTGCCGGCCGTGGCCCTTGGTGACACGGCAGCGTTCCGTCGGCGCCCTGGGCGACGTGGAACGTTGTGGGGACACGGCGGGGCCACGCCCGCAGGCCTATATAAGGGGCTCGGGGCCCTGCGTTGCCCAGTCCCAGGAGAGCCAGTTGCTTAGCAGGAAGCAGCTCCCGGGACCCTCTTCTGCATTGCAGCAGAGCAAACATGAAGGAGAAGGCGAATGTGGAGATGCTGCACCCTGCAGATTGCCGGTAACTATGAGGAAGGGGCCCAAGGGGAAGCCAGCATTGGGCAGCAGCTGTCCCCAGCAGAAACCAGCAGCCACGCTGAAGGGTCCCAAGGGGAAGCCAGCATTGGGCAGGCCCTCTCCCTAGAAGAGGATGATATATACAACATGCTCTCAGATTGGGATGAATTCGATGAAGAAGAGCTGTCCCTTGGTGATGTTGGGAGCTACCAGGAAGCTTCAGACTGGGAAATATTTTCAGAGCAGGGCCTTTCCCAGGGACGAGTCGCTATCTCCCACAGTCTCTCTGACTGGGAAGATTTCAGCCAGCATCAGCTGTCCCACGGAGATGTCGGCACCTACCAAAAAGCGTCGGATTGGGTCGAGTCCATTGGCCAAGAGCTTTCTCAAGAGGAAGTCTCTATTGGCCAGAAGGTGTCTGGAGAAAATGGAAGGAGACCCTCCGTGCTGTCTAATTGGGAAAGCGACGGTGAGCAAGACTCCCTGCAGTACAGCTGGGAACAGAGCATCGGGGAAAAGGCCTTGCTGCACGAGGACGACGACTGGGACGAAATCAGCGTCCTGGAGCTCTCTGAAGAGCCAGAAAGAGAGCAAACACCGGCAGGCTTGGCAGGAGGAGGGTTCCTCGTGCCCGAACCCCGCCAGGCTTGGGTTGAGGATGGGGCATCTCAGCCACGCCTCCAAGGGCTGCTCTGTGCCTCGCCTCCCCACGTGGAAGCCCTGGCCCCCAGAGCACACACGGCCCCTCGGGCCTTCCAGCAGCAGCTGCCAGAGGCCGGCACCCTCAGCCAGCAGCGTGCCCCCCGCAAGAAACCTCTCTCCCGGCTCCGGCGGGCGCTGCGGGCGCTGCGCAGCCTGTTCTGCTGCTCCTGCCGGGCCCCGCAGCCCCAGGATTAGGGCTGACACTGCACGCTGCAGAAGAGCAAGTGCACAATGAAGACAATGAAGAAACAGTAGCAGTAAACAAAAATAGGAATAGAATATAAGAATAGGAAATAGAAATAGGAAACAGGAAGAGGAAATAGGAATAGGAATAAGAAGAGGAAATAGGAATAAGAAGAAGAAAAAAAAATAGAAATGAGAATAGGAATAGGAAGAAGAATAGGAAGAAGAATAGGAAGAAGAAAAGGAAGAAGAAAAGGAAGAAGAATACCAAAGGAAGAACAAACAGTAGTAGTAGTGGTAGTAGTAGTAATATTCGTTAATCATTCTAATAAAATAAAAATGAAAAAAAAAAAATTGCTGGTGATGTTCTTCATAATATCAAGTTAAAATACACAATCACACATGTCCCAGAGTCACAGTGTAGGTTTGGGTTGGGAGGGATCTCAAAAGCATCTATTTCCTTCTGATTTTCTTACACACTCCTACTCTCTCTCTGAGTCTTCACTCTGTCCTGGTTTAGGGCAAATTTGGGAGGAAACCGGCCAATGGGGTTCCTCTGCTTGGCAAGCCCAAATGCCCCCCCTCCTCAACCGGTCCGGGAAAAGAACTTCCTCGGAGAAAAGTGGGGAAAACTATTCCTTTGACAAACAAAATGCCCATAAGCATTAACAATGAATAACAGCAAACAATAAAACCTCTCACCGCTCAGAAGAGAGATGGCAAAACTGAGAGAAGCCCTTGCCGTCAGTTAGCTCAGCTCTCTCAGTCTCTTAGCAGTCCCAGGCCCTTTGGTGCTCCAAAAGGCCCAGCTCCAGGCCCCAGTGGGCTGCAGGTGCCACATCCTGGTGTCCTTCTGGGTTTTTCACTCCAGGACAGGTTCAAACAATCCCAAGGGAAAAATAAATAAATAAACCAACAAGTAAATACATAGATACATACATAAATACAACAACAACAGCAAAAAAAGAACAGTCCAGGGAACTTCTCTGCCTCAGCTAGCTAAAGTAACTAGAAGCAGAAAAAGTTCCCTGTCTGGCCGCTGGCTGTGCCTCCGACGAACACACAGAGTCCCAAGGAAAAAAAACACTGGGTAGGAGCGCAGGCTGTTTTCTAGAAAACACACTGCGTGCTGCTTCCTTCCCTGCTTCGCTCTCAGAACCAGTTTGAAAGCTACAGACCACAACATACAGCAGACACAGAACAGACAATTGGGGATAGGAGCATCATAAAGTCACCCTAGGATACACTCCCATCTCTTTCGATCTCTCTCCCTCACACTTCTCGGGAAATGAAATCCATGTGAAATAAAATCTCCATGTTGTCATCATATGGTCACTCAACTCAGGCACAGGCATCTCTCCCTTAGACAACTGGAACACATTCTCTGCCCAGCCTGTCTTCATAGCACAGCTGCTCCAGCCCTCTCAGCATCTCCACGGCTCTCCTCTGAACTCATTCGAGCAGGCCCACGTCCTTCGTATGCTGGGGCCCTCACACACGGATGTCGGTGGGCTCTGAAATATGGACTAGAGGGCCACGGACACCTCCCTTGACCTGCTGCCCTTCGTTCCTTTCCATGCAGCCCAGCACAGGCCTGCCTTTCTGGGCTGGCAGCACGGACGGCCGGCTCACGCTGAGCTTCTCCTCCAGCCGCACCCCAAGCGCTTCTGCTCAGCCCCTGCCCCGCTCAGCTCCCTGTCCCCTCAAA
This sequence comes from Sylvia atricapilla, assembly GCF_009819655.1. Lineage (NCBI taxonomy): Eukaryota > Metazoa > Chordata > Aves > Passeriformes > Sylviidae > Sylvia > Sylvia atricapilla. The sequence continues at coordinate 65,333,586 of NC_089143.1, forward strand.
GCCCGTGCTGAGGGCCAGCTCCAGCCACTCTCTGTGTCACGGCAAAGCCCTTCCAGAGCCCTGTGGCCAAGGCAGAGCCCTCCCTCAGGGACACCCCTCATCCCCGGCCTGCTCATGGAGCCACTGAGCACAGCTCCCCGCCGGCGTCCAGCTGGCCAATTCCTCACGGCCCGCACAGCCCACCCTCCAAAGCCAGGCCCGTCCAGCGTGGGGCTCGGGCCGTCTGCATGCGCCACGGCGCCTCTCAGGGCCTCGGGCCACATCAGCTGTGGCACAGACTGCAATGGGATGGGAAATGGCTTCAACACTGCCGGGAAGGAGATCTGCCCATCATGGCAAAACTGAATAAAGAGGCTGAGACCACCCAAGCCCACCCCTCCTTCACCTGACTGCGGCTTTGGGCTGGCCCTTGGGCTGCCCAAGGGAACCTCAGATACCATCAAGGTGACACTAGTGCTCAATTGCCTCTGCTCTGGGCACAGGGAAACAGCACTAAGGCAGGAGAACGCATCCACAGGAAAGCCAAACGCAGCAGCTGTCCTGAAAATCAGCTCGGGCCACGCTCGGGCAGGGGAGGCCAGAGCCCACAGGCTCCTCTGCTGACGCCACGCTGGCACACGCTGCCCACAACCGGGAAGCGAGGGGGAGAGTCCTGGGGCTGTGCTGGAGCCTCTGCTCACAGGCAGGGGACACTCATCCTCCTTCACACAAACGGGCTCGGCTGTACAATCCCCACTCCAGGATGGCCACATCCAGGGGACGTTCCCCTGAGGGGCAGCTCAGGAGGTGCCATCAATCCGTCAAACAGCCCCAAGGCGCTGCCCACGCTCATTGCCGAGGCCTCGCAGCAGAGCACTGCCCGTGGGCCAAAGGGCCGACACAGATGCAGAGGCTGCTGCAGGACACTCTGGCAAACTTGTCCCTGCCAGGGGAGGCACCTGGGCCTTCCCACCCGGCCCAAGTGTGCATCGGCCCTCTGAACTCCGTGTGTGCGGGGCACCCTCAGCACCAACATCTGATGGACAGCACATCCCAATGGGACGCCGCTGGGATCCACTGACTGGGGAGGTTTTCTACTCAATCTGTCTCGGCCACTCTCTTTGTCTACCCCCTCCTCTCCTCGATTTCTTTATTGTTCTCTTTCTCTCTGTCTCTCACTTCCTGCTAAATTAAACCCATCCCATAATCTTGGCACACGCTCTCATTTGCACCCCAATTCGGGCAGAGGCATTTGGCACCATTTTAATAACCAGATCATGACAAGGGGCCAGAGGCCCACCAGGCCGGGGACTGCTGCGGGCCACTTGCAGCGGGCCGGGCTGCTGCAGGGGTGCCGGCCGTGGCCCTTGGTGACACGGCAGCGTTCCGTCGGCGCCCTGGGCGACGTGGAACGTTGTGGGGACACGGCGGGGCCACGCCCGCAGGGCTATATAAAGGGCTCGGGGCCCTGCGTTGCCCAGTCCCAGGAGAGCCAGTTGCTTAGCAGGAAGCAGCTCCCGGGACCCTCTTCTGCATTGCAGCAGAGCAAACATGAAGGAGAAGGCGAATGTGGAGATGCTGCACCCTGCAGTTGCCGGTAACTATGAGGAAGGGGCCCAAGGGGAAGCCAGCATTGGGCAGCAGCTGTCCCCAGCAGAAACCAGCAGCCATGCTGAAGGGTCCCAAGGGGAAGCCAGCATTGGGCAGGCCCTCTCCCTAGAAGAGGATGAGATATACAACATGCTCTCAGATTGGGATGAATTCGATGAAGAAGAGCTGTCCCTTGGTGATGTTGGGAGCTACCAGGAAGCTTCAGACTGGGAAATATTTTCAGAGCAAGGCCTTTCCCAGGGACAAGTCGCTATCTCCCACAGTCTCTCTGACTGGGAAGATTTCAGCCAGCATCAGCTGTCCCACGGAGATGTCGGCACCTACCAAAAAGCGTCGGATTGGGTCGAGTCCATTGGCCAAGAGCTTTCTCAAGAGGAAGTCTCTATTGGCCAGAAGGTGTCTGGAGAAAATGGAAGGAGACCCTCCGTGCTGTCTAATTGGGAAAGCGACGGTGAGCAAGACTCCCTGCAGTACAGCTGGGAACAGAGCATCGGGGAAAAGGCCTTGCTGCACGAAGACGACGACTGGGACGAAATCAGCGTCCTGGAGCTCTCTGAAGAGCCAGAAAGAGAGCAAACACCGGCAGGCTTGGCAGGAGGAGGGTTCCTCGTGCCCGAACCCCGCCAGGCTTGGGTTGAGGATGGGGCATCTCAGCCACGCCTCCAAGGGCTGCTCTGTGCCTCGCCTCCCCACGTGGAAGCCCTGGCCCCCAGAGCAAACACGGCCCCTCGGGCCTTCCAGCAGCAGCTGCCAGAGGCCGGCACCCTCAGCCAGCAGCGTGCCCCCCGCAAGAAACCTCTCTCCCGGCTCCGGCGGGCGCTGCGGGCGCTGCGCAGCCTGTTCTGCTGCTCCTGCCGGGCCCCGCAGCCCCAGGATTAGGGCTGACACTGCACGCTGCAGAAGAGCAAGTGCACAAGGAAGACAATGAAGAAACAGTAGCAGTAAACAAAAATAGGAATAGAATATAAGAATAGGAAATAGAAATAGGAAACAGGAAGAGGAAATAGGAATAGGAATAAGAAGAGGAAATAGGAATAAGAAGAAGAAAAAAAAAATAGAAATGAGAATAGGAATAGGAAGAAGAAAAGGAAGAAGAATAGGAAGAAGAAAAGGAAGAAGAAAAGGAAGAAGAAAAGGAAGAAGAATACCAAAGGAAGAACAAACAGCAGTAGTAATGGTAGTAGTAGTAATATTCGTTAATCATTCTAATAAAATAAAAATGAAAAAAAAAATTGCTGGTGATGTTCTTCATAATATCAAGTTAAAATACACAATCACACATGTCCCAGAGTCACAGTGTAGGTTTGGGTTGGGAGGGATCTCAAAAGCATCTAGTTCCTTCTGATTTTCTTACACACTCCTACTCTCTCTCTCTCTGAGTCCTCACTCTGTCCTGGTTTAGGGCAAATTTGGGAGGAAACCGGCCAATGGGGTTCCTCTGCTTGGCAAGCCCAAATGCCCCCCCTCCTCAACCGGTCCGGGAAAAGAACTTCCTCGGAGAAAAGTGGGGAAAACTATTCCTTTGACAAACAAAATGCCCATAAGCATTAACAATGAATAACAGCAAACAATGAAACCTCTCACCGCTCAGAAGAGAGATGGCAAAACTGAGAGAAGCCCTTGCCGTCAGTTAGCTCAGCTCTCTCAGTCTCTTAGCAGTCCCAGGCCCTTTGGTGCTCCAAAAGGCCCAGCTCCAGGCCCCAGTGGGCTGCAGGTGCCACATCCTGGTGTCCTTCTGGGTTTTTCACTCCAGGACAGGTTCAAACAATCCCAAGGGAAAAAAAAATAAATAAAGAAATAAATAAATACATAGATAGATAAATACAACAACAACAGCAAAAAAAGAACAGTCCAGGGAACTTCTCTGCCTCAGCTAGCTAAAGTAACTAGAAGCAGAAAAAGTTCCCTGTCTGGCCGCTGTCCGTGCCTCCGACGAACACACAGAGTCCAAAGGAAAAAAAGCACTGGGTAGGAGCGCAGGCTGTTTTCTAGAAAACACACTGCGTGCTGCTTCCTTCCCTGCTTCGCTCTCAGAACCAGTTTGAAAGCTACAGACCACAACATACAGCAGACACAGAACAGACAATTGGGGATAGGAGCATCATAAAGTCACCCTAGGATACACTCCCATCTCTTTCGATCTCTCTCCCTCACACTTCTTGGGAAATGAAATCCATGTGAAATAAAATCTCCATGTTGTCATCATATGGTCACTCAACTCAGGCACAGGCATCTCTCCCTCAGACAACTGGAACACATTCTCTGCCCAGCCTGTCTTCATAGCACAGCTGCTCCAGCCCTCTCAGCATCTCCACGGCTCTCCTCTGAACTCATTCGAGCAGGCCCACGTCCTTCGTATGCTGGGGCCCTCACACACGGATGTCGTGCTGCAGGTGGGCTCTGAAATATGGACTAGAGGGCCACGGTCACCTCCCGTGACCTGCTGCCCTTCGCTCCTTTCCATGCAGCCCAGCACAGGCCTGCCTTTCTGGGCTGGCAGCACGGACGGCCGGCTCACGCTGAGCTTCTCCTCCAGACGCACCCCAAGCGCTTCTGCTCAGCCCCTGCCCCGCTCAGCTCCCTGTCCCCTCAAAGCCCGTGCTGAGGGCCAGCTCCAGCCACTCTCTGTGTCACGGCAAAGCCCTTCCAGAGCCCCGTGGCCAAGGCAGAGCCCTCCCTCAGGGACACCCCTCATCCCCGGCCTGCACATGGAGCCACTGAGCACAGCTCCCCGCCGGCGCCCAGCTGGCCAATTCCTCACGGCCCGCACAGCCCACCCTCCAAAGCCAGGCCCGTCCAGCGTGGGGCTCGGGCCGTCTACGTGCGCCACGGCGCCTCTCAGGGCCTCGGGCCACATCAGCCGTGGCACAGACTGCAATGGGATGGGAAATGGCTTCAACACTGCCGGGAAGGAGATCTGCCCATCATGGCAAAACTGAATAAAGAGGCTGAGACCACCCAAGCCCACCCCTCCTTCACCTGACTGCGGCTTTGGGCTGGCCTTTGGGCTGCCCAAGGGAATCTCACATACGATCAGGGTGACACTAGTGCTCAATTGCCTCTGCTCTGGGCACAGGGAAACAGCACTAAGGCAGGAGAATGCATCCACAGGAAAGCCAAACCCAGCAGCTGCCCTGAAAATCAGCTCGGGCCACGCTCGGGCAGGGGAGGCCAGAGCCCACAGGCTCCTCTGCCGACGCCACGTTGGCACACGCTGCCCACAACCGGGAAGTGAGGGGGAGAGTCCTGGGGCTGTGCTGGAGCCTCTGCTCACAGGCAGGGGACACTCATCCTCCCTCACACAAACTGCCTCGGATGTCAAATCCCCATGCTGGGAAGGCCATGCTCTAGGGGCATTTCTATAAAAACTTTGGTAGCTGGATCTTTACACTTGGACGACGTAAATTTTGAATGAAGTGAAAACACATGCTTCATTTATCTAGAGCCTTGGATCTCATTAGTGGCACATCACCAGGACCGGCACATGTTAGGATCAGAAATTCTTATGAACATACCCCTACCCTGTATTAGAGGGCATTGCAAAATCTTTTCTGTGGAAATAACAAGGTCATAGCAGAAGCCTCTGGAAAAAATAGCCTTTATGTAAGTTTAAAATTTATCGAAGGGAATATGATCATTTTAGATAAGAGTTTAGTCACTATCTTTGAACAAGTCAGCCATGCCTATGCTTCATAGCATGCAATAGCAAACTTATTTGTATTTGTGCTTTGAGATAAATAGCGTAAGAAAGATTTAGAGGAATTTATACCCATATGTTTAAATGACACTGAGATTATTTTATAGAACCAAGACAAACAGAGCCAGAAAGAAGTATATCCGTCTGATGGCTGTGGTCATTTAAAACACCTGTCATATTAAAAATCGTATGTCTTAAAATTCTGGGTAATGAAATACTGTGTAAAAACCTAATCTCAAACTGTTTAAAGTATTAAACATAAATATATTTTGAGAAGCGTTAATATTATACTGAATCTTACTTAATGTAGAACAACATCTTTTTAAATATTAATCTTATTTTTTCAATGTACAATTTTCCTGACCCCTAACTCCCTTACTTTTCAAATTCTACTTTTCTTCAAAAGGCAACATTGCTGCAATCAAAGATATGCTTCACAACTCTAGTGGTCACATTCTTGTCCTTTATTGCATATTATGCCTGCTTCTTTAGAGGGTAAATTTGGCAAGGGATAATCTTGCTATCAAGTAGACAATCATGTTTCCTGAACATGCTCTCTTCTGTACAATATTACCAATTACCCTTTTAAGGAAAACCCCAAACTCACATTTGGTCCATTTTGTTAAATTAATTATATAAAGGCTACAACTCCCCTCTGGAGAGCAATAATGGCTTTACCAGTCATCAGCTGAAATATTTCATTAAACTACTCTCAAACCTTTGAAGCTCATCTTAAAATAAGCCATTGTTATAAATATTAATTAAGTAATATATTTTGAGGGAAGGAGTTGGAAGCGAGTACACAATTACCACAAAAGCAAAAGATAAATGGTCAATTTGCATTCAGCAGGAGGTGATGCTTGATGTTCCATTAAGATACATTAAACTTCTTGGCTAATTTTAAGAATCAAGTGAAGGAAGAAATTTTTTAGTGAGCTCAATGGGACATTGATTAAGCCAAAATACTAAGATCTCCATCCCCAGTGAGGGTGAGGTATTTAATTTCAAGAAAAAGAGTGATTCTTGTTTTATTCAGCAGGACTCCAATAGACTTAACTGGATTTCAATAGAATAGAGTAGAAATATTAATTCGGCTAAAACCTGAAACTCAAATATATTTTCTTTTGTCCTTCTATATCTCTTTAATTAATTGGAATAAAAAATATCTGCAACCAAAAGCACTTTCCTATATAAAAACTATGACATCAAACTCTTCTGCACAGTAGAGACATTATGTTTTGCTTAATCTAAAATCCTCTCTGGTTTTGGTAGTTTGTATTTCTATACAAACTCTTTACTGTATTTTACTCTGAAGATATTAAGATGCAAGAAATATAATGCCTCTTTACATTCGGCCACTGCCCAAACACTTATATATCTAGAAAATTGTACTATAAGGGCTCCAGAAATTCCAGGTTTCTAATGTTTTCTTTTAATTAGGATACATGAAGTCAAGTTTCACGGCCCTCAGAAAGTAAGTAATGAAATGATGAGTAGGCATTATATCTTGAAATAAAAACCAATATTTACAGTGTCCTTGATTTCATCTATCATTATGTTCAAACTTCAGGAAAATACTTGGTCTTTAAAATTTTACTACTCTTTTCAAATATAAGACCTTAAACTGTCATTTGTGGATCCTACAAGAAGCAAACAAAAAAGTTCCATCTCCTCTGGAGTGACTTTTCACACTTTAAATAGCAGAGGAAAAAAGAAAAAAACACTACAGAAAAGTACCTTGCTGAAAGTATGAGCAGAAAGCTTTTGCAACTGGAAACAAAATGAGTACAAACAAAAGTTTGGTTTTTCAGATGAAATGTCAGAGAGGTCAAATTTATTTTGTAGAAGCATGAGTGGATTAATGAAAAAGGAGTTCTTGCTTTCAACAGGTTTTCACCAGATGGTTTCCCAAATGCTACATTAGCATCACTAAATGCGTGACACCAGCAGTAGTGGTGGCCATTTTAGGATATGGTGTACATTCATTTTTTTGCCTTCTATACTTCTTTTAGATTATAAGTGTGAGTAGGTCTATAATTCAAATATTTTAGTATGAAAAGGCACACATGCATCACCTTCCTCTCTTACAGAGACAGGCCTACAAAATTTAAATTGTGAGTGAAGTAGAATGAGAAATCAGAAACATTAGTCTTATTAGTATAAAGCAAATTTTAGCTGCTTAAAATGATCAAAGCTTTAATTTCCCATATCAGGTACAGTAAACAGGCTACAGCTTTTAATTATAATAACACTATACCAGCAATACAAAAATAAAAAGACAGGAAAGACCTGCACAGTCTACACATTTGACTTCCAGCATCTGTGATGATTGGAATAAGATGACCTCTTTGAAACTAAAAAATCCTTCTCTATTAAGAATATTTTGCTCATTAAATTTTTCTCGTAAGATACCATTTTTGAATTTCTATATTTAATCAATTGGTTGTTTGCTGCCATAAATGTTACAAGAACTTCTTTTCATATGAAGTTTTATTTTCATCTTGAATATATTTGGGTAACCCTTCTAGGAATCCCACAAAAGACCCCAAATAGACATATTGAAGACATAAATCTTCCCTTTCTCTAACTGAGTGAATATGCTGACCACAAACAAATCATATTCTGACAATCTATTAACTTGACAGAAAGAATAATATTTTTTGAGGGAGACTTCCAAAAACAGAATGACTTTGAAGATTCTGTCTCTGACCTCATTACATGAAAACAGGATATATTTCTCTGACAGATGCATATAGATTTTTATCCTTCTCTCCTGGTAATCATTCAGAATTCCAATTTGAACTATTCACAGAAATGTAAATAGTGGAAAGCTTTGCTGCTCACGAAAGCAAGAACGTAAAGTTTAACGTTTTATTCATTCTTAACTTGAAAAAACTCCTTGACTATGACTTAGCAAGACTTGCTTTCAAATGCTCAATATCTGAGGCTTCCTACAGTAGAAAATATAGAGTAGAGGCAACTGTTAACAGATTTATAGAGTGAAATAAGTTGTATGACTGGGAGAAACAAGAAAGATGAATGAGTAATGACTTATTTTGGATGTTGAACTGGTACAGAAAAGAAGAATTAAGACTGGATGATTCTGATGCTAGTGGTGATGCTGAAAGCAATAATGGGTGTCAGCTGAGAGATGTAAATAAAGGATGCCATAAAGAAATGCTTTAGATTTGAATACTGTACTCATTTTAATTTATTAAATTGACTCCGATGTTGAGATTTTTGCCTTTTGAAGAAAACCATAATAATAACAATTTTGCTTCAAGGAGAGGAAAGCACTGCCATCAAAAGAAATGCTTGTTACAGAAATTATTGATTATAATAGCTTTGTCTAAAATTCCTTCTTACTCAGGACTCACTGATCAATAAATGTATCCAAATCATGCTAGTTCCCTGCTTTTGCTACTAAATTATTCATTTCAGACATCATGATCATTACAGAAGTTCTAATTCTTATAAAAGCCTTCCCTAGGACATTATCTGCATTGCAGAAGACCCTGCCGGTAGCCATGTGGTTTAGTTATTTTTATATTCTACATAATCTAAGTATTTTCTGACACAATCAGTGCAATTATTTTTATTTATTTTCTGCTTATTTGTTTGGGGTTTTCTTCATTTTCAACACATTTAGATAATTCTTTCAAGAATTTGAAATAATTACCCTTTCAGATCTCGTTAAAATCCTCATTTTGCCCAGTTTAAACACCAATAGTGGTTCTATGGATCACATTTGTAATGATTTATTAAGCATCCAAAGACTAATGTCATATGTGCTGCTGTTAATCTACTTCTTTTTCATGTACTGCTGTTTCAATCTGTGGATAAGAGACAGATTTTAAAACACGTCAAGTTGGACACAAAACAGATTAATAATTATATCCAAGGTTTCATGAACTCACTGCAAAAACAGAAAAGGAGGCTGGTATTCAAGGGGAACCATTAGCAGTACATGGGTACTGTGGCTGACAATAGGAAATAAATGCTAAAATGAGTCATAGTCCTGACTCGGGTCATAAGCAGATTTTGCTAAAAACAAAAATATTCCAAGTATAAAACACAAATTTAACAGGGACACTAGAGCATCTCTTCATGCCAGGATACTTTTCCAGAGGCCTGCTGGCTGAGGAAGACAGTAAAGACTTTACAGCAACAGAAAGAGATCGCAAAAGTGCTGATGGTTAATTATAGAATCATACAATATCCTGGGTTAGAAGGGATCCACAAGGATCATCAATGTCTAATTCTTGGCCCTGCACAGAACAACCTCAAGAATCACATCAAGTACCTGAGAGCATTATCCAAATGCTTCTTGAACTCTATCAGACTTGATGTTGTGACCACTTCTCTGAGGAACCCAAGTTCCATTGCCCAAGCAGGCTATATATATTCATCTGTAATATATAAAGAAAATATAAATAAGCTTAAATAGACATAAAGATAGCAAAAAAATCCCTCACAGTTGTAAGCGCTTGGACACCTGTCTAGTAAACATCTGACCCCAAAAAAGAGAAAGATACCCTTAGTTCATCTGAGCATGCCTGATGAACTATGCAATGTCAGCCAGCTGAGGTTGGAAAAAAGTTATGACATTAAATAAAAGAGGGAATATTAGGATTTCAATACAGTCCTTTTCTCCAGTTCAAAAGTCAAGCATGCTGAATTTTTTGGTTGATTTTGCTCCATTTCAAACAATTTATCTTCACTAATAGCAGAAAAGAATAATACTAAGGTTACAGCTATGTAAAAGATACATAACAAATTTTAAATTAATTGCATATAAGACATTAAACAATAGAATTTTTATTTTTTTTTACCAAACGGATAAAAGGTTTATTCACATGAAAATTCAATATTGCAGCTTCCTTCTGAATAAAGAAGAATAGTATTACAGTTTTTTAAAAAAAAATTATTTGAGACTCTCAGAGTCAGTCAGTTATTGTTACACAAGCAATTTAATTAAAGTAATCTTTTGAGATTTAATAACTATCTTCTATAATGATCGTAACTGTGAGAGAGGAAGACACAAAGTGTTTAATTTTACTGCAGTATTTACATTGTGTTTCACTCTGCTGCCCCATTAATTTATAAGCTATATGTTCAAGACAGAAAAAAGGAAGCAAACTCAATTATAAACTATGCAGCACAACGCATATTCTGTTTTATATTTGTTCTAGTCTAATTCCAAATATAGAAAATGGTTTTTATATTCTTAAATATATCACACTAACCATTTAAGGCCAGAAAAAATCTATTTTATGTAAAGACTAGGACTAGACTTAGTCCTTTTTCAACTACAGTTCTTTGTGGAAACTGCTTTAAGATCAGCAACCCAAGAAATCAGCTTAAAGAGAACCCATGTGTGAAAATTATCCTCTGCAAGTCCTTAATACAGAGGAACAGTCCTTATTACAGGCCAAGATGGATTCTGCAGTAGCTCTGGCTCATTCTGCAGCAGGAAAGATGAAAATAACAATCTGATCTGTAACAACCTATAGTTAGTGACCAGTTCAGTAGTTATCTAGCCTAGAGTCAACAATCTTCTACATGTCTGGGACGTATTTTTTTCTCACAACTGTGTCTGTAGAATGACTGAAACTAGTAAAGAAAATATACATTCCAATCTCAATTCTGTTCATAGCTTCCTATGAAGCACTGCTACCCAAATTTGCCTTTCCACATCTCCTGCTGTGACTGTCTGTCCTTCTATCCTCCACCTCTGCCTTTACTTGTGTCTCCTCAGCTAAAGTACTCCTCTACTCTTTCACTCTTCAGCCTTAACTTTCCCATGGTACTCTGTCCAGAGGTCAGATGGTGCTGATTTCTGATAAACCACTTCTGCCAAAAGGTTTTCCCAACCAGACCAATCCACTTATCCATCCTCACTGGACACATGGGATCTATTCTAGGCACTCCTGCAAAGCAAATGCAGCAGTCACAGGACAAAAGCATTTCACAGACAGTCAGTCACCCTTGAGGTAGCCTTTTGACAAATCTTACTCTTGACAAATATCACAATTTCAACTAGACAGAGTCTGTGCTGCACAGAGACTTCTGGAACAGCATCTCTCATCCCCTGAATGGTTTCACGGAAGATGAGGAGGAAGGCTGACGAGAAGAACTGATAATTCATTCAGACAGGGGGAAAGCTCAAAAGGTTTGAATTCAGTAAAGTATTTGAAAAACAGTCCCTACATACTGCTCTGTGCAGCTGTGAGCTGGAACAGAGGGTCCAAAGTATGATGTACTCATCAACTCCTTTCTGAGCAGCAATATCGCATTTCTGTGAGAGATCATCAATAAAACCCTTTGATGTGATGTCTACTGCCAGCAGCTCACTTAAGTGACTCACTTTCATTCCAAATATCCAATAAAGCTTAGATTAGAATTAGATGTAGATGCAAGAAATTACAGCGATGATTTTTGAGTTCCTGCCAAAAAAGAAATAACTGTTACTCAGAGTGGAGACAACAAAAAGTAATATGAAGTAAGGATTGCTCTCTGTATTTTGTAGTAGAAAAAAATGGGAGGTGTGAAAAAACATGAGGTAGGTTCAAAATAAAAAAAAATAAAAAAATTACCTGTTTCACAAAGCAGTATGTATTGCACTATGCAGCTCAATTCAGTTTTAGAAGTTGGCAGAGATTCAAAGAGCAAATAGACGAACCAATAGAAGGTTTACCTGGGAAAGGGCGTTTAGGACAAGGGCATCCCCTCCAGCTCCAGGAGCCTTGAAGACGAGCGGCTATTCTTTGAGCATCATTGCATGTCTTGCTTGACTTTACAGCCTTCCCTGAACTTCCTGAACAGTTTGTTGCTCTAGGAAACAGAACAGCCCAGAAGAAAGTCATCTGCTGCTCTCATGGATTGAAATTCAATGAAATAAACTTACTACGCTTTACCCATTTGACAGTAACAACCCTCTCATACAGCAAACAAGTGCCCCAAGCAGTTCGTTGCTCCTTGCCTTTTTATATCACATTTGCTCAATGGACATTTTGGAGCACAGTGTTACCCTGTGAGCAAAGCATCCAGTCTGGTTATCTGACTTTATATAAGTTATGTAAAATCAAGGTTGACTTGGCTTCTTTATGAGACTGATGATTTACTTTTCACTTCAGATCTATGATGGTGCACCATTTGCAAAGAAAGGAAATTCAAAATGTCTTGTGCATAATCCCAGCTGAAGAATGATCTGCAAAGATTCAAAAATAAAAATCTGACCATCAAAAGGAAGGCAAAGGTATCAAAGAAGATTACAGGAGGATATAATCTTTATCACTAGGAAGAATATATAATCTCCTATCATAGCAAATACCCGTCTAATACAATCCATATGATCTCACTATCATTACCATAACAAAAATAAAACCTAAGAGTAGCAAGGAAATCTGAGGTTTGTCAATTTTGCTGAAGCTGTCCTTTCCTCTAGAAAACTCTTCAAACCTGTTGGCAAACAGTCCATCTGAAGAACTTCAAATACTTCACGGGGAAGGGACTGGCAATCCCCCAAAAGCAGGCTTACTTCTATTGTACTGGCTTTCTGTACTTCTAAGCGCAAAAAATCCATCCTTCAGACTTTGTGGAAATCAAAGGGGCACTGAACACCAGGGGGAGCAATATCAGCTAAATGGAAAACAGACACTGAATTTTGCCTCCTCAACTAAGAGCAGAAAAATCTTGCTTTTCTCATTTAGTGTTTGACTTCTTTCAGAAGTTTCCCAAGCCTTCTCAGTTGGTTTTGTGAGCAACCAGACAGTCCTTACAGACTCATGGTGCCTCGTCACGAAAGCAGAAAAGAGAACCAAAATGGACAGAAAAGTGAGGCAAATTTCCAGCACTAAATCTTGAGCATGCTATTTTATCGTAGCAAGTTTGTCAAATCCTGATGCTCCCACATAGCTACAGAATAAAACTATGCTCTTTGCAATGGTAATGGAAGTAAATGTGACCTGGTGTGAAGCTTTGGGTCCTCTCAGAAGTTCTTAAACTATCAGTTCCTCTAAAGAATCAATTATCAATCTTCTTAGTGTTCTTCAATTATTCATCTAAGTAACATTTTCTGTCATTTCATATTACATTTAATTTTGTGATCTAGTTACATAATGCATACATCAAATCACACTGCCAGCTCATTCTTCATTGATTTACGTACACATTTTTCTGTCTAAATTCTTATTCATACAATAGCTCAAATACAATATTTTAATCTAAGAATACACAGAATTTTGTTTTGCAAATTTTAGTCACGAAGATCTGTGTCTTGTTGATCCATTTTATTTTTGAGAATTTCAACAGACTACGCCTTAAACATGTAGCTACAAATTAACTGTTGATATTTTCCAAATCTTTATTTAGCAAAATGTATATATTAGGATCTGGATGTCTCATGTTCTTGCTGTGCTGCATACCTCACTCGTCAAACATACTTCACCAGTGGAGATTTTCAGTACAAAGTTTCCTGTATTTTACCATGTAAATGTATTCTCCAGATTAAATTTTATGTCGTTTAGGTGAAGACAGATTTTGTGAAGCAAGACTGAGCTGAAAATAAAAATGCTATATCATAAATTCCTAAGTCATAAAATAGTTCTCATTGAGAAGTTTAATTTTGCTTATTAGAAATGGATTCCACCATCCATAAAACTATACAATCAATAGACACTTTGCTTTTAGATGTCCTGTTTTTCTTTTCTAATTTGTAGATGAGAATTTGTCCATAGGTGAAGATACTTTTTGCACAGGGAACACATGATGCAGACCAACATGGTAAGAACAGCTACCAATTCTTCCCTTCCATGTGGCATACAACTGGAAATCTGCTCTTTCTCACCTTTGTTTATATGTAACAAACGAATGCCTTTTCCCTGAACATGGAAAATAAAAAAATCTCAAGTTGGAATGTCCTGACACCCCATACTCACCAGAAAGAATACTGCTTCTGGTTCTGATCCAGCCTCTTCCCAGGACAAACTTATGTATTCCAGTTTTCAAGTAAATTATGAAGTATCACTGCAATAGAAAACAGTGATTTCAAATGATGGTATCAGTAGGTTGCAGGCATAGCAGTGGCACTTCCAAATTTTGTTAGTTTATTAATTTGGCTAAAATTCCTGAATCATAGCATTTAAGGGATGCTTTCTACACTGTTTTACATACCTGGTGAAAAAATTAATTTCTTAGAACTAAGAGAGATAGCCTAGTAGATACAAGCACAAGCAAACACAAGGAGAATACAGAAAGAGGAAAATCCTCACTGTGTCTTAAGTCTCCTTGGTATACCTGATCTAACAAAAAAATTTTACAGTAAGGAACAGCTTCCACCTTTGAAGGAAGCATGTAAAGCCTCAATTGGTACTTCTTGAGATCAGAGAAAAGGCTCTTACTTACTTCTATAAGACTTTTTGGAGTGCTTGTGATTTTCTCTTCATGTTCCAAAGGAAGAGCCAGGAAATCTCTCTGCTTTTACCTTAACACTGGGACCAGGCATCACCTAACGAGGACAGCTCTTCTTTTTTGTGCTAGTACTATGCCATGTACAATAGTGTAATTTAGAAAGAAAGCAAATTGAAGAGTAACACCTCGCTTATTCTTCCACCTTGCACCAAATAATCCTTGCTCAAGACCAATCCCTCCTTTCCTCAGAACCCCTGCAAGTGAACTACAGTTGGCCTGTGCATTTGGCAGACAACATATTTACACAAGTTTATGCACAAACTCTCAGTATATCTTCAGCTGGAAGTGAACTTGGCTACGGCACTCATAGAGGCTCATTCATATTTTGTAATTGTTCATATGATTTGAACTGGGCTTTGGTAAATTTGCCAAAACAAAATCCTTTCAAAAAAAATACACACTGATATAGATGGTGCAGATATCTGCATATATCTTCACAACACAGTTCTAGTTTCTAATTCTAAATAAATTCATCAATTCTATTAAATTCATCCTATTAAGCTTTAGATAAAATTGATTACTGCTTTTTACTTTTGTACAATAACTCCTGTGAAGAACAGTGTTTTCAAAATTTCTGAATTGTTACTAAGTTCCACTACACCTGCAAATCCTCATAATTTTAGAATATAGGAGAATAATTTAGGAGGAAAATCACGACAAAGCATTACCCAAAAAATGGTTCTGTCTATTGATTATTTTCCATCTTAAAGTAAAGGTACGTTGAAATGTATCATAGTAATCTGAAGAGAAAAAATTAAAAAGCAAGTCTTCTTAACAGTTTTCAATATTTTTATGATTATATCTTCAAAATATATTGAGTCTTTAAAGTGTCAGATTTCCTTCCATCCCTCAGCCTTCACATTGTTTTATGTGCTTAAGGCGAGCTTCAAGAAATGGATGATAACTTCTGGTGCCAGTGTAAAAATCACACAAAGAGAAGGCAGATGACATCACAACTTTTATCTTTTTTTAGTATTATTTTTAATTAGGTGATGCTCTGATGATGAAGTAGCACCCTTTTATTAATTAGGCTTATATATCTTTCTCTAAATTATTTGTCTGCACATTTAGAGGGCTATTAAGTCTTCAAGCCCACCCCATCATCTTATGTTGAGGGGAGAAAGAGAGAAAGCCTTCCCGAAAGAAGAAATTGGATGACGATATATTAAATGTAAATGGAATTCCATTTTTAGCATGCGGTCAGTGATGTATGAGCTCAGAACCCAACTCACACTGCATGAAAAATAGGAATGCCTGGAAATCAGCTGCACTACCAAATGGAAAATCTCAGAAGAAAGCACCT
The DNA here is from genome assembly GCF_009819655.1 of Sylvia atricapilla. Taxonomy (NCBI): domain Eukaryota; kingdom Metazoa; phylum Chordata; class Aves; order Passeriformes; family Sylviidae; genus Sylvia; species Sylvia atricapilla. The sequence goes on from NC_089143.1 coordinate 65,349,647, forward strand.
CTCTTGTTCAGCTCAGCTGATTTACATCAGGAAGGAAACATCTCTTCCTTTAGCAACTTGCATCTATTTTGCTCAGCCTGACAGTATGCATTAAATATTTTTACCTTGGTGCCAAAATCACTTGAAATAGAAAACGTGGATGATAAAACAACAAAAGGTAATTGAAAGACTAAGGCCAAAGTAGGAGCCTGTCTCATTTAAATAAATCAAACCATCATCTGGAAATAAACATATGCTTCCTGGCTAACTGTGTATTGAGGAATCTCAGATAACATAGGCTTGATTTTTAAAAAACTGTAAGGATAACCTATATCAGTTGGAAAATGATAACCTAGATTTTAACCTTTAATTACTCAGCCTAAAAAACTTGTCTGTCCGTATTATTGTAATTTTTGCTCTAAGTGGGCTAGAATCAGTTCAGAACCACTTTTCTCTCAATGAATAAAGATTATTTTAAACTTTTAGTCAAAAGAATACTCATATTTCTTTATAAAAATACTCAGTACTAGGACTTCCTTATTACCACTTCTCATTTTACTCTATGAAAGCTAATGTTAATACCAAATTTTCTCTTTTATTTAAAGGTTACAAAATACAGTGTCTAATGAATCCTCTTGGCTGTTTTATATTTGACTATACCTACATTTATCCTTATTTCAATACAAAGACTGAAAGGCCCAAACAGGAACCTGTCTTGAGTTAAACTGAATTGTTGTCATGGGTTTTCAGTGTAAAACTGACAGCCTCACTCATCTTCAGAAGCCAAAGCTGAGATATATTTTATCCCCTCTAGAAAAGTTGTTAATTTCAATGACGTTTATTTTTCTGGTTGCACTCATAGCTCTCAAATGAGATTTATTATTCCAGGCAATGGAAGCTTTGCTGCACGCTAACCTGTATTAGAGTGGCTGCAAAACATATTTTCTATTTGAAGCAGCAAAATTAAAAATACATGTATATTTAATCATATGAATCACAACCTATTATCTCCCCAAGACTCTACTAGAATCTAATCTCTAAATGAAGTTTATGACCTTTGTATTTCCCTGTCATAATTCATAAAGCCTTATTTTTATGGATATAATTTTGAATTACATCATGACCTTTAATAGAGAACATTGAGAAGTCACATGGCCCTTGAATAGGTGTGAGTTAAGAGTTTATTTTAGCTCCTTGGAAATACAGAATGTATCAAAATACTGAGGTGATGTAGGTAATATGTCCCTGTGCTGTTCTCCAACAGGAAGATCATCACTTCTCGACACTTGGAGTAATCAGCGACTTGCAGCATCAGTGATTGCTTAGTATGCAGAAGGGCTAATTTAAGAGGAGCTAAAAGACAACAAGGCCAGCTAATTTGAACATGAAAGTGCAAGTGATATTTTTTATTTTTAGTAGTTTCTAGGTTTTTACAAGGGCTGGTTGTCATCTGACATGACTTCCAAATCAGGCAATCACTTTCTCTGTTGAAAGTACTCAGAGGAAGAAAGCAATATTTTAAAATTATTTTTGAAAGGAGCAAAAATAAGGTATAAACATTTCAAATTTCTAGAAATTAAAACAAATTCTAGAAACTAAAACGAATTCTAGAAATTAAAACAAATCCTATAAATTAAAACAACTGAGAAAGGAGTTGCACGGAGTGTAGTTACATCACTTTATACAATTATTTTGCAGTAGTCTGTTTCCATTACACTACTTTTATATTTTAAGGCACTGTGCAAACAAAAGCTTTCTTGGAGGGCATCTATCTTAACATTTTAAAAGGCCCTGATACCTTTTTAGACCATCATTTTTGCTATATGCACAGACTGAGAGCCTGTTTTTCATTCATATATGGTGTTTTCAGTGTCATAAAAATAACTCACGCCATGTAACCAGAAGTAATACAAAGAAATGTTGTACTGCAAGAAGGGAATACTAGACAGAATGTTTCTTTCTGATTCTTACACTGCTTAAAAAAAAACACCTTTACCTCATGTAGGAAAGAAAATAATTCAATATTTTCAATATCTTAAACTTCTTAGGATAAATTTCTAGATGGAGATAAAGTAGAAACTAAATTTGATGAAACTTCGTAAACACTGTGTAGTATCAAGAACAAAATAAGACTATAATGGGTGTATTCTGTTACATACAGGATCATTTAGAATTTAATGTTCAGCTCTGCAAATAATTTACTAAGTTATTTGACAAGCAACCTAAGTCACAGATTTGGTCATTCCAACAAATCCTGTACAGCTTGATAAAAATTAAGAATTAAATGCAAGTACTCTGAAACAAAGTACAGTCAATCCTAAACTAAGTGAACAGCAGAGACAGAGAGAGACCATAAAAAATCTGAAACAGCTGAAGTTCTGATTTATTTATAAATTGTCTTTCCATTATCCTGAATCAAATCCTTTATCTTGAAATTATAACATTAAAATAATCTCAGCTCAGGCAGAACATGCTATTATCAGGAAATTATACACATTCTATTTGTAGTTGTCAAGTACTTCATTTCACAGATTTAATAGCTGTAGTTTCTCAGTTTTTGTTTGTCTCTCCCTTCATATAATTTCACATTTTTCCCCAGTTCAGTTCTCTGATCTGTGGCCCATCCCTGCTTTCCTCTATTCAATAATTAAATTCCCAGCTTCATGACTGAAGCATGACTATGCTTTTCATTAGTACAAGACTTTTCTTTTTACTTTCTTTTTGTTGCGGATTCATGAAATGCTTTTTGAAACTTTTCAAGATGACACACACTTGTAGAACAGATTAAAAGCAGAGGAAAATGAACAGTAATGAGCTCGTTTCCAGAGAAAAGCTCTCATTAGCATGAGGTTTTTTTGATTTCTCAAGAAAACCCAAACTGGTCTTGGGTGCAGATCCTTCCCTTTCACTCAGGAAATGTCCTGTTGTTGGGGAGAGGGATGAGAGACAGGGGGAAGAAGCAAGTCTAGTAAGTAACTTTTTATTAGAATAGCACTTTATCACTGAAAACTCAATTTAGAGGTGGATTAGGGGAAACAGTTGTACTAGTGCTTCCGGTTTTCTTTTTTCCTTCTTGTTTCCAGAATCTGTTTTAAAGAATGGTGTAGCAGAGGGGTTTATCAACATCCACAGCAGGACAAAGAAGAGCTAATGTTTCTATTCTGCTACTGGAAAAGTCATGACCTCAAAAATTTCGTTAGTGTGTTACTTCAGATTGGTCAAGGGTCTAGTGGCTATGTTCCTTAACACAGATGCAAGTGTAGTGCCTGCCTGATATAGTTCCACAGCAGCCCTCTTGTTGGAGGGAAGAAATGAGCCAGGACACAGACTCCTTGTTTATCACAGCATGAAAAGGGCCCTGGTTTATTCCCCTTTACAGCTCAGCCACCCTGACTCCAACCATTCACTGACTCTGCCTGCAACAGCTCCTGCTGTGGGTTTCCCTCTGACTGCTGGTTATTTCCTGCTAAACTCTGACTGCAGGGATCAGTTTGCAGAATCTGGCTGCAGCTTTTACCTGGCTAGACTGTGACTGCAGGTTCCACCAACAGGCTCTGACTGCACACCCACACTGACCTCACAGCAGGGATCCTCTCTCCTCAGGATCCTTCTTCTTCGTGGTCCTCTCCTTTCCTCTTCCTCAAGGTTCCTCCTCATTCATGATTCCCTCTCACCAGCTAACCCACTCCCTTTTATCACACTTACCTTTATTGCCTATACCTATGACTCACCAGGGGCAAGGCTGTATTGGGTAATTAACACATAGAGGTCATCTGTATTCTCTTCTCCTACAATATAGGTGGATTTGGGGTAGTTCCTTTCTTTCATTTAGATGAGAAATTATATCCTGGATTAAAAAAGCTTTCCAGTGAAAGCAGTTTCAAGACATACATTATTATTATTTGAAAATAAAGCAAATAATATGAGGAAATACTTTTCACCCACAGTTCCTTTATGGTGAAATAATCCAACCAGTTTGCCTAAATTATTCAGTTGTCTTTCATTATCTATCTGAAGACATGTATAATCTACAGTCATAACATTTTTATAGCATTTGAGTATTGAATCTCATCTCCTACTCCTTTACATTGGTAAAATCCAGGAATTACCCCATTTTGAGAAAAAAATGCTAGTGAAATATCTCTAATTAAATCCCAATTTTTCATAAAATAATAATGTATCTTATAAACAACAACGTGATTTTTTTCCTACAAATAAATTATTAGTAATAATATTCTAGAAACGGAATATAACCCAAATAATTTTAACAGTATGTAAATTTCACTGACTTCAATGAATCTTAAATCAAGTTCTTATATAAGACTATGATTACTGGCATCATGAACAAATATGGGTCATGGTACAAACTCATAAATGTCGAGAAGGTTAGTCTCAAGCATAAGGAAAAAAGCCACTATATGTTCCTATTCCTCTCAGCTTACCTACATGATCACTGTTATGTCACTCAAACTATTGCAAAATTAGTGCATCATGCCTAAAGCTGCCACCTAAATCTCCTGAAATAGAAATCAGATCATAAGAAAAATTATGTTGCCAAATGCACCTCTACATCTCACCCACCTAGGAGCAAATCCAAAACATCAGCTGATTTGCACTTTCGTGGTCTACTCTCTGAAATAAATAATCAATCTACTCTGATACTTTTTCTTCTGTTATCCAAACAGAAGAAAAAGAGAGGCAGACTTAAAGGTGGCTACCTTGCTCTTATTCTTGTTTATTGTCATATAATTTACTGTTTGTAATTACAGGGTTTTTAGAAATACCACTGGATATACAGTATGTGACCAAAAAAAAAATGGCCATTTTTACTTTCTTAGAACAGAAGTAGCAGACATCTGCAAACTAGCTCTATTGATCCACATGAAGTCCTATCTTACAAAACCCAGATATCTTTTATTAACTTTGCTCTCAGTGTTTAACCATGCAACTAAATTATGAAAATTAGTAACATAGAAAATGGATGGAAAGGTCAGAAAGCTATCAGAAGAAAAAGTGGCCTTTGATGCTGGAAATCTTTGGAGATTTCTCTGGCTCTACATAAATATATTATGCAGCAGTTTACTCGAGACAGTATAATTCCAAGTGTGTGATGGTTTTAAAAAACAAAAGGCACATATGAATGTACATATCTATATAAATATTTTCTGTATCACTGTAAAACTACTGAAGTGAAACACACTGATCAACAAGACTAAACTTAATTTTCCAACAGAAGAATGAATTGCAAAAATGAAGTTCAGTGTTTTATGAAATATATTGAATATTGTCCTATCATTTTTATGATAGATCAATAAACATTTATCTCTGATCCAACACAGACCTTACTTAAGAACAGAGAATCTACAGTCTTTTGCTCCAGCCACAACATCTCCAAGAACAAAGTCAAGAATAGGATTCTACTATATATCACATGAAATACATACTTTGTTCATACTTGGTAATTACTTCCTTTTATCTTCTTTTCCAATTCAAAGTAAAATGAAGCATTTTTTATAAAACACAAAACTGAAGTAACATCATCTGTTAGTCACTTGAGGTCAGTGTTATTTTACCAGTTTATTTCTGGTAGCTTCCAATTGCTTAGTCAAGAAGCAGAATAAATCCTCTTGTTTCTCCACTGCCCCAATTTTGGAAGACAAGGCGACTAGGAAAACCTCCAGCTATATCACTAGGGACATCTACATAGTTGCGTATTGTCTAAAATCACAATTTTGTAGGAATCCTTTGTGCTTCTATGAAAATTTTTTTGGTAATGTATATTTTTAAATTCTTATGTAGGCACATGTAATTTAAAGAGCTTTCAGAATGTTTTCAATTTCAACAGGTCATTTAAACAGGGATTTCATATTAATAACTGACAGTGACAGGACAATAAAATTATGTTTTGTGAAATGTTAAGATAAAAAGAGCGTTGGTACAGTTTCTTTAAAACTACAGGTGAATCTTTTAACATCCTACCTCACTCATTGCAAGCCATTGAAAGCAGAGTTCAGTGCTTCTTATTTACTCAACCCCTTTTTGTCTTTCAGTAGGTACCTGGAATTTAAAAAACAAAGCAAGTATGAATGGAAATTTAGGACAACAAAATACTCTTAGGAAGAAAGAAGAGTTAAAAAGATGTGTTCATTTAGAAATGTTCAGGTGACTTACTTGTGGAACAGAAAGTAAATCGCAGAATAGAGAATTAACTTGCTCTTTCATCAAAACAACTAGCACTTCCATTTTTTTCCTTATGGTTTTTGAAGTGTGTATGATCTTGTTGAAGAACAACATGAAAACCACAAATGAAGTGGCTGGTATGAAACTAATGTCAGTGCATCTTAGAGTACCAAGAAGTCATGAGCTAATCTTTAATTTTTTACATAAAATGAACCTGATCTTCAGCTGCCATCCATGAATAATTCACACATTCCGCAGCTCTTTTTATTGGAGAAAAGGTGTTTCTCTGAAATTATTCTAACACGTAAAAATCAGTGAATTTTATTACAAAGTAATCAAACTCTTTCAAAACCGCACTCAAAACTTCCTCTAAGCAATACATTAGGTCAATCTGTCCATGTCAGAACAAGATCAACAAAGTCAGTATCTTGTGACTGCTATTTCCTGACTGATATTTCTGGTTAAAAATAAAACCTGTTTTACCAAAGCTCTGACACCAGGAGTAACCAGTCTCAGGTCATGGAAACTGGTAATTTGCTAACCACTTTCACTACAAATTTTTAGTTTACCATATCCCTTAGTCTTTGGTACTGAACGTACTATAAGGTTCATTTGTTACACTCTGAGTGCTCTCTTCCAGTCCATTTTTCCTCAAATCTCTGCTTTTTTCCTGATTCAATCAAATTTCCCATGTCTGCATACAGCCTGTTACATTGACACTGCTTAAGCTAAGCTCATTAAACTGTTTTTTCCCCTAAAACTGGTAATACAAGAAAACTGCCAAAGTTTTACCTTGGCTGTAACTCCAGTGGGTTTATTACCAAAGATTCTAAAAAGAGAAATAATTAGCTAGCATTTTTTTGTTTGTTTTTTAAAGGTACAATCCCTTTAGTTGCTGGCTACCTTTCTCCTAAATTTTGCTGATGTTTATTCCAACTCTGACGGAAGTTGTAGAAGACTCTGTTAAAACTCCCACAAGCACTAGTATGGTAACCGATTTCACTCAAAAAACTCCTATCTACTTTTAGAAATACTTTGAGAAGCTGGCTGTCAAAATTACAGTGCACAATGGCCCCATTTACTACCCAGACCAATTTTATTATGCTGCCTCTGTACTTCCTTTGAAGCCAGTGAATTTGGGAACACAAAAAAAAAGACAGTAAGTAGGAAATCATGTATTAAAAAAAGTAATAGAGATTATTTTGCCATCCTCTGAGTCTGGGTACTTTCTAGGAATGCAAAATAGCTTTATGGCAGGAAGATAAAGGAAGTGCCATTGGTAAAGAATGTTCCACTCAGATTCAATCAAGACTCCTTCCATGTAATTTTCTTGGGCCTTAGATTCCCCATCAGTTGACATGTGAACCTCCAGAGGCATCTAACCAAAGTGGCGGCAGAAGAATTTAGGCACCTAGTTATAGAATCACAGAATGGTTTGGGTTGGGAGGGATCTCAGAGATCATTCAGTTCCTAGTCTGAGTCAGAAGGGACCTTAAAGATCATCCAGTTCCCACCCTACTGCCATGGACAGAAACATCTTCCACTAGACAAAGTTACCCAGAACTCCCTCCAACCTGGCCTTAAACACTTCCATGGATAGGGCATCCAACCCTTCCCTGGGCAACCTGGTTCAGGGCTTCATCATCCTGACAGAAAAATAGTTTCTTTCTAATGCCTTATCTAAACTTAATGTTTGAAATTCGAAACCCTTGTCTGGTCAATATCTACTCTTGTCTCTCCTGATCTCTGTTGTAGACTCTCGTCAGGTACTTCAGGTACAGGTATCTGAAATCTGGTACCTAAATATCTAGTACCTAAATATGATTGAGGGGAATTTTCAAGATTTTATCATGCACATATCAGCCAAGAACTTAATTCCCACCTAGTTTTAAGATATGAATACATATAAACAAGATTCATTACTGCTATTGACTTCAGTAGCATAAAGTATCCATTGAAAGTTAATCAGAAAACCTATTTGCGTGAAACCCTGACAATAGTGAAAAAATTCCCAACATAGTTTAATGGGGAAAAGGGTTGGGTTGGTTTTTTTTTTTTTTCCCTCAGTGTATGTATTAATTTTGAATGCAAAACTAACACAAAGAGTAAAAAACAATCTATAGCACCAGACCCCAGCAAATTTTTTCCTCCTAATTCCACACAACAGTTCCCTCATCACCCTATATAGCTATGGGATGTTTCATTTTTCCCTAAGGAAGGGAACATCCTTTTTGCAGGCAAAAAGAAATCCCAAGCACTCTATTTTGATGCCAAATCCAGAAACATTCTGCTGAATTCTTTTACCAGATTTTATGCCAGATGGATTTTTTTTTCTCCAGGTTTTAAACATCAGACTGCAATCTTTCTTATTACCAGCAGAGAGCAATGTAATTAAGCTGTTTTATAAAAGGGTTTACAAGGCAACTGATCAAGCTCTTCCAGAATGTCCCAGGTCCTGTTTTCACTTTGGCCTTGGTTCCCTATTCTGAATATTTTAATTTTAAAACTTCTATTGATCTTGTAAAGGTTCACACTGTTCATTTCTGGTTTACTGCCCAAAACGCATAGGTACATTCTTAATGCCTGAAAATCTCTCTCTGAAAAATCAAGACAAAAGCCTCTTTGCTACCATACTTTTCTTGGTGTCAGTCCCCCATCTGAACATAAATGTGGTTATGGTATGCCTTTCATCCATAAAAATCTACACATTAATAAATGGTTTTAAAAAGAGTCTCAGAGGTACCTCTTAAAAAGAATTAATTGGCGAATCGGAAGGAAATCAACTGAAAGCACATGATAAATGTAATTTAGTTCTTTCTAGGGCTTTGCTATTCACTCACATTCATCTCTGCAGGCAGACACATACATAGGAAATGAAACCTCACTTTCAAAGTGTAACTGCAGGGAAGCCTGCACTGAGAACACACAGTAAAGTGTTATTTTACAGTACGCAGGTTTATGGGTCACGAGAGCCCATGCAATGTTTGTAAAGATTATCCCAATGATAAGGCTCTGTGGTTTTAATTGCTGAAGTCTAGATATAGTCGGATACCTAGGAGTTTTTTAGAAAGATAAACAAGGCTCAGAAGAACAGAACGACCATCTGTCAGATTCCATAAAATCTCACAATACTAAAAACTGTATTAGAGTTTCATAATTCAGGACGGTGTAATATCTCCTACTGAGATTATAACCAGTAAAGACAACACCAAAAACAACTGGTAAATCTGTCAGTGGGAGTTCCCTCTCCTTCACTGCAAGGAGGAAAAAAAGTATGAAACAGCTGGAAAACAAATTCAAAGTATGATCAGCACAGAATAAAAGACTCTGTAAGCTGATTGCAAATCAGTAGCTTTATTTATCTCTCGTCTAATTTGCAACAAGATTTGCATGAGTATGGAAACAGTAAACGCAAAGTGGCAACTCATTTCTCTGCATCTATACATAGAGTCCACAAATGTAAAAAGAGCTGTCTTATGCCAAAAGTATTGCATTGCAATGCTAAATATATAAATGTTTAAGTGTTTTTCTCATTGTTTTTACGGCAAAGCGTTTGCTGCTTTCGGTTCACTGTGTAGGAAATAGTAACATTATTTCCTGTACACCTGCATATTTGCTGATGGTTTGGGTGAGATTGCAAGTTCTGCCATGAGTCAAATTCTCACAATAAAAGGCACCCCTTGCCTGCTCATTCTGCACAGAAACAAGTAACTTATGTTTCAGTAACATGTCCATGGGTACACGGACACCCATATACTGCAACAAACACAATTCAAAGCAGAGAGTTTTCCAGTGGTATTGTACTGTGATCAATAAACAGTAAAATACATCAGGAAACTATACCATTGCAAATACTATTAGAAAACAGAAAAACCTTTTCCACAAAATGCACGTTTTCTAGCAGATTGCAAAAAATCTGAGGGTGAATGTTACAGGATACATGAAACCAGACAGGAAACAAAATTCTCTGTCTCTTTGCATTTCCAATTCACTTCCTCCTAAAAACTCAGGAGAAAGGCTTATAAAGAAAAGAGTGGTATCATCTGCTTCTATGTCACTCCTTTGAAGCTCACAAAATCTAACTTCCACTTGCAGCTTTTTTTTTTTCCACAGAGGTAGCTATTATAGAGGCAAAATTTCTTCCGTACCCCTTTTATCTGTCATGTACTTCTGGCTTTTGTTCTCAAGAAGAAGTCAGAAAGGATCAGATGACTTGGTGCATTAGAAGTTCATAGTAGGGGGAAAAAAATATTTCATCTTCTTTTACCAGAGAGTGACTGACAAGAAGACAAAATTACCAAAATGCTTATCAGAGTACCTCTATAACAAATAGGAGTAATAGTGCCTGAGAGTTAAAGAGTTTTTTGTCATTTGAGAAACAGTGAAGCACAGGAAGGAGTGGTGAAGCTTTTATTCTTGCAGACTATTTAAACGTGTAAAAGGTTAAAGAAATAACGGAAAGAAAAAATATTTAAATAATCCTTTTTGTGGACAAGATGATGAACTTATTCTATAAAGGTTCAGTTATATCTCTCAAACTCCCATAGATCTATGTGATCCAGCTCTTTTCTTCTTTGATAAGATGCTAACTGAATGAAGTTTTTGGTTTACTCCTGTTGCTGGGATACTCACAGTTTCATTCTCTCACACACAAAGATGTTCTAGTATGTGGGGGACATGAGGCAACTGCTCAGCCCAAGTCAGGCTTGTTAATAAACCTTTTGGAGAGGCAGTAACAGTTCAGACTCCAGACACAACTGTGTTCAGTCAACAGAGCCTCGCATTTTAAGGTGTCATTCCTTTAGGAAATAGCACCAATTATTTTCTCAACAAAATACTTCAGATTTCAGTTCACTTGACCCTTTTGTTTCTAACATTTACTCTGAACTATCAGATGCAGCAAAAACTAGATTTGGTTGCATACACACAGGCTTCACATAGAGATGATTAATGACTTCTGTTCATGTGGCATTGCCAAAACTCCACTTTCTCATGCAGTACAGCAGCAAAAAAATGATATATTGCAAGGAGTTCAGAGTTCAGAAAATGCCATCTAAATTAATTACCACTTTGGAGGGACTGATTAATCAAAAAAAATCTGAAATAATTAAATGTGTACAGCTTTGCCTCAACAAGAGCTTCTACAAGAAAATAAATGAACAATCAAACCATAAACATTTTAACATCTATAAAGTGATCCCAATTAAAAAGTCAATATTTGCATATCTTGACCACATCATGGCATCACAGGTCGTGACATTTGATTATAGAGCGATCTAACTGCAGCCTAAAAGGTAGAATTATGCAGAAATGGACTGAGAAAACATCATCTTAGCATTAAAGATATGACAGTTTAATTCTGGCTGGCAGCAACTTGGAGCTGTTCAGCATGAGCAGTCACACAGCACCTGCCCATGCTCCAGGTGAGTTCCAGAAGCATTAAGAGCAAAACCCTCCCTGTCTCCCCAGAAAGCAGCAGTGTGTATGATTGAAAAAGCCAGCCCATCCTCGACATTTTAAAAAGCACTTTGTATAAGAAAGGCAGAAAAATCATCGGCAATTCAAGGCGGACAAGGGCAAAACCAAAAATATCTCTCAAGCTGGATGCCTAAAAAGCACCCAAAGCCCCAAACCTGAAAGAGCTAGTTAAATGTTGAAAGACCTTTTTCAGGTACGAAACACTGCCCCAAACTCAGAAATATGAAAGATGATCAAAACATCTTTCCGACTATTTTCAGTGATTTGTTTTACTGAAATAACTTTTTGCGTATTCACGCCACAGTTAACTTTTTCTTAGTCTTAAAATGTCACCTTTTTCTTTTTACACTGAACCAATATGAAACCCTTGTCCTGTCAATATCTACTCCTGTCTTTACCAGATGTAACCTTACGTCTGATAAAATCATCAACAGCAATGGTAACAGCTAAATACTTACCCAAACACGTCCTTTTGGTACCATGGGAAACCATCCACCAACATTCAAGACAACTGTTTATCTGATTTGCTGCTTCATTGTGTATTCTTCCCCCTTGTTCAGATATAAAATGGTTTTTTACTCATGTTCATTTAAAAGATCCAGAAAATATCACTCTTTTTTCTGCTCCCAAAACAGTCTAGGCAACTAGTGATATTGTTTAATCAAAATCATTTAACTTAGAGCAGTAGACTCTGTATAGTTTCTAGTTAAACCCATCACTGCATTTTATGCTCATGTATTTTCATTTTAAAGGCCAACAGGTTGATCATTTTTTATATTTTAACTAATTAATGTAAGCTGCTGAAGTTTTATGGTTTGCTGCTTTCTGCATAAAAGAAGTTTGTTCCTTTTGAAGAAAGGTCTACTCTCAGCCTTATAAAGACACATAGAAACAAGAATACTACTATGGTTTTAAACAGAAATTTGATTATTATTTTGAATGCTAGAGTTGCAAGATTTGGCTGCCTAACTGCAGGTATGTGGCAGCATTAAAATACTTAAATGGGAACATTATATAAATTTATTTTAGAGCATAAACAATGTAACCCCAGTTGTCTTAAGCAGTATCAAGATAGTCAGGTGTCCAGCTAGAGAGATCTTTACTCCAATATATCCCTCATTGCATTGCTCATAATTGTTAAAGTAGGACCTAGACAGAAAATAAACTCTGTGTGCACAGAGTTATATACGGAATGTCACCTGCTGACAGCAAGAATTTGAATTTAACAATCATAAACATCAGCAACTTTTACTCATTTGCCCAAGGGTTCTCTAAAATACCTAGTAAGAGACACCTTTTAAGCAGCATTCACCCCCCCCCCCCGCCCCAAAAAATAATAAAGCTTTGTTTCCCTCTCAAATGATTTTGATGTTTTTAGAGAACAGTTTATGCTATGAATTTCCCTTCTGCATCAATTATCCACTGGAACGAAACAATCTACTGGAGGGAAAGAAAAGAACACACTTCAGAGTATTCTCCCACCATCTGGTCTTTCATAGAAATGCTGTCAAATCACCTTCACTGAAGTACTGAGATGTTTAGCAAAAGTGTCATTGTTTTTTTAATCTTCATCTGAGACTAAAATGAGGAAATCACAGAGGGTTCATCAATAGATAACTCATCTCACAAGATTCCTCTGAGTGCATGTTTTTTTCTCTTTTCCCACTGCTGAAGAATGGCATATTTGTTGAGATCATTGTCCTTGTGGCAATTACATGACTGAAACTCCTAATGCAATTTAAATAATAACGGAAGCACTTTGGCTGTAATTCTTTTAAGCAGCCAGATTATGGAGAATATGGGCCAGGGTAGAAAAAGTAAAAGTTGCCCCTAAATATTAAGATTACAAATATCATTCTTTTGATGTGTTTCAAACTGGAGAGTTAATAAAGTGTCTCTCATAAAGGCCAGAAAAAGATTAGGAAGACAGGAAATCTGAGGAAGAACAACTGCTGACAGTATGAAATAATTCAGAATGCCTAAGACAAGGTAGTATTATACAAAACACTCTGGGACAATGTCATGCTGTAAACTGGAAGAATTAAAAAGAATGTAGAGCAAACTAGTACAAGGCAAGGAACACCTACAGAAGTATTTCAACTGTTTCAACATATTAAATTAGATGAAGCAATTGCCTGTAGCACATGGAACAAAGTGACAGCCTTCAATGAGTGTTATCTAGCAAGCAACAACAGAATTCCATTAAACAGTCAAATTCATATCTCAATTATAATACTGTAAATCTGGGGTGAACCTCATAAACCAAATAACCCAAATTATTGTGATTACATTTAACTTAGTCTTTACTGACCATAAGTATTCAATCACCAATGATAGCTACTTGAAGGTATCTGCCAGCATACAGCAAGAGTTACACAATAAAGTGATTGAAATGTTACTGAGAAGACATTAGGGAATGACACAAATTTATTAGTTTATTAATTTCATGGGCCAAATCCCTTTGTTACTGTAACTGAAAAGGCAATTGTGCAGGACACTAACATATTTTTGAGTTTAGCTGTTAGTTTTGGAATTGCAATAACATGATCATTGCTACCATTCTTTAGGAGGCTTGTTGGCAAATGGATCACCTTTGACAATAAAATTGGTGGAGAACAGGCAGAAAAGCTCAAGAAAATATTCTAATCCCCAAAATTACATTTTTAGCTTCCCACTCACCACCAATAGTTAAATACTGCCTCACTACAAATAGTCATTCTGCCTTATTCAGTGTTTCTCATTTGATTGCCAGTTGTCTTTTCTCTTCTAGGTAGGAAAACCCAAAGGTGGATTCCAGACCATCACATTCCAGTAATTCTTGTCTCGCAGCCACTTATCATTTCCCAGCCTGCACTGGCATTACAGTTCCATTCTTATTTCTGTGACAGAAACTGTCACAAGAATAGGATTGGTAAACCAAGAAACTGGTATGATGGTGATTGTAATGAGGAAGGGGAAAAAAAAGGCAATTTCCCCCTATTCTTACACTCTAAAAATTACACTTGTGCTCCTGCAACGAAATCAGTGGTGTTGGTAAGGAGCAGAAATGTATCAGAATAATAATTTAGAAAAATATCAGACTCCTCTTGAAGATATATACATATGCAACCCAACTGATTTTCAATTAACATTTTATATCAGAACTCATCAGAACAGTCAAAGTGTTAGTAATGTTAAACTTTCTCCAACGAAAATTCAAAGCAGAGCATCATCTGTGAAACTGTTGCAATGGAGCAGAAACAGCTTGGGTATTTTTTCCCCAGTGCAATTTTCTGCCTTAGTGAAGAAGCACACATTAAAAGCTGGCTCATAGCATTCCAATACCCTTTGTAATATTGTAAGTTCTTTTAAAGTTAGTGTGGTGCTTCTTACGGCCTTTTTTCCAATGTTAACAGAAATTATTTTCAGCCTAAAAGAGTAATTGGACATCATCTCTATCCTGTGGCTTTTCACTTGTACTAGTGGACCAAATAAAAATACTAACAAAAATCAACTTGTAAGACAATCAAAGAATGATGTGTGATAAACAACTTCATTACAAGTTGGACCATCTCATGTAGCACAAAGTTTTCCCTCTGTTAATGACTAATAAACCTTTTCCACTGGTGGTCCTTTCTCACTTTTTCAGTTTATAGAACTTCATACACTACAGCTCCTCCCTGAAACAGAGCAGTGAATCAAATCAGGCATGACTGGATCAAGTGTTCTCTAAATTTAAGAAACAGATCATGAATGTCTGAATTACCAGCAAAACAGTTTCATTCATTTATTGTCAAAAGTTAGAAACACAGATTTGCCATCAGGTAATTAGCAGCATGGGTATCAGAGAGTTGTCAGCTGCACTTGAAAATTGCAATTACCCCTTCAGATATCTACAATAGGTTGTGAGTCTCATGAAATCTGAGATGCACATAAAAACTTACCAAAACATCAGATTCAATTATCACCTTTTAATTAATAACTGCAGACAGGACTTTTAGATTTCTCGATGGATTCCTGAAAAAGATTCAAAACAGCAAATTCATCAGAGAATCCAGCTCTGAAACATGGAGGAGATAATAATGTAGCCTTCAATGTTTCGAAACCCTGTGTCCTGAAGTAAGATGCCTACAGCATTCATTTGATTTGTGCAACTTTAATTTATGCCTGAATTTTTCCAGGTTTCCTGAACTAAAGGCTGTCCTCCCTAGGATCAAATACAAACTTTTCTAACCCATCTCTATGACTCCACAAAAACAGCTAGCATATCATTTAAAAAGGAGTTTGAGCTACTCTCACCTCACCTGTATGGTTTTGATAATGATTTCTCAGATGATATATATAAATACAGCCTGAAATCTAGATATATCAGATCCCACGTCCACAATTCTGCAGGAGGCATCATATTTCCTACCAAAGGAAGATTAAGTTGAGCCTACACATAATTACTAAAATAAGTGGAAATCTGGGAATCAATTTGGATAGTTTTCATCTGGTGCCATGGAATTAGTCACCAACATAGTTGAAAAACTACATAATAAAATCAATAAAATCAATATACAGTTATAAAAAAAAAATCTGCGTTTTACAAAAAATACCATCTTATCAAATGAAATAATTTGACTCTTCAGTAACACAAGTTGAAAGAAGGTTATTTTTCTGTTAATACTGAAATCATATGTCAGACATCTTTTAAAGCTCACAAAACTGTTATATGAACTACTTGCACCTTTGATTTGTTCAATTTCAATGCATACTACTTCTTGGCAGAACATAAGGAAAAAAAAGGAGGCTTTCAAAACATTAACTCTGAAAAATACTAACGTGTTTTTGTATTCTGTCACCTCCCCACATTGCCCAGAGCAATTTATTTGAACATGGCACCTGTAAGAAGTGTGAGGAAAAAACAGAATGCATTCAACCGGCCTTATTTGGGAAATTACAACAAATCAGTAACAGGAAAACTGAAACTTTTCTAAATGATGTATAAGATGGATTATCACATTTATGCCCTCTTGTCTCTTTATTTTGCCTTCTTCTGGTATATTTGCCAAAGCTTTTTCTTTTGAGTCTAGATAGAGACCATGCAATATTTCATTCCAATATCTATCATAAAAATCAACTTTATTTTTTTTTTAATCATATACTAGGATCTGCTGTGTGTACATGAAAGTCTTTCAGAATAGATTTTACATCTCCTGAAGTTACATGTTACCTCTCTTAACCTTAGAAAAGCTATATGCAATATATCTCAGAACAAATAAGAATCTAGCACTTTGGAAGCACTGCAATTAAAAAATTAGAGTGTTTTTAAACCCAGAGGCAATATAATTAATTACTGTTCTCTACATGTTTGAAAGTGTTATTAATTTTTTTGTTTAAAGTGAATAAATGAATGGGGCTTACGATTTCAAAGCCATATGAAAGTATCTTAATTTCTGAACAATTAGTTACCTTATTCAGACATGTCAAAATTTTCTAGTGTAAACATGTTTTGTGCAGATATATGATAAAAGCAGTAGTGTACTTTAAATATTTCGGTAAACATGGAAACTGAGAGAAAGCTATTTGAAATTAGGTATATTTCACGTGGAAGATATTATATAGTTCTTGCTTTCAGAGAAATAATATTTCCATAATATAATGCCACTGAAGTTAATGACAGGCTAATTACATCTGGATTTTTGTTTGGTTTTTTTGCCGTATTTTTCATTAGACTGTGACTTCCACAGGTTTACAGAAAAACATTAGTCTTGCAGATGCTATTCTGAAACCCAGACTGCATTACAATTAGAGACAAGAAGAAAACAAAATTAGTGCCAGAAAGTAAATTTCCCACTCTTCTGTATATGGAGGTATTTGTTTCTAATGACTTTCATTAAGAAGACAAAATTTCATTGACCGGAAAAAGGAAAAAACTGACCAAGATATATCACCAGAAACCTTCTGTGTCTTCATAAGTGCTGTTTCACACAAGCCTGCCAATTTTGTGCTCTGCAATTATTTATTTTTTTTAAAAAAAAAGTAATTAAAAGCTGGTTTGTTGAATGAGCTGAAACACTAAGGAGCAGGACCTCCTTCTCCGTAAGGGTTTATGTAGTCCTTTTAGATGTGTGAAGAGCTGTGGTATCTTAGCACACATTAAGACAGGCTAAGAAAAGAGGATAAAATAAGATAATTACTTTATAATCACTAGAGCTCCTTTCCAGAACAAGATGCACTAAGCTAAAGTGTATTATTTATGCTATTTTTGTATCTTGTGGGTCAGTACTTTCTGATTATAACACAAGCTGTTTAGAGAGATGAATGATAGACTGTGAAAAAAGTGAAACTGTCAGAACCTGTTGCTTCTGAAGATTTTTGACCAATAACAGACATAAAAATTTCAAGTACTGCTCCTCTAATAGAATTTTTTTCAATACATTACACAATCAAATAAACACATGCTTTGTTTCTTCTTCTCTCAAGAGTTAGAAAATTGAGACATCAGAAATTTAAATCAGATATCTTTTAAGTTTACGCTTGCATTTTAATATTCACCTCAGTGCATCCTAATGCCAACAAAAGGGAGAATTTCTCACCTACTACACCACCTTAATGTAGGTCTCCCTTTCCCATGCTTTATACACCTCAGCCTTTTACATTCACATCACGAGTGACTCCACAGTTTATCCAGTTCACTGCTCCACTCGGCAAGATCACTCGAATTTTCCACTCATTTATCTGCTCTTTATCTGATCTAGAACAATGAACCAGAGCTATTTTCCTCACAGAAGTTGCAAGCGTCTCAAGATACATTTCATAAAGTTTAGATGTCAATAAGATATTTTTAAAATAAGCGTGATACGGAGATAAAATAATTCCTAGAGAAAAAAGACAGAACTTGAAAGATGGTTCGTTAAAGATACTTGTCTACAAATATATCCCAAACTTAAGAAACATCCCACATAAAAATCATCTGTGTATTATTGAAAAAAAATTATTAAAAAATTAAAATATTTGTAGAATCTTTTTTTATGATGACACACTGAGAAGATCTCTTCTAGTGTCCTTTCACCTGTGCAAAAAACGGTTCAGGGAAAATTTGCAGATGGCGAAATAAAATTTTGTGAGTTAATGAGTCTACCTTCCAAGACAGAGTATCGTGTCCTCTTTGCAAATAATTTAGAGCATGATTAAAAAGTTTTTTTCAAGGCAAGGCATGAAAAATAACAATTGCATAAAGATATTAAAATTATGTTTAATCTTATTTTCATTTGGGAGGTCAAACAGAACAAATGTTATTTCATAAACGGCTGTAGGGCAAACCAGTGTCATATTTAGAAAATCCTGTAGAGGAAGAAGATTTTATATGTTGCTCTTTTGACTTCTAAGTGACAAGAATAACATTACAATATTTATTTGTAAAAGAGATAAACCAGGATGGTCATTAGAACAACCTGTCGACACCCTATCTCACTAAGAAAGAAAAATCCAGAAGTCTGATACTTTTCTTTTATTTTGGGCATTTTTTTTTTTTTTTACATGCTTCTTTTTGTTAGAGGAAGAAACATCCTGTGAGTTTATCGGCTTTAGAAAGAGGCAGAAAATATCCTCAGGTGGTTCTAAAGAATACATAGCAGCTCAATCAACACTATTTTTCTCCTAGCGTGCTAAATAAATACAAAAACTTATCCAAATAGACAGAGATACAACCTCACTTTTGAGAATGAAGGTTTTACATGACAGGGGAAAAAAGAAACTTTTCAAGTACTTACTAATTTGACTTCTCTCTGAAGCATATTGGTTTACCAGGAATTTTACCCAGAAGGTATCTTTAATGAGCTACTCGGAGGATTTTTGTGCAAGAGAGGTTTAATACAAAGGCAACTTGTCTTAGTAATTCACATCTGTTTTCTATACACTAAGACTGAATTCACTTAAATATTAATGTGTCTATTTCCTTTTGGCTAGAAATAAATGGGCTAAACTTATCTAAAATGCAACTTTACTCAAAATCTGGGCTTTGACTGTACATAAGTCTCCTGTTCCAGTATCTGTTCAGAAATGGTTCCCCAACTTCAGAGTTAAACACTGTGAGAGAGCACATAAAAGATGAATTAAAAAATACTTAATAGTGGAATCAAGACAAGGAGACAAACTGCAGTAGGAGAATCAACCCAAAAGAGACATTTCTGGCTCCCAGGACACTGTTGGGCTTATTCTCAAGGAAAACACTTATATTTTAAATATTTATGTAGATGCAGCAATGGGGACATCTGGAATAAAATCAGTAAGTAAAAGGAAATAATTTTTATTTTTTCAGTGTACAGGTTGCAAGAGAGAAAACATAAAAACATAGATATAGATCAACACAGAAGTTTTCTATTTTATCCTGGTCTTTTGACAACAAATTTGATGCAGGAAAGCCACACTAAGACAATTCAAAATCTTACTATTGCTCTGGTAGCCTGAGTCTGAAAAAGATCGATTACTATTACAGCACAGAGCATTTAAGAAAAGCATAGGAGACAACTGAATTTGCTTCTGTTTTAAGTTAAGAACAACTCACAGGAGTCTGACCAATATAAATAGAAAAAAATTGCTTATTATTATTATTATTGCTTATTATTACAAAGCAGTATCCTTCAAATGGTGAAATGCATATTAACCAAATTTGCCAAGCTGTAAAAATTAAGGAAAAAAACCCAAATCGCGTTGATTCATTAAGCTTTGTGGAAGTGCATGACAATTTAATTATGAGATATGAGAGACTGAAGGAAGTCATTGCACTAAAACAAAACAAGTCACACAGATAAATTGTTATCAAATTAACATGTATAAACACATTGAGAATTTATGCCATAGGCCCACTCAGTTTCAAGTTTACCCAAGGGAATCTCTTGAAATTTTGAAGCCTGAAGAGAAGATAACGATTTTCAATGCATGCACACTGTGAAATTTTCAAAGATAAGGTGTTAAGTTTTGCTTCAAGTTTTACTTTGTGTTTTGGAATTTGAAAGATAAAAAGTAATTTGTCTTTAAAATTCAGTAATCCATAAACATGAATGGCTTAATATTTGCCATGTTAAGAGGAAAAAGCTTACAGTTCAGTTTTTGACAAAACTTGCAGTAATAGTCAATCAGCAGGATTAGTTTTGCATGCAAGATTATTATAAGAAACTAATAAAATTCAATTAAAATTCTTAAACTCTTCTAGATAGGGCTTCTAGATAAGGCAAAATTACTGAGGTATTATCAAGAGTATTATTATTATCAAGTAATTTCATTAAGAGCCAAGAGTAAGTGTATTTTTTTATTATTTTTTAACAAAGAACACGCTAAATAATAATTTATCCTCTGAAGTTTTTCAAACTAGAAAATTTGGTTATAATGAAAAGTAGAAAAAAATTAATCTCCACAAGTCGGATTTTTATAGCAAATAGAAACAATCAGGAAGAGGATATCTAGTCCTATGTTTTTGCTCTCATTAAGTCCTGTTTCATTTGAGCAGCATGAGTCTAAAAGTATTACTAAAATTCTACAGATTACCACTTTAACACATTTTCTTTATAAACCATGAGTAGTACCACAATATATGAAACTCCTTAAAATGACAAAGGTTATTACAATTATATGCAAGTAGATCATGTATTCTAGAAAAAAGCATAATGGGGAGTAGGAGTACATCATCAAAAGTAAACAGAGTAGTAGAAGTATTTGCAAGAGCATATCTACAGATGTGGCAGAAATTACTAATTTCCCAAGAAGCTGATCATCAAGAAGAACAAAATAAAATTAACTGAGTCCTAATCAATTAAATACTCCGATTATATGATAAAAATACCCCAGAAAAGTAGACCCATAAACAAAAGGCTTTTACAGTGCCAAAAAGATTACAGCCTGTGCAAGAAAGCATATTTGATCTTTTGTTTGATTTTGGTAAAGAATGTGGAAGGATCAAAGACTCTGAAAGGTTTTAATGGAATTGTAAAAGATCTGTCAAATGCCACAGGAAAAAAGCCAACTTCTAGTTGTACCTCAGCAACACCTGATTTTGAAGGTGGTGGTAAACGTCAAAGTGGAAACTCTACCTGTGACTCTACACATTAATATCCAAATATCCAAGACCAAACTGTCATTTGGTATTTATACCACCAGAGCCAATCTTACAAAAGTAATACATATGTTTAATCCAGATATACTCCTGTAAATATAAGTAATAAATATCCTACAGTGAAGAAAAAAAAAATAAACTAAATCAAATCCCTATGGATTAGCAATAAAGGCATCATTTTCATCTCTGGGGAGGTGTTAAGATATTTATAGCATTTAGAATGCAACTGACTGTGCACTCAAGTACCCGAAACCAACCTGATCAAGCTGCTGTATTGATTTTTTCTTTTTCTCATCTTAAGATAAGGTTTGCTTCACTGACTTTGTTCCATGTCATTAAAAATTGCTGGGTGATATTATGGGGTTTTTTCATCATAATGGTTATCAGCCAGCAGTTCCACCTACCTGGGATCAGTCAATACCCCAGTTTCTATTAAAGTCTGGAGTACATTAGTCTTGCCACCTGGAACCAGATGCTAGGCTTGTATACCCTTACACACCTTCCTAATACACCTCCAAGGATAACAGTGTAACTCAGAGTTTCATTCCCGAGATGCTGATCTATGCTGATGAAGCCAAGAACAGGTGACATTTCTTATCTCAAATCAGAGAGCCAACACAGGCCTTTGCTTCTTCTGACCCACTGGTCAGCTTAGCAAAATGCATCAAATAATTCTTTTCCTGACTTTATCTGCATGATTTGAGATGCCAGCAACTATGTCTCCTCACTACCTTGCAGGGCACGTCTTTTTCTTACCTTGTCCTTTTCTGACCCTTTCAACTTCTGATAAAGAAATACTGTATCAACTTCCCTGTTTTTTCCAATGAGGCACCACCTGCTTTGCTTCATTTCCTTTTCCTACCTACTCTGAGGTCCTGACTAAATTCAACATACCTCTCTCCTCAGCTCTCATTTTATCAACCTTGAAACTGTCTGAACCTAACACATTCACAAAGAGAAATAAATAACACACTTAAAATAGGCTTCAACCTCTAATGCAGACAAGGCTACTGGTGTCTCACAAGAACTCTTCTGCTGTGAATCCAAAGCACTGTTCCACCCCTCCTATAACTCATAGTCTCTTAACTGGAATTATCTATGTTGCATCTCTCTCAGGCATTGTGCATCACCAGCTGAAGAAGCCCTTTAGATTGTGTTTAAAACTTGTGTTTCTTTTAAGGTCTAGTGTTTTTCTGATCAGTAGAATACAATTAACTGTCAATGCAGCATTCCTTCTAATTTAGCGTGTCATTTTTTCCCTGTTTGTGCAATTAAGTACAACCAGTCTGCTTCAAACATCCAGACACAATTCTTGAATAATAATTCTTATCTAACACGATTAGGTTTCTATATTTATTAGTACTGGGTTTTAACCCAAAATTATTCTTTATTTTTTATTTAGAAGAAAAAACTTGCTCTGATTTCAAGAAACTGAACAGGGACTGAAGCCCATTTCACGTTCACTGAAGAGCTATATTATTTCTCTCTTGAAAGAACACAAAGAAAACTAGAGCCTTTACCCTTTGCTGTTCTTCATGAATTCTAGCATGCTGTGAATTCAGCTGTACACTTACTGTGAAGTACAAGAGTCTTCCACAGCACTGCTTCCAGGCATCTTTTAATAACTGAAGTATTTGTCTGGAGAGGCACTATGACACAAACACTCCTTTCTCTTCACCTCATAACTTACAACAGGCTTTTCAACCTTAACCTACACTCTTCATGAAGTCTGCTTTAATTGAAAAGATACATATGAGATCTAAGGAAATAATTATCTTAAAAGAAGCGAGATTCCATTGCAGGAGTTAGTATCTAAATGAGTTTTATAAATAAAATTGAACTCTTACTAGGTAAACATTATGCTGTTCTACAAATGGGGTGACTACATAGACCTCTCATTATCTTCCAAATATTATCAGGGGCTCCATCAAACAAACTTTATATTAAGCAAGTAACCAAAATTTAAAAAAATAAAATCCTCTTTTATAAAAGTATTGTAAAGTTTCATAGATCGATACTTACAAAGACATTATTTCCAATGATAGTTTTCTAGTATTTTAACTTAGAGAACTTTACTCATAATTTATGTTCATTACTATTCTTCCAATACAAATTTTATTGACACTTATAAGTATGCTTTTATTTTAAATACTATCAAAAATATAACCATACAGTAATTTTTTTTCAGAAGTGAAAAAAGTTTATTACCCTGTTTTACAGTTTGTATTTTTCTTAACATTCTGCAGTGCAGTAATTAGAGTTCTTCAATCTCTAATTATAGCTACAGCCATTCTGGACAGTTGGAATTAATTTTGGCGACATTTAAGAGACAATGTACAAATGCTGAACCTGTTAAATCACTGTGGAAAAGGACATTCCATATATCATGTCCTGCAATATGATCCACCCTAAGGGGCTTTTTGGTACTGGGATGGGGTGAGTGGTATCTAAATTTTCCCATCTTTTTTTTTTGCTGGAGATGTTCCCATTAAGTGGTTTCTACATTACAGTAGACCCTATGATTAATGTTCTTTGTAAGCTCTCCTGTCTAACTAGAAGTTAATCCTCTAGAAACAAAACTAATTCAGTGAAATACCCCTTCATCTCTCTGTTTTTAAGATACTGATGCTTAAGATTTATTTGGTTGGTTTGAAGTTTTGGTTTTAAAACTAGATGTTCAAAAAATCCCAGATACCAATGGCAGTATTTTTAAAAATCATCAGCAATGACTGCATGGACACTAGATAAAACACATATAATGCATTTACCTCTTCTAGTCAAGGTGCTTTACCACGTTGATGTATCAAGAGTCTTAAATGTGCCTTTATCTATCTCAGTTCTAAATAGGCTGGATGACATTTATAGGATGGCCAAGATGGAGAGAGATATTTGGCTATATAGGTTTATGTATCTTATAACTGTATTTTTTCTTTATTTTCTATACCAAGAAAGAAAAAAATAATATAACTAGAAAATACATTTATATGTTTCAAAATAAAACGAAATTTCAGAACAAATACTTTCACAGACAACCACATAATAAAATGGTATCAAGAAAACACACAGATTTCATTAGGCAAAAAAGTACGATAAAACATCTGACTAGATCTATGATGCACTAAGCTATAAATTTAAAACCAGCACAGACCTTCAGCTAAAGACACCACTTTGCTGTAGACTTCAAAATAAGGAAAATACCTGGTGAAAAGAGCTGAAGGGATGATTTTTTTTCATTTTGTAGAGAGACTGCTCTTTTGATTTGTATCCTGCTAATAATATCTTCATGTAGTGCACTATGACTTTGTTTATTTGTAGCAGATGTCTATCTACTGTCACATTTAACCTCAAATTTATTGCAAATTGTAGCTACTAGCCTTCATTCTTTAAAATGAAAGGCTACAAAAGGTTCATTTTCTAAATCTGGATTTGTGCATTAGAAGTTACTGAAACTATTGGTGAAGAAAGAACGGAAAAGTTCTCATCAACAGAGCCTTCCTCTGTCACCACAAACCCAAGGAGGGTGTTTAGATTAATCATAGCAAAACAGAACTTTTAGAATACATATTGATTTCTTCCTCTTTAATGCTCCCATAAATCATAATCATCATGTGCCATGCCTATGTGCCCTTGATTCTGCCAGCCAAAATCTAATCTTACAACTCAAACTCCTCAGAAAAAAGAACAGTTTTCTTTTTTTTTTTTCTTTTTACACATGCATTTTCCTGGTACTTTCCAGGAATATAGCCAATTTGAGTTAGGGTGGTAGAGTCATTTCAAGGTCACCCAAGTGGATTGATAAATAGCAGGATTTGTGGGAACTCTAAGGTGCCAGTATGTGTATTCAGAGAGCTTTTTTAAAAAAGGTGGTTAAAACACTTTTATTTTTTTTCCTTTTGTTTTTATTAATATACTTAAGTCTTTGCACCTTTTAGAGGGAACAAACCAATTGACAATCTGCACCTCAGACTGGTGATTTCTTTTAGTTTGAATTTATGTGTTTCAGATTCCTTCTTTTTTTTTTTTTTTGGTTACAATATCTTTCATTGGTTTGATATTGATGGCAATTGTGAACTCTGTTTTGGCAACATCATCATCTTCCTCATATTCCTTCCCTAAAGAGAAAATCAAAACTGTAGTGCTCTGTTGAAACGTTAGACTAACAACAAAGTGGGGGCTAGACTATTTAGCAGCCTCACTGCAGAGAAGATTTTTATATGGCATATTTAGGAACAGAAAAACCGGGAAAAGCAGGACATGCTTAACCAATAACACTCCAAGAATGTAACTTCTTGAATGTATACTTTTTCCATCACCTAGCTCGCTTTCCCAAAGAAATAATTGATGTTAAAACTTCCTTCTTTAACTTATCTGCACACCTTCTCCCCGAAAGTTACTGCCATCACTGTTATACCCTCCTTCTTCATCAGCCATGAGTACCAGAGCCTGCATTTGGAGTAACTGGAATTCCAGTTTGCTCTGGTTGTGGGTACTCTGGACAAACAGCTTTGCCCCTGGATCCTGGACCTTAGTTTATTCACCAAGACCCCTTAGAGTGTTTGAGGAAATCTGCCAAACCTCAAGCTCATCGCTGCAACTCATGTCGACTGAATTTTATCAACAGCTTGACACATTTCTTCTCACTGATTTTGAATTCTTTAATGGAAATATCATGACATTGTTCAAAAGCGTTCGCTAGCTGAGCTGAGTGAAGTAGACGGAAGGCAAAGACAGAAACCCCGCAGGAATTTGAGCAGAGTAAAGGCTTCTAATTTATGCAGAGATTGAAGTATGACTTGTTAGGAAGTCAAATTCACCAAAACAATTAGGATTTGATTTTATTCTAGTCTGCAGCAGTGCCATTACCTTTCCATCAGGCTACAGAGATGTTCAGCAGAGAATTGCTTTTTATTTTCCCTCAGAATAACAATTGTTGCATTATGAGTTGCTTAAATATTCATTCAGGTTCAAGAGGTAGGAAAAGTTCCCAGACTTAAATAAAATCTGATGAGGCTCCTTTCATTTTTGTGGCAGGGTAATCAAAGATGTAGGGGAAAAAAAGAAAAAAAATCAAGCACCTGACTGCTAAAGAAGGGCAGAGCCAACAGTCTGAGCCAACACAGATCCACAGGCTGAAACAAGAGAAATAGGAATGCAATGAAAAATAATTATCTCTGACCCGTTTGTATTGTTGATCCATTTTCTAAAAGTGCAGAAACAATCAGGTGCCTGTAATTTTCTTGCTAATTATAGAATATTAAACCATTATAAAATAAAATGGTGTATTTTCTGTGGTCCTAGGTTTCCAACTTTACTGTTGAGACATACCTTTTCTTGACGACTAAAGAGGCACACGTCATTTTGTATTTCAGGCTCGAGTCTCCCATTGCCTAATCTCTTTTGTGGCTGTTCACTTCAGGTAAGCCTAATATTATTCAGATTCAGTTACATTTTCAGCCTGCTCTCCACCGATAAAAAACTCCACACAAGAGCCTGCACAAGATTTCCCTAAAAGAGAATGAGAATGCTCATGAACAAAAAAAAATATTGTTCTGGTAATAAAAAATCCAGGTCACACATTTAAAAGCATTTCATTCTTGGTGCTTATAAGCAATCTCTAACACTGGTCTGGTTTAAGGATGAAACCAGTTTCTCTGCACACTGTCTGGCAATTTTTTTCCTGTGATATACTCCAACCTGCAGAAAATATATTTGCTCATATAAGAGACACAACGAGTTACAGAGAGAATTCAAGCCAGCAATGTATGTCACACCCTTTCTCAGTTTCACCTCATCACAACTATTGACAAGATAAAAAGTGCAATTCCAGAACAACACTAAGTACAGCGGAACACCTGAAAGGAGAAGCAATCTCACAGTCATGGAGCCAATGAGGAAAATTAATTCTTGGTTTTTCAACTGTTCTTTTCATTTTCCTTCTTTTTTCTTCCGCTGCCTCTGAAGGGCAAGGAGGAAGGGGAAGAGGAAGAAGTAAAACTGCTAAGAAAAGAAAGCATGTAAACAGGATTAGTCTCAAGGTTAAAAGGACTGGAAAATTTTCTCTTTCTTCCACTCAGATTCTCTTCCTTTTCTTCTTCCCTGGGTTTTCCTTTGTTCCTCTTTCCTCTCCACACAATCCACCTTCAGTATACATCATCACTAACACTGCCAGCTCCCACTACCTCCCTTTTTGCCTCAGTAACAGTTCCTCCACGGATTGTGGTCATGATGGCTCCTCCACACTCACTTCTCATCTCTATCACCTTTATCCCAGGAACAGAACAGTACACAGTTAGGGGACTGTCTCACCTGAGTGAGGAGGTATGCATTTAAACCAGGCTCGTTAAAAACCAAAACAAAACTAGCAAATAAAACATTTTCACATCCTATTCAGTCACTCATTATTCTCAGAACCATTTGAAACAGGGCTTGGGTTTAGTACCTCATGCCATCTATGAAAGACAACACATTAAATCACTGCTTTGCTTTAAATAATTTGGGGTTTGATTGGTCCCATTATACTTAGCAATTAGGAAAGTTATAAATTAAAGAAATACAAAATGGATAGATCAATCAAAATTCAGTGTGTAAACAAAGTGGGAGTACTTATGATATAATTTACAGAGTATTCAAGACATTATACTGTTGACAATTCATTCAAATGGCAAGGAATGTAACAAAATGTGAAAATGGCAAAACATCAATCAAGTCTCTTGAAAAGACTGCAGCTGAATAAAAGGAAACCCATTAATTTAATCTCATTTGGCCATTTTTCTCCTGTCTGAAAGAAAACCACAGATCTACTCAATGACTTCACAGGGCACAGCAGTTGAAAAAGAAAGCGGGAATTAACCAAAATAAGCCTCCCAGGGAATCTTTGAAATTGATGATTCTATTTGATTTCCTTAATTTCTTCAAACTGAACATGTCACACCTCAGTATCTGGAGGTATTTTTAAAAACATAGAATATTTAAAAAGATCACATAGCAGTATTCTTGTTTAGACCAAAGGTCAGAGACAGCCTTATTGATCCAGGCAAGTCTTTACACAGATATCATGTCAAGGCTCAAAACACACTTTTTTCACAATGTAAGCAAAAATATATGCACTGGTATTTTTTTTTTTTTATCTTAAATTTTTACCATAAAAAACTGTCTCAAATAGACTTCTAAAAAATTACCTATGTTAAGTTTGAAAAATCAAAGATTGATAATCTAGGAAAGAGGAGAACTGATGTTGTCAGTTTATATTTTCAGCTCTATTTTATCATTTTAAATGAATAATTTGTACTATTTTTGCCCCTTGATCTTGACTGTACATGACAAGTAGATCTTAACCAGTACCTACTGACAAGGTGGAGCAGGTGTTCTTTTTCAGAAATGTCTGTGACAAAATGAAAGAAAATAAACTTAAAGTACATTTAAAATTATAGCTGCAAGTTTCTTGAAAGCCTACATCAGCACCCTCCAACACAGAGAGGAATGTAGGCTTTTGGAAATAACTGCTATCACAACTGCAGAAGAGAATCTGAAAGTCTCAGACTTTAAAGAGTCTCTTAACAGGCACTTAATTGTTAAATTTCAGGTTTCACTGAAATCATGTCATTTCCTGACTTTGGAAAACTTAACTTCCCAGTTTCATGTTTTTGGAGATTGTGGCTACTGTCGTAATTTTAAAAAGTTGTAAAAGGTATTTAGACACCATTTGATAAACTACTAAAGCCTGTACAAGGTTGGACGGGCTGGAGATATGAATTTTTTCAGTGTCCCACCATAAATTAGCAAAAATCACACTGGGGGTCTCAAATCTGTATGGAATTTGATCCAAGAAAGACTATCAAAGAGAGGGCCTCTTACAGAAGGCCAGTTACCTTTTCCCACTGTCTCTGTTTGATGCAGGCCAGGTCTTCTGCATGCAGGTGTACACCTGCTATTCTGCTGTTTGCAGTCCTAGACAAATCTGTGACCTCTGGGCACCCTCTGCCACCTTCCAGCTGCATAGGTGTGCTGATGGAAACTTCTTGGCCACAGCCACACAGTCTTACCATGCACCTCTTTGGTCTGGTTATTGTTTTTTCCTTAGTTAATAAAGAACTTTTCCTTAGTTAATATACCACTCTTTGATATCAATTAACTCTATCTGGATGAAGATTTTCTGGGAAACCACTAAAACAACTTTGGCTTTGAAGTCAGTCTTAAGACATCATTAAACAGGAGGCTACAAGCTTACAAATAATTTTTTGTCAACCAGGATAAATTGACTTTCTTAGTTTTTAATTTTACTTCACTATTTTAGCATCAGGACATTCTATGTTTTTTAACATGACTTTATTGATATTTAACCATGCACTTACATGTGGAACATCCAGACACAAGTGTATAACTCAGTCAGCCTAGTAAGAATCCAATTTATTTGAACTGAAATTTCTAAAGTCACAAATATTTTATCCAGATAACCCCCTCTTCACCTCCACTTTTTAGCCATGCACTTGTACCCTGGAGCTACAAAGATGGCAAATTACAGCCCTGTCAAGAGGTTTGACCTGGGAGCACTTACTACACTTTTACATAATTTCTCATGTTTTTTAGGTGGCTATAAAAAGTTTGTAAGGCATAAGGAATCTCTAAAATCTATATATCAATACAAACTGCTGCCAAATGAGGAATTTTTACAGATTTTTAGATGTAGTTGCTAATAGAGGCAATAGCAGTGGCTGTTCCTGAAGGAAGACAAAGGTTAGGCAAAACTAAATGAGCTTATCATATGACATTATATTCTTCTCTGATTCTGGGAAGAATCTTTTCATTAGATAAAACAAATTACTGACCATGTCTGCCAGTGCAGAAGGAGTCCTGCAGAGGAGAGACTGAGCAAAGGGGGCAAAAGAAACAACATCAACCATGAAATTACTACTCATTAGTTCTCCAAAAAGCCAGAAACAATCCCTTCTCTTTTGCAATATTAAAAGAGATTATTTATTGTGGCCACTTAACATGTATTAGTTCCAGATTGTTTTCCTCAATAATAATAGTAATATTCCTTAAACTTAAGTTTTTTACATGACTTTTTTTCTTATGGATTCAAATAAAAACTAAGAGTTTTGAAGTATGCAAGTTTAGAAAAATTCTTTTGACACAAGAGCAGATGATACAGCCATGGTATGAGATGCACAGCAGTGGAAACTGTATATAAGATATTTCACTGTTTTCTTGGAGTTACAGGATTTCATAGAACAAAACACTGTCTGACTGTGGATTTCAAAATTTTTCCTGTTGAACTTCGTAAAAATTTGCCGGAATTTAAAATACTACAGGAAACTAAACTGAACAGAATACAAAGGACACTGCCATTTCATTTCCTAGTTCTGAAAACCAACATTGGGTTCTGCAGCATTTTTATCATTTTTCTGTTGACTGACACTTGGAAACACCCACTTCATTCCTAGCAGCTTCACTCACTGAATCATTTTCAATTGAGTTGAAGAAAAGTGCAGCGAAAGTTCATAGATGAAAAATCTTATCTGACTACTGTGTGACTCCTTTTTCTTTTTTTTCCTGTTCTTTTTTCACCCCTTTTTTTTTTTTTTTTTCTTTATCCATTCCCTGCACTTCTCTTAGACTCTGGATGTTTTTTAAAGGAGAATGTGCAATCTCTTTCTAGTAATAATTGTAGAACACATAAGTTAATTTCAACAGTTCGATTTCTCTTCTTATAACAGCTTCTGGTGTGCCAATCTACATGCAAAAATGTTCATACAGCTTTCACTATCTAACGTCATACTTAACAATAAACTGTAAATGGAGTGGTTGTCTGCAACAGATTTTTTTTAATAGTAAATTCAGCATATGCCAAAGCCTCAATAAACACAATTAACTAAAACTGTTAAATTCAGTATTAATTTTCCATACTTACAGTGCCAGAAACATGTTTCGATTTCCCTTGCCACATTTGTGTATATATACAACATGGGAAAAATAAATGCATTCCCTTTTCAGAAGTAAAATCAGATAGGATTCCTCAACGATTAAGAAATTGGAATCCATTTGTAAAATCTGTTATTTTTATACTTCTGTACAAGTATGTAGAGAATTGAGCACTGGCCAAATGTCAGTACACCCCCTAAAATTTTTTATTCCTTTTTTGCTGTGAGATAAGGATTAGGAGAAGAGCAAAAGTAGGCTCTAAACATTAAAAGGTAAAAA
The DNA here is from genome assembly GCF_009819655.1 of Sylvia atricapilla. NCBI lineage: Eukaryota > Metazoa > Chordata > Aves > Passeriformes > Sylviidae > Sylvia > Sylvia atricapilla. Next base: position 65,381,559 of record NC_089143.1, read on the forward strand.
GAAAGCTCTATTAACAGAACTAAAAGAAGAATAATATTAATCAGAATAAACCTTTAGAAGACCTCTGCCATCTCCTCTTTCCTTTCCCACTGACCACGGATCATCTCAACTTAGTGGGGTGCAATTCTAAGGATGAGCTGTTCTAACATAGAAACAAATGTTCTCTTCATTTGTCTCTAGGAAGAGAGGTCTTCTTGTATCCCTGGGCCAAGGTTTCTCATATCTATCTTTCTCTTTCTATTCAAGCTTTTAATTGGATCACAGCTACTTCAGCATCTGCTTGCTACAGCACTGGTGCCTCTTTTCACGGCTGTGGTTAGAACACTACAACCCCCAGTCCATTTCATGCGTTGCAGTGAAAAGAGTCTGATGAACCAATTATATCTTCACCATAGCCTTACAAGAGAATTTCAGCCCAGGGCTAAGACATCTCCCCATTCTCCTCCCATTTGGGATTTTTGACTCCTTCCTCACTGACCTTGGTGTCTCCACGTTGTTCTCTTCATGCGCCTTCCTTTTTCCTTTTCTGTGATTCAGAAGTGTCAGGGCAGGGGGAAAGCTTCTTTCCTCTGAAGAAAGCAGCAAGCATAAGACCTTTTCACAGTTTTCTCTTCTCTTAAATAGTGATTCGTAGAGGCGGTTCAAGATTTCCTGACTGGTCACTTGCTGTATCAGTATTTTTAAAGCCAGCCACTAATTGGCTCTGCCAAGCACACAAGAGGCTGTAATGTTCTCTAAGAAAGAATTATTTTCCCTATCTGATGTTCTTTTGTTCCCCTTAACTAAAACCCACACTATTTCAAACCACCAGAAAGTGCTAAGACTACAACCTTGATCTTTTCTTTGTACATATAGGCAACACATAAATACATTGGCAATAACACTTTTCAAAAACATAAAACTGAAAAAAATTAAGAAAAATTATGCTCTACTCTGCACTAGTGCAGCCTCACCTTGAGTAGTCTGTGCATATTTGGAAACACAATATTAAAAAGGATATTAAGTCATTAGAGAGCATCTGGTAGGAACATGAGGATGGTGAAGGATCTGGAGGGAAAGCCGTAGGAGGAGTGGCTAAGATTTGTGCTCAGCCTGGAAAAGAGAAAACTGAGGGGAGACCTTGCAGTTACAACTTCCTCATGCGGGGAGGAGGAGGGGCAGGAACTGATCTCTTCACTCTCATGATCAGGGACAGGATTTGAAGCAATGGCCTGAAGCTGAGTCAGGGGCTGTTAAGGTTGGATATAAGGAAAAGGTCCTTCATGCAGAGGGTGTTTGAGCACTGGCACAGGCACCCCAGGGAAGGGGTCACAGCCTGGTGGAGCTCAAGAAGTATTTGGATACTTCTCCTGACACATACTTGGATTCTTGGGGCATCCCAGACAGAGCCAGGAGTTAGACTCAGTGATCCTTGCACCTCACTACTTTCTATGATTCTATACAAGATGTTTTCCTTTTTTTTTTTTTTTAAATAAGATGCTTTTAGAAACATGAATTCACAGATTTTAATGAATAGTCTTTTATAACCACTTTCTATATTCCATGCCAACTCCAGAAGACACATCGCTACTAATGTGACGCAATATTGATTTTAATCTGAGTTCAGTTCAGGCTTTCTAAGGTAGTTTCAGAAATAATTATAAATAATGACTAATTTGAGTGTGCATTATTAGTCTTTTATGGTCCCTGGAGTTAATGGGACTTGGAATTATTTATTTCCTGCTATCTTGCTTACCATAGATGTTTCTGTCCTCAGGCAATCAGTACAAAGAGGTATTTGGTCCTCAGAGGCCACTGTTCCTGTGAAAAGGAAGCTGTCAATGATGATATTGCAAATGTGCACAAATCACTGATCACCATGTCTGTGCCTATTTTTCAAAACTCAAAAGCAAACACAAAACCCATGTTTTCAGATTTGAAGGCTGACTTACAGCTTTTCTCCTTCGTTTTGTCATCACGCTTGGATAATACTCATCAGTATTCCTCATGAGTGAAAACACAGACATCCTTGTTGAGCTTTTTCTGTGAGGATTTCACAATAAATGGCATGGGACATGTTGTATTCTGAGTGCTGAACAACAGCCAGTGTGGAAGGATTAAAAAAAAAAAAAAAAAAAAAAAAAAGAGAGGAAAAAGATGCTTGCCATTTCCTTCTCAGGGAATTCAGAAGACCAGTAACTGAGTTACATTAAGCTCAGATTAATCTACATGTTTAAGCTGCAGAGACACTGTTTTATAGATTGCTTCTACCAGAGGAAACCATCTGCAGCTGTGGAAGAAATCCACATTTCAGAACTGCAACGTTTTTGACTAGGTGACAGTAAAAGAGACAGAATAAATCTGTTTTTCTAATAACTGATGGTCTCAACTTTCTTCACCATAGTGACAAATTCCTTTTGTGTTACAGAAGTTTGCCAGACATTTCAAATATTCTTCTTTGGCAATAAACACATGCTCCTGTTCATTAGAGGTTAATTTAAAATGAAAAAACCACCATGAACAACAAATACCTGAAAGCCACTTGGATATGGCTTAATCCTAGCAAACAATTATATCTCAATAACTCTTAAAGTAATAGCATCAAGTAAAAAATGTTTAGACAAGCTGGAAAAGATCTGAAGCCCTTTTACACACAAATAAACAAAATTGTCTATTATTCACCAATCATCTATGCATTCCTGCACCTCAGCAAAATGCATCCCATGTGAACTGAACAAGATTAAGCAAAATATTACTTGAAAGAACACAAGCCTAGTAGTGATGGTGCTCTCTACTTTTCCCTCTCAGGGCTATAAGAGAAACTTTCATTTGTTGGGTTTCAGCCTTGAGTTTTGTCACTTTAGCACAAACTCTCTTCCCATACAAAGTGTCTTCCCTCTCAACTGAAACCATTTCTGAAAGCTCAGCCTCTCTGAGGTACCTGAAGATATTGCCATGCATTACAACAGAACACTCTGGATTGATTTTTTAATCTATCTTTACCAAGATAAAAAAGTTGCATCATATGAAGACACTCTTGATCAAAGGAGCATTTTGATGTACTTTATTTAGTAACTAGAGGTGTAGAGACTGAAAAATGTGAGCTGTGAGTATTCACTAAGCGTAATAGTTTTCATTTTTTGAGTTTTTAAGTCTTTCAAGCTTCTCCACTGTTTAAAAGCCTTAATTTTTTTCTTCTACTTGATTAATCTGATCACACTAAGCAGCATAAAGATACTATGAAGGGTTCAGTAACATCTCTCTACTTGTGAGCAAACACTGGTCTCAACGAGTGTGGCCACAGGTGCTCCTATGAAGTTTCCACATAAAAATCCAATTGCATGCATTCTTCTGATTACAGATATTCCCATAGTCTGTATTATGGACACAGCTCATGTACTACAATACTGGATCTGCCCTTCTAAGGCCTTTCCAAACTAATAATTTCTCTTTTTTTGCTTTAGTATTAACAGCAGCATCTGAACAAAGAATATACTGTCAGTTTACATGTGTATCTCAGGAAACTGGAGAAAATTTATCCCTGTTATGTTTCCCACATTTTATCTGCCTTTCCAATTAGTGCGTTGTTTTCATAACACTGGCACTAGGGCTTCTTCTATCTAGTATAAATATCACAGAAGAGGGAGCAGATATTAATGATATCAAAAACAATGAAAGTGAAAAAATTTGCCATGTTTTAGAGCAGCATTAGAATGCGTAATAAGACTTTTTAATAACACAAAGTAAGGCTGATTTAGAAATCTCTAGAATGACATCTGAGAAGGACTTAGAGAAGCTGGTAAAAATAAATGACAACTAATTTATCTTTCATGTTTGCTGTGGCAGTGATATAGTGTATTGTCTGCAATGCTAAATATACATCATAAATCCCTCCAGCAGAAGTGTTATTATATTCATCCATCTCTACACTATGAGCCAATAATTTCTTCTTTCATAAGCTTTATTGTATAAAAAGGAACTCATTATATAAAATAAAATGTAGGCTACAGCCAGTGATCTTACATTAACCTAATGAGGATTTTATCTCAGGAAAGCATCCTAGACAGACTCTGTAGTCATGTTTTATAGTTAAATACTATTTATTGAGTGACAATGGGCAAGCCCTTTTGTGGAAGATAAAATGATACAGTGGCCTTTATAAACCTACATCAAGTGATCAGTTTTCTGCTTCACTATAAGGAGTGTATACAGTTTATCAGAAATATGAATTGGAAAGAGAGCCCCTGACAGTTTGTAAAGGAACACAACAAAAGGAGGCATCATTTTACTGACTGAGGCTATATGAAATGATTGAAAAATAGAAGAAAAGCTTAATGGAAAATTACTATCAGTGTGAAGAGGGTCTCCCTCTTAATCAGCTGACAATAAAAATTCAGACAATTTGAACAATTTGGTGGCTTTGAAGCACCTAGTCCACTGTTCAGCCCACTGATAATGGTAATAAAAACTATGACGGGAACATTCTCACTGCCTGTACCTTCATATGAATTCAGGATTCAGCCTGAGAATAATTCAAATGGGGAAGCACTGCACTGAGGATTAGTATAAAGAGTAATACATATCTGAAAAATTCAACTGTCTATCACAAAAGTCAGTGGCCAAGATTCAAAGTGACCATGGGGCTTCAGATATGGTGGTTTGTTTGGTGGGTTTTTTTAATAGTTATGGTATTTTAATTAAGTTATTCAATCTTTAACAGCCACTGAAATCTCCCTGCACTTACAGAGATGTTTATGAAGCTGTCATGATAAACAGTATGACTAAAAGTGGCAAAATTCCAGGTTTGGAGGGATTTCCAAGGCCAGCTTTAGCAAAAAACAGGGCATTCCCTGTGAAAATCTTCATACTGGACATAAAATATTGTTTTCTAATGAAGAATTTGAGAATTTTACTCAGCTTTAGTGACATGTGGTAGAAAAAAAATTAGAATAGCTGTTAAAACATCCTTGTTGCAAGTACAGGGGTTCGGAATGAAGAAATGAAAAAGTCTGTTCAAAAGTTGGAGGGAATGAAAGTTTGGCAAGTCTGTGTCTCACTTATTCAATTAATAGTGTATTGTGATTTATAGCAGATATACAGCCACCCATTTAATCTAGCATGGGCTTTGAATGCACTTTACAATTGTATAATTTATCAACACAGTTATTTGAATAATAAAGCCAACTGATTGGTTTTAGCAGAACATTGATTATCTGTCACTGCCAATATCTCAGTTTTGAGAAATGTTGTCTTCTGCTGCAAAGCATTAGCATGTCTTTGATTTTATGATCATTTCTTTGGCAAGATCAATGAACCTGGGAAAGCCTACAAAATATCAGTACTTAAGGGAAGTCCACCTTGCATCGTTTTGCAAGATTTAATCACCATTGCAAAGCAGGCAGCTTTTTTGTTCCAGAGTAACACGTATTTCACAAGGGTTTTCAGAATGATTTCTGTTCTTATTTCAGCTGATGCTAAGTATCTCTGTTTTCTGTTGTCACACAGTTCTGTGGAATATCATGCAACACACATCAAAAATAAAGACAAGAAGTTTGGTTTATGTGATTCTCACTGAGAACTAGAGGTGTAGGTGTCAGACTTCTTTACATGATCCTTTACATCACGGAGGTCAGCTAAAAACCAATGAAGTACTTCGTATTTTCTGCCTTTTGTTTACTGAACCAATTTTTTATCACTCAGTCCTATGACCTGAGTGTCAGAGACCCCTAAATCTGCATGATTTTAATTTTCAGAGCGGCAGCTTGCATTTGCAGGACTTAGGGGAAATTCTCCAAGATTTTTACCAGAGTACCAAAGACTTCTCTCACTGTTACCCACCACAGTTTTAGGACTGTAGCAGTGAAATTATGCAATGAACAGGAAGGAATTTACCAGCCAAACTGAATTCCTAACTAATTACAACCACCTGCTACATGGGAACATTGCTCATGTTCTAAGTGAAGTGAAAAAATGTGCTTTTTGAATGCAATCAACAATAATTGGATTTTACTTGCTGCTGGCTTATACTAATAAACTGACAAAGCAAGTTTTTGGGGATTTTTTTTTTTTTGAGAGAAAAAAACTAACACTGCTCAGATAAGAAAAAAAATCCTTAAGAAAATCAATGCAATAAAATTATTAATGCAAATGCAAAATTTTGCATCAGAAAAGGAAAAAAAGAAAGAAAAAGGATAAAAATGCAAACTAGCAGCATAAAAAAAATTAAAAAAACATCCTGACACAACAGGGCACTAGGAATTCTTTAAATCACTTAGCAAGCCTTTCATTTCTGTATTAAATGCTGACAGCCAAGCTTTTTCACTCATGCACTGGATATCCATTCCAGTACTTAGCTGCTGTGTTTTTTCAATGCTGTTAAAAACATGTACACATCTGTGTTGTCCTGCAGATAGGGGAATCCTGGCAGTTTCCCAGAATAATCAGGAACAAAAAAAGTTCAGAGCAAGAAACACAAGCACTGCAACTACTCCTTTTTGGTCTCGCCTCTCGCTGCTTGTTGGGCTGCACAACAAAATAAGTCATTATGGTGTGAAATCAAAAGCAGCAAGGATGTTAAACAAGCCATATCTAATTTGGGTTCAGTGAACAGGCTGCCTGCACCAGGGCTTGTCAGTCAGACAGCCGAGTTACCCCAGACAAATCCATCTTGGTTTGCAAGGTAATGCTCCTGCCATCCGCTCTGTGGGAGCCCTCTCTGCACGACTGGAGCTGTCTCCTAAGCCCACAGTGACAAGTGACCCCGAAAAAAGCTCCACAAGGAGATGATCAAGCCATCAGCTGAAGTTAAGGCATTTCAAGAAACACCTGGGGCGTCAAATTAAGCAACATATTTGGAATTTCAAGCCTTGTTTTCACTGTGATGCCCTGTAGAACAGTGGAGATTTTGCAATAAAACCACAAAAGTGCTGATATATCTGAGAGGTGTATGTGCAGACATTATGCCCTTGTGCATATATTTTTTCCCCTCCTTTTTCACTGTGACATGTGAGCTCAAAACAATCACACTAACCAAAGAACAAGTGCGTAAAGCAGATACACATCAAAATTTCCACGTTTTATAATATTTGAAGACTAAAAAATAAAATTTAACAAAGAACACAATAAATATTCCATTAAAAAAAACTGGTTTATCAGGACCACAGTTCTGACAGAAGCCATAGAAGACCCCATTTAAGAATAGCACACATTCTTAGCCACTTTCTGCGGTACATTTCCCTTTGTATTTTCCAAGTATCCATAGCTGTTTGATTTGGGATGTTATGGGGTTTGTATACACTTATTTCCCTTAGTATCTGCTGACCATGCATTTGCAAAATCCTCTTCAGAACATTTATCTGTTTCTAGGTTTATTTGCTATAAACATGTATGTTTCAAAGTAATCTGATACATATTGCTTTGAAAAATGGTATTTAATGCTGTAATTGAAGATCAAGCAGTGTTTTAATGACCTCCTTTGTGGCTAGTGAGAAATTAAGTGTTACCCCACCCATGTATTAAGAATTTCAAAGCTAGAAATGAAGGGTGAGGACTTCCATAAGCATTCACAATCTTTGGGATATAAATATTAAAATATAAATGGCCATTCCATTCCAGGTTCTTCTGATTTAATTCTGGGGGTTTTCTTCAGATTAATTTTAATACGTTCATTTAAACAGCTTTTACTCCAGTCACTTTGCACCAAAAATGGGTAAGTCTGTGTTTGATTTTTTACGAGGGAAAACGTTGTTAGCTGTTTTTCACAGAGGGCTGTGACTAATTTTATATTATAGCCTTGGCTAATAGATAATTAAGTGTTTCACTCAAATTAGTTATCACACAGCTAGAGGCAAAGTGGGAGGAAGCAAAAAACTTGGATTTTGCAATAAATTTTGTACTACCAGCTTCTGAACACTTCTGTGAAGCAGCTGATAGGAAATGCTACACTGGATAAGCATAACCTATACGTGCATTTTGTTAATAGAAGTCTCAGAAGCTCAATTAAAAAAAAAAAAAATAAGAGAAGCATAGTAAAAAAATTAGATGCAGAGGAGGAGGATCCTCCACAGACATAACTGAAGCTGTACAGATTTCACAACAAATTTCCTGGGTCAGGCACTTCCTCAGGCTTTTCACTCTCATCCATTACTCTTACTACTTTAATGTAAAGTAACGCGTGCCTTGCCTCGGTCCATCTCCCTCCAGAGCAGCAGAATTACTGACACCTGCCCACACATTCTGCTCCAGGAACTGTTCCCTTTCACCAAGCACCCACCTTTGCAGGATTTTGTTGTGTGTCCCCAGGTAAATTAACACCACAAGGTCTTAGTTTTCTGCTAGAGCAATTCTTAAGCCACCTAAACCAAGAGATGAGCTCCTGTGTCATGAGCTTAACATGCTCCCCTGGGCACAAAGAAGAATGGGAAGGCATCACACTAGCAAAAGGGCTTTTGCAACACAGCACTCAATGGCCTCAGCTCTTGTAATACATCAGAAGTCCCCATTTGCATAAAGTTATTAATATTTGAAATATTTTTCGTCAACTACCACTTTAAAAAGAGAATCACCCATACATCATCACAACTGCTTTACAGTAATGGTCTCAAAACTTTATGATGATACATTAGAGCAGACAGCCAAGAAAGAACCATCTACATTTTTCTTCTGTTTATCCAATAAATAGAAGCTTCTTATCAGAGCTGAAGGACATACTGTCTCTTTTGTCTCACATCTGCTGTTTGGATCAAGGATACTGCAAGTTTGTATTTATATTATATTGACATGAGCATGAAGAGTTCAGCTGAATTTAGAAAGTTACTCAGATGACAATATATAACTTATTTATGCAGCAGATTATATATTGTGCTTATTTATCATGCATTTTCTGTCACAGCCTACTAGCTTCTTCACTAATTCTTTACTGGTCTTCTGCAATTCGTAAATCTTTTCTTATCATGTCTAAAGACAAACTATGATTAGTTTCCTAGCAAATACAATAGAGTTTTAAAAATTGAATTGGGGATCAATACATCAAAAAGAGACACTGGACCAACAGAACGAAAAATGGAGGCTAATAATCATCATGTGTACACTTCTATCTAAATGAGAGAGAGAGACATAAAGAATGTGAAAGCTGAGGTCCTTCACTCAGTTTTGGCAACCTGGTAATTTCTGCCTGCTCAAGAAAGGCAGAAATAAGGCAGAGAGGCAGAAGCCTCTCTTCTAGAATAGGCGTTGCTCCAGGTACAGAATTTGCAAAACCTCAGGTTTTTAAGCCTAGTACATTATGGAAAGAGGTGTAAAGTTTCTGTGTGGTCAAGGTGAGAGCCATACCTATATTTAACCTGCAAAATATTTTCTTAACCCCTTTTTGCCTTCTGTACCCTCATTTGCAGTCAACAGCCCAGTGAGGTGGAAACGGATGTGCAAATGCCTCTTTTTCAACTCTGTTCATATGTATCTCTGTTCTACCTAATCCTGCTTTGGACATTTACAGAGCCAGAAATTTTCTATCGGAAATATCTCAAAACTTACAGCAATGCAATTATTCACTGGATGCAACATTAATGCTACAGGGAATGAAATGTTTGTCTTTGAACTGCACATTATAAAAGATGGGATAAGAAACCTCAGCTGTTTAATGTGTGGGTCCAACTTCAGTTTTGTGACCACTGCTTCCCACCACTGATCTCGGAGGGTCTAAATGGTCTTTAATCAGGAAACACAAGTTTGCTGGCAGGCCCACTGAAGTCACCAGCGGGTAAGTTCTGACAGCGGTATACTGTCTACTTGGATACAATTATAACACAAAATGAAACATAGAACCTTCTGAGTTAATGAGTCTATGGTTCCATAATGCGAGAGCAACACTGAAGAACAAGTTTCCATTGTCCGTGTACTGATGACTCAATAAAAGCTCTGATTGTTCCTGATGGGAAAAAAATAGATAATATCCCCACCACTGTTTGATTAAAAGTTTATCCAACTTACTGTTGAGATTTCTTGATGAGCTTACTATAACAACATCTCATGTTTTAAATATTTGAAGTTAAAACAATCTTAAATGTATTTCTAAGAACTGCAGTAGCTGTTGTCAAGCCACTGCAGGGTTTCAGAGGTAACATAGGCACACAAATACTCCTGCTTGGATTTAACTCATCTTATGCTATGGACAAAAAGAACTGAGCAGCTAAAACACCCCTTGTAATAAAAAAAAAAATCTTTCCAGGGAGAGGAGGTGAGCAGGTCTCCACATCCCCTCCTCAGAAAGCTGCAAAGAGCAATGAGGTTGTTCTCAGTGGGAACAAAGACAGTATCCTAAATCACTCCTCAGAGGACATTCCTTCCAGTCCTTTCACCAGCTTTGTTGCCCTCTTCAAGGTACATTCAAACACCCCAACATACTCACATTCCACTTTAAAGCATATTGTATATTTAAAGTACAATCATTCCCTTCACTCTATTTTGCTTGATTGTACCCCAAAACCTACAGAAGTACTGAGAAGAAGAAAAAAAAAAAATCAACCTCACAAGTATAGAATAAAAAATACCAGATTAGTCTGGCCATTGCCGTTGGAAAAGAAGTGGACTATGAATGAGCAATAAACTGCCTCTGCAAGAAATCACGAGGCATCTTAGTAGGAATATTTCATGGAATTATATTTCTGCAACTCAGGAATTTTAGTCCTACTTAGGTAACTATGCTTTAGCTGGGTAAGACATCTCAGGAAAAAAAATAAGGAGCAAGCCACAAACAAACATCTTCAGGAATACCATAAAACATGTAAAAGCTGTTTTGTTTTTACTCACATATGAATAAACACGGAGAGACTTGGTCTACAGAAACACACCATCAGAAGAGCACCCCCAAAAATTTCCACCACTGAAAGCCTATTATAAAAACTGCAATTTAAGTGTTCTTCATGGCCCCTGGAAAAAAAAGAAAAAAATTATATCCACAATTAAGAAAACTCTTCTTATGGAATACACTCAGACCATTACAGAGTTAGGCAGTACAGCAAACCATCCTTATTTAAAATGTGGGGAACACAGTGGACACATAGGTGGTAGGGATAGGGTTGCATTTAAAAAATAGGTTATGTTTAATAGTTTTGGAGAATGGGATGCACAACCCTTACTGCTACATATTGCAGTGATTTTCATAACTGCAAGAAAACTAAAAAAATACTGTGCAGAAAATTACCACAATTCTGGCTTTGTTTTCAATTTTTAAAGTAGCACGCTGCACACAAAGTGTGTATTTCATTTTCCAGCTGTTAGAGATGAAAAGATGGCAACATTTAATTTCTCTGAAGTCTGCACAAGTTGACAAAGTTCCTTTGAAATAATCCTCTGTTTTCCCATGTCATCAAATCCCATGTTGTTGTAGTACAGACAGTGTCTCAGGGACAGAGTACATTTTGCTATAGTAACCATTTTACACACTTTTTGAATTTTTTTAATAAAAACAGAGAGTGTAACACCTTTAAAATCTGAAAGGTCACTCTGAAAGGTGACCAGTGTGTTACATTTATTTATTTTAATACAGCTCTCAAGAATTTCTTTAATAAATGTTTTTGAAACCTATCTGCACACATTGACAAAAGATCCCTCTTCCCCTTGACCAAAGTATTAAACTCCTATTAATACTGATATTAACTTCTAAAAACCTTTCTGTTATGTTTTACAAGAGCTCCGAGTGTTACACTATAAATGCTCAGTTCAAGACTAGTTCAGAATTTGAACATTCACATATAACAAACAGAGAAAGGATCACAAGTCATTTAAGGGGAGTGACCTGAAATCAGATGTTTGCTTTGTTAAAGATTACTGCCACAACAATCTAAATACACAATGTCATTGACTCACATACTCAGCTGGACATGAAGAAATGCACCTCATTGAAAAAAAAAAACCAAAAAGTTCTTTCTCTATTGTTTTCTGCTGCACCATTTAAACCAGCTGCAAAAAATGCAACAGTTCCAAGGAAGGATGACACAGAATCTCAGAGGGACTCAGGCTGGAAGGTTCCTGATCCACCCTCCACTGCTCAAATCAGGGCAAACTCAAGCAGGCTTGCTCAGGATCATGTCCAGGGAAGTTCTGAATCTTCCAGGAAGCAAACTCCACAACCAGCCTGGGAATGTTGCTTCAGAGTTCGAGTGTGCTCCCGGGAATTTTTTTTTTCTCAGATTAAATGGTTCTTATATTTCACTTTATGGACTTTTCCCAGTTTTGTCCCTCACTCCTCTAACCCCACCCTTTTCGCACTTGTTAGGAGAATTAAGGAGAAGTGATTTGACATGCACAATGATCTGTTTTCAGCATGAGACAGAGTTGAGGATATAAACCTAGAAAAATACCTTTATCATATTTATTTGAGTCAAAAAAATTTCCATGATATACATGGAGAGCACTGCCAGGCTGAGGCAAGCAAACAGAACCATCCTTCCCATTAGCAATGAACACATAATTGAAAAATTAATGGCATGAGTTTCAACCATAAGCAACCAGAGGATTTGACTCCTTGTAATTACTGCTTCCTAGTTAATGTTACCATGAGTAAGGTTAAAAAGTTGCATCTGCTGAGCTTTAATAATTTTTCTGAAATATATAAACATGGGCAAAATACACCACAGTTAGAATTTGTAATTCCATGCAGAGCTGAAGTGAATCCATATCACAACGGTAGGATTTGTATTCACAGACATTTCAGAACTATCAACGTGCTTTGATGAAAGAACTTTAAGATCTGTATTTAGCTAATGCATGAAAATGCCATCTGTATTCTAAACATGGACTTTGACCAGAAACACAAAAAGAGCTGTCTCCAGATGCCAGCTGGGACAATCAAGAACCACTAGCAACCTGTGGAGATTTCAATCAAGCAATTGACAGGTTCCTTGGATCCTAATTATTTCTGAAATGAGAATAAATTTTTGCAGCTTAAAATGACAGAGCTAGTATTTTTAAAAAGGAAAAAAAAAATCTAGACAGAATTAGAAAATTGCACATTTTTATCCAGAAATCACTCATAATGGATAGGGTAACATCAGACTGGTGACCTATCATTAGTGGGGTTCTAGAGAACTTCATTTTAGCCCCTTTGCTCTCCAATATCTGCATAAATGACTTGACTGAAAGGGACACTGGGCAAGGTCACAGATGACACAAAACTGGGAGGAGCAGAATCCCTTGAAGGCAGAGAGATCTGGACAAAATTGACAACTGGGCAATCACCAATCAAATGAAGTCCAACAAGGACAAGTGCCAGATTCTACAGACAGAATGGGGCAACCCTGGATACACAGACAGACTGGAGAATGAGAATCTGGAAATCAGGGCCACAAAAAGGGGCCTGGGGATCCTGGTTGAGGGAAAGTTGAATGTGAGCCAGCAGTGCCCTGGAGCCAGGAGGGCCAACCCTGTCCTGGGGGCATGAGACAGGGGAGAGGATTGTCCCCTCTGCTCTGACCTGGGGCAGCCTCACCTCCAGGGCTGGGGGCACTTTGGGGTGCCACAGTATGAAAAAAAAATAAAAACCCTGAAGTGTCCAAAGGAAGGCAAGGAAGACTGTGAATGGGCTTAAGGGCAAATGGTCTGATAAGTACCTGATGTCATTTGGTTTGTTCAGAAGAGGAGACTGAAGGGCAAAACTCATCACTGTCTCCAATTCTCCAATTTCCTTGTAAGAAGGATGGGCAGGCAGTGATCTCTCCGGATGTGATCAGTGACAGGATGCCACAGAATGGCCTGAAATTGTATCAGGGAGGTTTAAATCAGATATTACAATAAGCTTCTACACCCAGAGGGGGCTGGGCACTGGAACAGGCTCCCCAGGTTCATGCCACCAACCCTGATAGAGTTCAAGGAGCTTTTGGACAGTGTTTGTATGCACACAGGTGTCGTTCTTGGGGATGGTCCTATGCTCTGACTGCTTCCCTAGGGAGCCTGTCCCAGTGCCCAGCCACTCTCTGGATATAAAACCTTTTCCTGATATCCAGCCTAAACATCCTCTGAGCCAGCTGCACGCTGTCCCTGGCCATGAGAATGAAGAGACCAGTGACTGCCTCTCTGCCTCTCCTTGTTGGGATGTTGAAGAGCACAGTGAAGTCTGCCCTCAGTCTCCTCCAGGCTGAACACAAATCTCAGACACTCCTCCTAAGGCTTTCCCTCCAGATCCTTCACCATCCTCTCCTCCTGTTCCTCCTTTGGATGCTCTCTAACAATATTTTTCTGATATCGTGTTGCCCAAAACTGGATACAGTATTCTAGGTGAGGCTGCACCAGTGCAGCACAGAGTGGGGCAGAGGTGAATAAAACATGACTGAGCCATACATACAAAGGAATACATGAAATGTAAATAAAAACCAGAAGTCTGACCATGGCAAAGAGCACAGAACTTTTTCTTATTTCTGAAGAATGATACACTTCTATAGCTATCACAAAGAACCTGGTTGTGGTACTAATTTCTTCAACGATTGCTTTTGATACTAGTACTTGATTCCTTCCTGAGCTTTGTGTTTTTCCAGCTTCCAGCTCAAAGTTTTCTGCTCTTATCGAGCTAAAATAAAGAGCTAAATCCAATCATTGCTCCAAGACAAAAGCTACACGGAAAAATCTGGCTGGCCTTTACCTCCTCAGACACAAAAATAAATGGCACACGGAATCTTTCCACACCCAACAGCAGTTCCTCTGATGAAAGAAAAACAGTTATATTAAGTAGACTAAAGTAAAGGACTTTTCCTTCTGTTCTGGATAAATGCAGTCATCCAAGAACAGATAAGCTCTGAAGGTACTTTAGTACTACTTTATACAACTGGGCTTTGAGTTTGTGACTGACACAGGTCAATGGCTTAATAATATACTTGACAATAAGAAGTATAATCTCAGCAATTCAGAAGAACATAATTATAGGTGTGTCATGAGGAGAAGTAGCAAAAATATGAATCAAATTCAAACCAACTATCCATCTTTTTTGCATTTCTCTTTTCAATTCAATTTCTCTTTGCAATTCTCTTTTCAATTTTCCAAATCACCAGATTAAAGTACCACACAAAGAAATTAGTGATGAGAAAAAGCTTATTAGATCATATTGTATTTGTCCATGGCAATATGAAATTGCTCTCTACAGCAGGTATCTCAGTGCTTAGTTCTGAACGACCAAAGGGAAAGATACTACTGATCTACTGTGAAAGAAAAATACTTTTACTGAAATAAAAGAAAGAGTTGTGACTTTATGTTTCACCTACTGTCTCCTTTGCTGAGCTTAACCTATCTTTCACATCTCTGACCTTCCAAAATATTTGCCTTGCTTTTTCCTGGTATTTATCTGAAGTAAACAGTTTTCATCTTACCTTCTTACCAGATTAAAGAATTCAATAATTAAGCATGAAGATTTTTTGGGGGTGTTTCTTATTATTTAGGTACAGATGAATCTGCAATACGCATAATGGCAAATGCAACTTTTTCTATTATCCTAATGTTTTAACAGTAGACTAATTATTAATGTGGAATTATCACCACAAATATCTGTGCAAATTACAATTTCCTGAATATACATCTGAGTATTTTTGTGATCACATCACAGTGGTAATTCACAGTCATCTTCACCCAACCCTTTACTTTTCTAAAGTATAAATTGCATTCAGTCAAGACCACAGAATGCTATCTGATCGTCCTTTGAGTTATTCTTTATTTCCATTAAAAATCACTTTTTAGGCTTCCATAATATTAAGATCAGACCACCAAATGTGCAGTGACTCAAACTTCATCGACTCTTTCACAGAGTTAAAAAGGTTAACAATGTGAGCTGTATTTTTACAGCTTGAAGTTGTTAGATTTTTTTAAAGTAGCTTTTAATTCTACTATTAAAATATAGATCATGTTACAAACACAAAGGTTGGCAAAGTTTTATAATGACAACATAAATCATATGCATAATCACATTATATTTTTATAACTAGCATATAATTAAATTTAACATAAATTCCCACTGGTTGCAAGCCATTTACTGAAGTAGTACTTGAATTTTAACAATCCAATAAAACACACCGATTTTATGGCTCATCCCATTTTTACCCTATAGAAGCTTGGCTCAAGGAAAAGATGCTATTTCCTCAAAGCAGAAATATTTTCCCCATGAAACTATTTTTAGGGTGGGGCACTATGAATTAACCTGCTTTTAAAAAGAACTTTTAGCCTGTGGCTCTCCTTACGGGAAAGGGGTTTCCCTTCTCTAGCCTCAAAATAAAGGTGAACAGAGAGGAGCTTTTGGCAGTGCTGAACAATACTAAATCTCCATCAGATTTTAACCCCAGTCCTCCAGAAAAGTATGTCTAAATCCCTGCAAGGATTTTGTCTCCCAACTGCATGTCCAAGTCAGAGACAGTAACAGAATTCTATATTGACTGTGTCTTTCACCTGTCCTTCATTAAGGAGCTTCATCTTGGTCCTAGATTGAAACACCTATCAGGAGGTTTCTTTTTCTGTAGTATTTTTGAGTATAAGTAGAATGAGAGATTTGTAATGGCATGCTGTTAAAACTAAGAATGCTCAGTACTTTGGACACCTTTTTTTAAAAAAAAGTCATTCAAATTGTAGAAATATCAGTAATATTGATGAATCACCTAAATTTTATAGCCAAATAAAGAGACCATGGAAGATGAATAGCAGTTTTTAAACATCAGTGCAATCAACAATACTTGTAGCTAGATTTCTCACTGAGACTGCTTTTGTCTTTCCAGTTTTCCATGCAGTTAGGCTAAGAGAAACATTTGGGAATTAAGAGAGTTCCAATCTATCTGCAGAATGAAGGTCATACATTATGGGCTCAGACTCTCTGAACAGCTGAATTCTACTGGGAAAAATTGTGCCAGCATATACAGAAGTGTATCTTCAGTCTGTCCCACTTCTCCCATGTCCTGGGTGCTCTGCAGTATAAAGTTTTTAAAGCATATTAAAGTATAATATATATATAAATATATAAATAAAATATAATAAAATAAAATAAATACTTTCTGCTGTAGCACAAAGCCTTGTCTATCATTGTATCTCTGTAGAACTTGGCATACATATACTGAGCCCTTCTTTCTGCCTATAACCAAGCTGCTCCTGACAAATCTGACCTCTGGGCACTTTTAACTATCATCCAAACGATATAGGAAGAAAAATAAGAAGAGTCTATTAGAAAAAAAATGGGAACCTTTTTTCTTTCCTCTTGAAATATGAAAACAGCATTCTATGCAGCCATGATGGTATATACATCTCTTTGCCAGCATTCTCTGGGAAAAGACAAAAAATATCACACCACGGATCAGGGAAGGCCTTTTATCCTGAGAAAGAGCAGTCTAATTCAACAGCTCCTGTCTTAGTGAGAATCTCACATCAGAGCACTCAGCTGGAGAACCCTCGAAAACAGAGACAACTCTCATCAGCAATCTGCCAATAATATGATCACTCTGACAATTTTTACAACAGTCCTCTTATATTTGGAAGCTTTACTATAGCATCAGCTCTAAGAGTTAGATGCTTTGTGAGGCTCTCAGCTTCTGTTTCTAAGCTTAAGTTTTCAAGATCTCCTAATTTATACACTGAAAACCAGAAGGGACTGGTGTGATCATTTGTACCCATCACAAATCACGATAGGATCTCCCTTAATTTGTTCAAACTTGAATCAGAGAATTATTTTTTGAACTGAAAGTTTCTGTGATAGAAATTCCATCACTGCATAATCTCAGACACAGATCTGAGAAGATTAAGTCCATCCGCCCATTTTAAATGAGAAAAATAAATACGAACATGGAATTTCAAAAAAAAGAGGGTTTTTTTTAATCTTACATATGTATTTTTATTTTTGGAGGTGGATATAGTTAGGAAGATCTTATTCATAATTTGTTAGTGTTGGTAATATTTTGGGTGAGAACCATATGCTTTACGCTTTTAAGAAATATATTCAAAAGCTGGCCCTGTGTATTAGTTCTTCTCACTAAAATACAGGTAAGAGGCATAGAAAAGATAAAGGTTTTTTTTGAAGTCACAAACTTTTTTCACCTTTCTGCCTCCATGGACTATCATATTGACTTCTCCGGTGTAAATGAGAGAGTATTTGATTACTAACAAAATTATTTGCAGACAATTGACAGAAAATGGAAGAATTTTCAGACTGATTACTTCCATTTTCCTCATTCAAATCTAATAGGTTATGATAATGAAGAAATACTTTCTACACAGATACACGGTAAAAGATTAAAAGTAAATGACAAATATTCACTAAGTGAAGATTTTTCAAATAGTTTCTGAAGCTTACATTACAGGTTCAAGGAATAGATATTAAAAAAAAATCAAGACTTGCAAGCAATTAAATTCTTGATTTGAGATTATATAAAGTCAGGAAAGCATAACTGGAACACTTGTTTTTTTCTCTATGTTTGGTCAATACCAGGACTCTGTCAGAGGCAACTTAACAATTCCCAAACTGATCCAAGGATCTAGAATACTTCCTTGATAACTTTTGATCTTTTTCTGTATAGGTTCCAATGTTTTCTTTGGTCTGGACTATTTTATATAGAGCTAGAAGTGTTCTTAATCTTCAACTCCTGGAGTTTCCTGCATAGTTGCCTGTAATGGCAGCAGATTAGATTCTATAATGGCTTTTTTTTTTGTCCTCTGCCAGTCCAATCTTATTAATGCAGACAGTATTGGGATAATGAAGGTCCTATTATTTTCAATGCTTAGTAAAGAAGAAACTTTTTTTCCAGTTTGCAATTAACTGTGAATGTATTTTGGTGTGAATTACACTTTCCTGAATAATTTGTTTTACAGTTGTAGCAGCTTTTCCTTACACAATCATTTTCATCACAGACTCTGACAATCTTTTAGAGTACAAATAAAATCTTAGTGCACAAAAAACCCTTCCTGATGTTTTATCCAATACAAAAAATCTTTCAGTCTGTGTTCTGAGCATCCTTCTCAGGATGGCTATCTTGAAATTAAAATTAATGCTCTATAGGTACATGAAACTGCTGTTCAAACAGAAGGCAACAGTTGTTTTGCCAGATTACAACAAAGGTGGGATTTCAGCTTGTATAAGTAAGGCAGGGCAAAAAAGTTACTCACTAACTTCTGATACAGTTAACCTCTCACATTTAGGGTTAAATTAAGAAGAAACCACATGAGGAATGCACAGAGTATCTCTGTTGATTTTCTAACTACTCAAACATGAAAAATTGCCTTTCATAATGCTAGACTTGACTATATCAGCTCCTTCAACTTTACGCTCATTAAAAATGTATAATTCGATATTTCACAGCATACTGCACTCCCTTCTTTGACACATAACCTTTTGTAAAAACAGGAGAACAAAAATTTCAAGATAGTAAGGTGATGAGTCAGGTGTTTCTCTACTGGAGAGAACAGGATGCAGTTCTTCACATGTATTGGACATTTCTAATATCTAAATGCTTCAGAAACTGGTGTTGCAGATAAGAAAACGTGACTAATTTAAGCAAGTAATAATCCATTTCAATTAACAAGAACTTTAGTTAGTATTTAATTAAGTCCACACATTTGATGACTTAACTAGATCACATGCATCTTTTCTGTAACAATTAGTTTGCCATGACAGTGATTGGAGTGCCAGCAGCTTGGTTATTCTAGCTATATTATTTTAAAGCATTTGTGAAAGTCATGCTCTTCCAAAGTATAATATAAGGGCACATAATTTAATTAAAAGTCAAATTTAGGCTGAGAGAACAACTTAACACACGAGCCAAGCAAACTGTGCTGTAACTGCAAATGTCATGCAAATATTAAGAATTATTGATCTTATCTTTCCTTGCTAAGTATTTTTTTTATGTATAATGTTTCATTGAAAGTATAATGTTTCATTGAAAGGTATTAAAAGAATTACACCTTCCTAAAAGCACAGATAACTGCTTTGTTTTCATGTTGCTACTCCACTTTTCCTACAAAGAAAAATAGTAGTCTTCAGATCATGATGAGAACTGACTAGGAAGAACTTTATGCTACGCGCTAGTTTAAATGCTTTGGATCACTGGAACTATGTCTAGTTTGTTTAAAAGCATTTTCTGTAATTTGCTCTGTGGAGTTCTGTTACATACACACACAATAGACTGACCCAAGTTTCTTGCTTTTTTCTTTTCCTCCACTCCTGGAATTTGATCAGAATTTATATAAAACAAGTCTTCCTTATCCATATGAATGTGAGATACATGCAGGAACACCTCAAGTATTTCACACGGCATTGTTTTCTTATTCCATAAACTCACATAGCTCCATCACTGGTCAACAATCTCAAATAAGCAGCTACTTTTTTTTTTTTTTTTTTTTTTTTTTTTTTTTTTTTTTTTTTTACTTTGAAAAGAATGTTTGAAGTAAAGAAGAGTGTTTGAAGCAAACACCTTTCATCTTGAACCACGGGAAAATGAAACCTGCAACAGTAAAAAGTGAATCCTCCTGCAATGTCTTTCAGTATTCTGAGCTTTAATGGTGCCTGGCACAGCAGTGCCATTAGCAGCATCACTGTCACATCACAGTCCTCTGCTTTCCAGAGGCAGGGACAGAAGGCTAATGCCAGATTGCTTATTAAAGGTACACCCCAGCTGCAAAAGTGTACCAGATGAAACAATCCCCCAGTAGCCGTGTAATGAGGTACTGACATCTGTAAGATTATTTCAGAACTCTGAATGCCAAGATTAAAATCTGTTGGTGCTGCAGATGTTTTTGTCATCTTCCCCGCAGCTGTTGTCTCTGAAAATAGATCAGCCCTCCAGTGAGGCTGGAATGCAAATGGCTTAAACCTTTTTTCTTTAAATGCTTTAGTGCATTGCTACCCCTAAATTACTCAAAGATGTTCAGACTAAGATGGCAGGAAATAAAATGTATTATGAAAACTTTCAGAAATATTTTTAGACCTAAATATTTCTAAATATTTTTAGAAAAATCTGCATTTTTTGGCTGCATCAAACCTTAATGTATTGGCAGAGGAAGAGAAGAATCTATATCACACTGGAAAAATGATCACACATTGCATCAGTTGTGGTAGAGTAACTCATGCCTTCTTTCAGACCTCTTCATATTTGCACTGATGTAAAGTAATCTCAGAGCAAGCACGGGACAGGGATATAAAAATGTTCCCATAGAGGAGGTAGGAAACATTCACAGGATTGTAGAGAAAATCAAAGAGTATCTCACAACAGATGAAATTCCTAAATTCCCAAAGATTGCGCCCCTCTCACTTTACTCTCACGTGGGAGATGCAGTTTTCAGATAAATGAACTGTTGACACTTTTAAATACTGTAATGAAACATAAGCCACAAGACCTTCCTTAAAGAAACCACTGGACTGCCTCCTGATTCTTGTCCCGTAAAAAGACAAAAACTGTACCTTTTTTTTTTTTTTTTTTTTTGCAGTCCAACCCCTTCACATAATTTTCTCCTGATTGCACAGGCCCACACCCATCAGCTAAAAGTAAGGAAACAGCTCCATTTAGCCTAAAAGCAAGAAAATGCTGGTGATTGCCTTAAGCTATTCTTTTGTTGAGGCATGAGCAGAGAGACCTCTTCAATTGCCAGTGCCAGGAGCAATCTGAACAATCACGTCATAAATTTATGGATTTTCACTTTGTATCCTAGCCCAGGCACTGCTTTGACTGACTCAGGGCGTAATTCCTGAGACAGTTAAAATGCAGAACTCTGTTTTACGTTACCAGAAATATTTTGTAAATATTTATGTAAGAAAACCTTTTCATGACAATCTATACGAAAGGACTCAAAAAAAATCCAAGTTTATCGTTTCAAATATCAAAATTTAGAAGAACAACTGTAACAAAGCCCCAGTCTAGTAGCAAACTAGTTTAAATAATAACAAAAAGAGATAAAAGTAGCTGCCTTTTATTTTTTTAAGGGGAAAGGGAGATAACAGCAATTTGTTAGCTTCTATAAAATACTAAAATTGTAACCTCTGATGTTACCCTTTCAATAATTTCACATTACATCCATTTCCCATAATATCTTCTCATCTGTATATAATTTTTTTTATTATTTGGACAGTTTTCTCCTCCAATGCAAATTTCAGTTTGCAGAAGAAAAATACAAAAAAAAATTCAAAGCTGTACTGTATCGATGTTTCTATATTTTCAGTAGTTTTTCTTCATTAAAAAAATTAAAATATCCATGCATTTCAACTTTTACACAGAACATTATAAGTGAAATTAGAAAAATCAAAACAAGTCTGTATGTTACTTTTAAATTTTTAATGTTTTTAGGCCTGATCAAATCTCAGCAATTCTTATGACTGGGAACTTTGTATGGTTTGGAAATTCCCTTATTCCTCAACAGAAGAGCAATAATGCAATTAAAAGTCTGAATAAAATCCTCTGAATTTGTCTAAGAAAATTCACATTCTTGAAAGAAAACATTCTAGAAGTTCTATATTGATTTTCTGACACAGATATTTTCCCGTAGTAAACATGCTGATTTTTTTTTTTTTTTTCTAAATCTACATTTTTCTAAAATCTTTTGCAGAAGTTTCCCTCTCAAGAGTGAAAAATAGGCAGTAAAACCCAAAAACAAGTTTGCGAAGGAGTAGAACCACATATGGCCCCAGACTGTAGCATCCATCAAGGAGTTGCATTCTGGTGTCAGAGGAACAGCAAATGATCAGGTATCCTACCCCAAATTTCAGTGCTGTGATATTCTTGCATCTGTAATAACCACAATGGAACATATTTTCTCTATCACTGGGACTAGATCAGGCCTACCTACACCACTATGACACATTTACACCTCTGTGTATGTTTACAACATTCTTGGTTTATTCAGATCTATTTTCCATAGCAAACGAAAGAAAAGAAAAACCCAAACAAATAAACACACACACACAAAGCACCAAAAAAAAACCCCAAAAAACAAAAAACCCCCCCAAAAAACCGAACAAACAGACACACCAAAAAAACACCACCAAACCAAAAAAAAAAAACCACCCCAAAAAACAAAACCATTTCCAGAGAAAGAAGTTACTTCAGATTTATAAACATGGTCCCTTCCACTGTGTTCCAACTCAGCTGCACTGAAACCAAACTTGGATTTCAGGTATTTTTATTCAGAGCAATTAAAGCTCTACAGCTCTTTTGAGAACAAACACATCAAAATACTTAAAACTGAAAAGAAAACTTTCCTCTTCACAGTAGCAAGCACTTTTAAATTGCTTTGCCATTTAATGCTACCTCAGTTGCACACCAAAATTAAGAAATCTACTTTCCGACATCCTTGTTATTCGTTACAATCCCAAAGATATCTCAGTGAAACTAGAGTTAAAGCATGCTTAGTGCCTTACAGGAAACCTCTTCCCAAAAACACAGTCCAATTAAGTGCTAAATTATGCCTTCAGGTTTCACCCATGTAAACCATACAAGGCCACAGAGATTTTTGCAGTTGAAATTTAATGCAAAAAAAACCATTCATTATTTGGTAAATCACAAATACACCTTTTTTTCCCCCCCTAATTGAGTTTTTCTCATTTTGAAGTTTATTCCTATGCAACAGGTTGAATTACCAATGGAAAAAATGAAATCTCTGTAAGCCAGAAACTGGTGAGGGGCATGAGGGATGAAAAGATTTTGGTCGTGGGATTAAACAAACGGAAAAATATAAACCCATTCCAAAACAAGCTGTGGTCTAGATTCAGAATGCCTTTCCTGAGACTTCAGTTTGTGTCTCCACCAGCTACTGCTTTTATAAACTTACTTAACACAGACAGATTTACATACAAACACAGTAAGAGCAGTATTTTGCCTCTAGTTTTTCAACTCACCAGGGAGTCTGGAATATTTGCTGCCCACAAAACCAGTCCTGAATTATACAGAGAGCACAACAGAATTTCTGCTTAAACGCTGACTGATCATCAAACAAACATTATGCACAGTACAATTAATTTCTAAAATGCAAGCTATAAATTCCTAATCATCCCTTCTATGGCATTTGTAGTCTAGACACCTCTTTTAAGCTGCTTCTTAAACACGTCCTGTTGAAATTAGGAATTGCTGAACTGTTTAGTCTTCCATGAAATATCAGGTGCATCTGACCATCCCTGTTCTCTTTGGGTTTTTTTTTAAAGAGATTCTTCCAAATGCCATGATGAGCAGCCAGCTACTCAAAACCTGGTTAAACCCTTTGCCAAAATCTGCTGTCTTTGAACAGAATCTGATCTTCTAAGCAGTGTTTATTTTGGGCCTGGACAGTGTGGAAAGGTTTCAGTGATAATTAAAGTCCTTCCACATAGGATTTTCAGCATATCACTTAGAATTTGACTCCATTCCATAAAGATTGGACATAACTTGAAAAACTACGAGTTTAAAAGGCTCCCTGACCTGTTTAAAGACCTGTAAGAAAACAAACTGAGCTGCTTCATGTTTCACCATGTTGCTGTGCAGGAAGCCTATGGAGGCACTGTGTAAAGGTGTTAGAATATCTCAAAAGGAGAGTTATTCTACCAAAGCTAAACTAGAAGAGTGTTCACACTGAAATCTGCCCCTTACAAAAATCCCAGTTTAATTTCCAGACCACAGAAGTGTTAGTAGTTTTAATTAGTAATGATACCCTCAAGGCACCATCTTCAAGTGGGTGCTACTGAAAGGAAGGCTGTCTCACTGCAATTTCCACCAACTTCCAAGTGTTAAACATATTCACTTTTATGGGCAGAGGATATGCTTAGATCTCAAAAGCACCTTTTAGAATTCAAATGTTGGTCTCTTGGAGATTTTTTGTGTCCTGTTTTTTATTGTTTTGTTTAGTTGGTTTGGTTTGGACTTGTTTTAAAGAGGTTACATTTCAAAATAAGGCAAAATATTACAGAAAAATATTTATTTTAAGTAATGCTACAAAGCCCATGAAGAGTACTGTTGAATAGATCTATGCCTTACAGCAAGAAGGAGCAGATTTTCATAATCTTATTCAATTTCAACTGCATTCTGTGTGAGTAAAAAGAAACCAGATTGGACCCTTTAGATTGAGAGATTTTTTTTTTTTTTTTTTTTTTTTTTTAATTAAACACATCCTTAGTGTTCCTTAATCCAGAGTAATGGCCAAAACAATTGGAGTGCACCTACATTATTCACACCGCTACTTCAAAAGGAGTCCATGTTAACCATACACTTTTGTGGACAGAAATTCACCTCTGAGTCAACTAAAATATAGAACTTTTACCAAAAAAGCAGACTTTTGAATGATGGTTAGTATACACTCAGTGGCCCAGAGTAAAACATAATTTAAAACCTTAGTACATTCTAATAGACTAGGCATATTGGAATTAAACTGCAGGATTATTCTTAAAAAAAAAAAAAAAAAAACAAAAAAAAAAACAACAACAACAAAAAAAACTATAAAATTTTAATCTCTATTTCTGAGTTTGCATAAGAAAACTGAAATACATTTAGGTTAATTAAATAGACTCTGCATTTTGTTGTTTTATCTCAATTCAAAGCCTGTGTAATAATGTACATGCTTTAAAATAAGCCAATATCTCTATGCAGATATTACTTAGTTCTTGGTTCCTCTGTTTTCTTTTCCCTTTTTTATCCTAGCTTTTATTAAGTGCAGGAAAGATGAATCATATCAGGCATTTTGCAGTTCTGTCTAAAAACAGTGATAGCTATGCCCATTCTCCCCTCCTCAGTAATCAAACCCACAACTGGTTGCAGGAAAAATTACTCTTCCCAGTTTTCTCTTTGAGGTTAACAGCTCCAATTCCTAGGGAACACAATGCCTTGATTAAGACATAGTCATTAAAAGGGACCAGAATTATTTTAGGTCACTTCCACAGAGAGCTAAAGAATTTTAACATCCGTAATATCAAAGCACAAATTCGTTAGCATAATCAAACAGGCTAGTTCAAGTAATTACTGTTCAGAAACCATAATAACTATCCTTTAACTAAACCTCAATGCCTCTGTAACCCATACAGACACAATTATGGCTCTCTGTTCTACTGTGGCTGGACCATAAAAGTTGTTTATGTGTCTTTTGCTGCGTACAAGACATGAAATTATAAATTGAGCCTACAAAATAAAATTTCTTTTAACAGTGAGAGTTCTACAATGCTTTCATAAACTGAAGCCATGATTTCCAGCTCACAGTCAGTGGGCACACTTAATAAGCATGGTGCCTTAGTTGAGGCAGTGAAAATTAGCTGCAGATCTCTTCATCGCTGCCAGCCAAACTCACTTCAAAATGCAATGCAACGTATGTGTTAAAAAATTCACCTCGTTATTGTACATGCATCTTCTCCATGCTCCAGATTTTAGGAACACATGTAAGCTATAGCTCATGGAACAGATACTAGACTGCTAAAAGTCCAGTATTATCCTTAGATTTGGAGGAGGCACTGCACACTTAAATGGTGGATTCTTTTACCAACTCCCAGGTTATATTTGGTTGGATTTTCTAATCCTCAGTCCCTTGAAACAAAAGTATACCTCCACAGAACCAAAGCCTTTCCCTACACCAATATTAATAAAAACTAAAAAAAAAAAAAAAATTAATGATACATAAAATCATTTATATAATCCTACTAATATTAGGTCTCCCAACAAGTTGTTCTCAATGAACCCTGAAACAAATCACAAATATTTGTAACTGGTAATACAAACAATTATGTGGACAATTAAAAGTTCCATCTGTTTCTGTTAGCAGGTTCCTATGAAGGAAGAGTGAAAATTCAGAGTGCTGATTTCTTTCTTACTTATAACACGAAAGTAACCACAAGTTAAAAAGTGCTTGAGAAAAAGATTATTATCTCATGTTTCTGGCTGTTTTCTATGAGTTTCCTCATGTAAATCTGTTGGCAGCTTCCCTGTTAGGAGCTCGTTCCTTTGATCTTCAGTGATGGAGGTGCTGGCATTCCTGCAAAAAGACACCACCACCAGCTTCCCTGACAAGTTATGCTTTAGTGATTCAAATTGTTTAACAGCTTGGGCTTGGTATTTCTCAGGTGGTGTCCCAGCTTATTTCATACTATTAAATGCACATCCTGCTGCTGTTACTTCCCTTATTTTTTTCCAAAGGGGTTTCCTCTTGTTTGAGACAAGCACAAAATTTAACTTGTGCAGTAATTAATTACAAGTTTATTGCCCTTTCCCCACCATCCAAGTAAGGGCTAATTCAGCTTTGTCAGGTTTCTGGCATGGAAACATAAAAGGCATATTTTAATTTTTTTTTTTTTTAACGACTAGGTTAGCTATCCATGAGTAGGAGGCTCTCCAAATTTTAGTTGGCAGTTCCTCAAAACTTAGCTAGCATTTGAGAGAAAAGTATTGCTATTCAATTTCCTGTAATAAACTGGCCAGACAAGACAATTAGAAGGGAAGTGTAAGCCCATCCCTCTACTGCAGAAGCAGCGTGTGCTAGCACCATGAACTCTAATGTTAGGTTTGCAATACTTAATACTTCACTGTCAGTAGATCCAAATTAGCTATAACTTCAGAAATTCTGGTTTGTGTTGCAGCAAATATCCAGCACCGTGACAGCAGAGTCTCTGGGTTTCCTTTGGGGCTAAGACTAGCAGATTTCCATTTCTCACTTGTGAGCCATAAATATTGACCTCGGCAGTTTGTCAAATAACCCTTGCTCTGGTGAAGTAACTCTTTACTTCTTGGGAAGCACACACTGCCTTGTGACATTTCACTGCAAAATCAGTCCTGACTGGGTTTCACTATCACCCAATTCATGTCCAGGCTTTGCCATTTTGGTAGCTGTACACAGCACCATCTAAGGAGCAGCCTGCTGACTCTGACAACCCTCTGAGGTTTCAATTTAAATGAAGGGTTGCAATGCTACTCCTTTGTCATCAGATGCCAATGTAGGTGCCAAGTGCTCACTTTTTGTTAAAACGACAGATTAGCTCACTGTCTCACAATTCCTCCACACAAAAGGTCTGACTCAAAAGATCTTATTCCTGAGAATGTTACTAGCCCTACATCCCACAATTTCTCCTCTAAAATTCTCTTCCTTGCATAGTCTGAAGCTCTATTTGAGGCTCCCTACAACGCTGGTGCTCAGCAGCAAACAGCCTCTCCACCTGCAACCTTTTTTCATTGTCTTCATTTTGTCAATGCTACAATTCTTTCATCAAAACTTGCAAAGATGGTGTTATTTCATTTTCCAGTTTCTGACTAACCAGTCTGTCATTATCCCCATTTTCTTATGCTAGCTTCACCCCAGGGGGAGACGTACAAAATTTTCAAGAAAGGAAAACAAATTATTTTTTTTACACTGGCCACCCAGGATAGCAATTTTCCAAAAAAAACCTACACAGCTTCCTTCGCAAATTGACTCAGAGGGAATGCTGTGGCAAAGTTGCCAAAAGTTTCTAGAGAAGGAATATTCAAGGTTTCCCTCAGAGGGAAATGAAGTGCCCAAAGGCACATCAGGTCAGATGACAGCATCCACTTCTGACAAAAGTGAGGCCATGCAACCATTCAATATAGCAGTACAAAAGCTTTACAGAACAGTAAATATTGAGCAGAAACATGGGGAAAAAAAACCCCAGTGACCTTAGGTAGATGATTTAGGTAGTAACTGAGGCAGGTCCTTTGGAACATAAAAACTGAACTAAAGATTAAGGCCAAGTCTTTCATATACATCAAGTTACAAAAGTTTGAACCCTTCAGGATTCTTATTCTCTGTTCATGATTGAATACTCATTACAAGGTTATACTTACCCTACATCTCAAGAAAAACAATAAAGAAGTCATGCTGTTGACATCTGCTTGGATCTCACTTGGTAGAAAGGTGAACCTCCCCAGGGAAGCCAGGGTCACAATCTGAGAACTGCTGTGTGCTAAGGTTAAAAGCATCGAGTACAACAGTTCCTTAGAACAAGCAAACACAAAACAGCAAAAACATTGTGCTCTGATGATGCATTCAGTACAAAAGAACTAAATTTTTACAGATCAAAACCTTGCTCTCTACTCTTAAATTAAAAGATAAACAAAGCACTATTACAGGAGCGTAGGTTTCTTTCTGAACAGCAGGACTCAAACCACATCCCAGCTTCATCTCATCCCTCACCACAGCCCTGTCATTCTTCTCCATTTTATGGGATCACTTACACAACCCCTACATAAAGATCTGTCCTTCTAATGCCTTCAAACAAAACCTTACTTTACCACCCGCTCTGCAATATAGATCATGCTGATAAATGCACGTTACAGGTTCTCCCTATGTCAGGGATGTCAATTTACAAAGGATACAAACCCTGACAGCTCCAGGCAGCAAAGGTGATGTTACTTAAAATGAACCTCTTTATGCTCTTTCCTCCAGAGTTGTCTTGTTTAAACTTCAGAATTCCATTCCAGAACAAGGATGATACATGGACTGAGGAGTGCATAAATGTCTTTTGTTTGCATTCTCTTTTCCCAAGGGCAGTAGTTTAGTTACAAACTAGTTCTCCCCACTCATCAAATAGAAATCCTTCACCACACAGAAGAGACATTTTCTGTAAATAGCTTCTCCTAATCTTTATAGACAACAGAAACTTTTCCTTCATTTTGGAGGTAACTGCATAGCACAAGCCAATGGCTAAAATATGAAGTCTGTGAGGCTAATAAAATTAAAATAACAATTTACTCAGGAAGGTAATTAAAAATAAAATAAAACCTCAATGGGTTTTTATAAATGCACACTACTGCAAAGTCCTTTCCTGGAAAAGTTGTGGTGCTTGCTGCAGACAAGAAAATCTTAGGAGAGAAAAGATACTCTAGATTAGTTCTGTCATCTTAAACAAATGTAGGCATACGATATTCTAATCAGAATATCAGGGATAATTACCACCAAACTTGCTCCATTTCTAAATTCAAACCCAGCAGTACAAAAATCTCAGAAGTTCTAAAATTGCAAAATAGGCATTTCTCACTAATTCCTGAGCAACAAGTCAATAGCCCAACTTGATACTTCTTCCCTATCCCCCAAGTATAGAGAAAGTCCAGGTAAGAGAAAGGCATTCCATAACTCTTCCATATAAAACGAGCCCAGCTGACAACCCCTCAGCACATTTTTATTTTTGACAGAAACTTTAATGCCCATTGATTTAAATAACATTAAATATGACCTTAATAAGGTGCATCCTCTTTACTTAAGCCAGGTCAGAATACAACAAGAACTGTATTACCCTCTCCTGGAAACCAGATGAATTTGTTTGGTGTTTGTTTGGGGTTTTTTTTAAAATGTAGAACACTGAGCTTGTTGGAGTGCCTAAGCATTCATGTGCACGTTTGAATAATTACAGGCACAAACAGGACAGCAAGTAAGATAAACCATTGCTATTAAGGTTCACTCTGATCTCCTTACTGAGCTTGGAAGGCAGAAGATGCTGCACTTTCATATTATCAACATGGTTTTTGCCTACAGACACAGTCTTTCCAAGTGCCATGCAATTACACAAGAAATGTTTACAGCTTCCTCTGAGCTCAGTTACAGGTCTCCTGGTGTGTGCAGTCATTTTTAATCAGAGTGAGACTTCCTCTTGGGGATAATGTAGGCCTGCACCACACAGCCAAACACAGGAAATAAGCAACAGCTCATCCAGGATGACAGGAGAATGATGAAGCTCCTAAGAATAAGATAGGAAAATGATTGTTTGAATACAGTGGAAGTTGTGTCCTGTGGATGTGCCTTCAGGGAAGGAATGCCTTGAGCACCCTAAGTGCTCCCTGTTGTGGTTTGAAAACAAACCGAGTGAGAGGCTCCAAATCAGAAATACAATTTAATGAGAAGGAAAAAAATAAAATAAAATAAAATAAAATAAAATAAAATAAAATAAAATAAAATAAAATAAAATAAAATAAAATAAAATAAAATAAAATAAAATAAAATAAAATAAAATAAATGCAATAAAAAAAAAAAAAAAAAAAAAAACAAACAAAAAAAAAAAAAAAAAAAAAAAAAAAAAAAACCACCACAAAAAAAACCCACCAAACCACTGACAGAGTCAGAATACAACCTGATCAGGGTGATGGAAGCAGTCCAGACGAGGTGGTCTTCCTGAAGGAGTGATCTCTCCTGAAGCAGTGATCTCTAGAAAGGTCTGGTAGCTCTGGTCCTCTGGGAATCCAGTGGGTGAGGGCTGCTTCTACTGTCCCAAATCCCAGCTTATATCCAGGTGAGAATGCTTGGCTCCTCCCCGTGGGCAGAGCATCTCCCAATGGGATGATGAGTCATAGAGAAGGTCCTTGATGGCTCATTAAAGAGAGATAACTCCAAGAGGGAGTTATCTGTGAGTCATGGCAAGGCATTGATGGGCCATTAACTGAAGATGGTGATAGAATACATCCTGAACTACAACCCAGGACACTCCCCTCCCCAGGTTCTGGTGGAACAGGAGAAATGGATCTGAGCTTTCATCCTGCTAAAATATCAGAGAGAAGATGAAACAAATAAGGATCCAAAGCTCCCAATACATCACTTCTGACAATGAAGGTAGATGCAAACCAGTGTACAGATTTCTCTTGTCAAAACATCACACATCACCGTCGCCAGAGAAGAGCAGTGCTGCAACTGCTATTGCTTTAAAAATAAGACAATCAGGAACATAAATATATTTTTTAGTAAGTAAATACTGGAATAATAGAGATTGGGAAAATATAACCTGTTAATCAATATCAGCAGGAACCTACTCTGTAGTTTTCATTTTATTATCTCAATCTGCCCCAGTAGGAATATTTGCCTGTCCATTTAAACACTATCCATGTTTTCTTTGCAATGGCAATCTGACGAAATTGAACTGTAGCTTGCAATGATTCATGATCACATTTAGTATTCCGATTGCATTCAGTTAAAAACGATGGTTTCCATAATAAAAGAACAGTACAGTTAAATTTCAGTTTTGTGAGTTATGATTCTGCTGCTGAAGCCAAACTAAAACCCAGTGAATGGTGTCCATAAAGTCTGTTACAGAACAGAAACAGCACACAGCTATCCAACAAGGAACCACATGATGTATAGAGCCTGAGCCACCCAACCAGGATTCTATGAAAACTTTAAACAGGTTAAAAACAAAATCTTCCCTGTATTTAACAAGCTTTATATGAGAGATGATGGTTGAAATAAGTGTTAATACACAGGAAGAATAAGTAGTATTTCTAAAACATCATATGATAAAGTTTCATACAAAGCCACAAACTTGTCAGCTTTGTTTCAGTAAAAGCATCCTAATGCCACAATAATTTTATGCTCAAGGAAAGAACTGATTTGGCATCACCAGCATATAACACAGACTTCAAATAAAAATGAGAAACAAAATGTCATGAGGAACAATTTTTCTTTATGCATGTATGCACTGGCCTAGATGATCCACTCCATGTAAATATCTAGTGTGCCATCACTTATGAATGGCAGAACTTAGTGTTCAGATGAGGTTTTGCTGTTTGATAAGAAAAGACTTCTCATAAAACTCAGCAGGATACAAAAAAAAATCCCAATAAGAAAGGATTTTCCCATAAACCCTACAATATTCTGCATTTATCAAAACTTACATATCCTAAACATGCTAGCAGACCATAACATAATTTGGAGAGTACTGCACAGTGGAGTAGGATGCTTTCTTTGTCCATACAGTGCTTAGAGACAGAAGGCAGATTATCCCTTACAGATATTTTGCAGAGGTATTTCCATAAATAAAGGCTACTTTTATTTCTATCCTACACATCACATTTTCAGTATAAACCAAACTCCACCAGTGATCAGCAGAGTATTTTTATCTCTGCCCTTGGCCTTTTTTTTTTTTTACAGAAATACCTTTGGACACCTCTAGTTGTCTGCTGTCTGCCTCTTTTTTTTTTTTTTTTTTGATGAGGACAGTCTGAACTGAGGTTCTGGGTCAGAATGTTACTTTCCCTTTGTCTAGGCAGCAATTAAGTATTTATACTAAAAACATATCTTTGATACCAAAGATAAACTGTAACTTTGAAGCTAAAAAGTGGTATTTCCCTGAGTTTTCCTCATCTTCAGCACATCCTCTTCAGAGAGGGAAAAGGTAGTGAGCCAAACAATTCACTTTTAAAATATATGGCATAGGGTGTATGTAATCCTTGAGTTCTATTTGAAAAGTGTAAGTTGCACCCAGCATGCTTACTTACCCTTCTTAAAACATTCATCTTTGACTCCTTCATCCATAGGATTGCAGATTAGAAATGAAGTCCTTAATCTATAGGATTAAGAAGAAGAAATTAAGAACAAAGTAAAATAAGTATTTTAGCAGCCTAGATGTAGAATAGAATTTATTTTCTTCTTTTTTTTTTTTTGGTTTTTGTTTGTTTGTTTTTAAATCGAGCAACCTAATGGCTTTGTATTATAATCATATATTATATTATACTCACAATAAATGGGGTTTGCAGCCATCAGTTCCCTGGCTTTCACTGTGTTTAATCTTATGAGACATAAGCAGTTTAACACCTTTTCCTCCTTCTGCCATGAGCATTATAAAACTCACAGAACACAAGTGATGGTGTTCAGCTCTTTGCACTCTATGTCCTAGTCATCTGAAAGAAGCCTGATTAAAAAAAAAGTAAAGAAAAATCTCACTAGCCCTTCAAATCATTTTAACTTGCCTAATCTGTTGCTTTCTTTGTATTTATGTATAAATTCCTTGTACAACTACCTAACTATACCAACACATTTGAAGTCATGCTTTGTTTTTGGGTTGCTTTTCAGTTGTCATTGAAGTTTCTTTGTGTCACCATGTCACCCACAGTCTAGAGGAACACCACTACAGGTTATATAAAATTCACCATCAGGTTTTTTCCTTATATACTTAAAGGTTTTGGTGAGCATATGCATTGCAACCAAGTAACCTGGATAAGGTTGGTGGGGCTGATGATACAACATGAACTAATGCCTTTACCACAGCTCTCATTTAAGTTAAAAATTATTTCATGTAAAAAATAAACAGAGGTAATGTAATTTCTTCAAACCAGCATGAAAACTACTTCAGGATGAGAAAGGCATCTGTGACTGCATGCACAATTTAGCAGTTCTAAGACTCTGAGTCATTGTCAGACTCTAAAGGAGACAATGTCAGACAATGTCCTCCCAAACAAGAATTGCTTAAGTTCCAATGGGTTTGTCTTACTCTGATGGTGTTTGAGAGCTGAAGAAAAAATGCTTATTAATTTTCAAACTTTCAAACTTTTTATTGAGAGACTACTCTAGATTTTTATTCCTGAAAGTAGAGAAAAGGCAGAACGAGGAAGCTGAATTGAAGAGCTAGTAGAGTTCCATTTCCTGAGAATTGAAGAATTCCTCAGCAAAGCCAGAATGCCCGTTCAAGAGACATCTCTGTGACATCAGACCATCCCTAGCTTGGAGCATTTTACTTTACTCACCTCTTTCTTGCAAAGTTGGACTCAGTGAGCTAAAACAGATGAGTTCAGTCTTTCATTCTCATTTTTAAACAGACAATGTAGTATGTTGAGTTCCACTGCAAGCATTGTACATTGGCTCTACAATTTACATAAAGAAATATATGAAGTTGAGCCACATTTGTAGAACAATTTGAAAATAAATGTTTAAATTGGAATAAAAACATAAATTCAACTTTCTCCTCAACAAATCCAAATATTGAGTGAGCCCTTCCTGCTGTGTCTTTTCAAGGAGCAGGCTCCCTTCAGCTGTGATGAAAATAAAGTCTAAGACAAATCTTTGATAATGCCATTCTTCTCAGATAAAGACAGGTTGATGTCTTAAGAAATTTTCAGACTTCTTTTTTTCACAACTAGAACTTTTATTTTTGTTGGCCTACAATTTGCAATCCAGCTATTGTATGCCTTCAAAACAAAGCACTTATGCTGTTTCATCTCTGCAATACCACAGAGGTTTTCAGCAAGTAGAATGGAAAACAAGTCAGATGAATTTATCCCAAGAGTGCTTATTCATGACAAATAAGGCTTTCAGAAAGGTTTTTGTCACACTTTTAGAAATAGGCTTACACCATCAATTTCCCTTCTATAATGTACAATAAAACACCTTGCATATAAAGCTACAACAATACATAGGAAAGACTAACAAAAGACAAATGTCTCACGATAATGAGGAAACTGAACATACTGTCTAACGGAGTCCAAAATAATATAAGGAATTGTTATTTTATTATGCAAATTTCCTACCACTTACACATCTTTAATTGAAATTGCACTCGAGCTTATATAAGTCATTATCGTGTCATCTCTGAAAAATTCTCAAACTAAATTAATCATTAAATTGACATTTCTTTACTTGAAAAACACAGTCCTTGTGGTGATAAACTAGTCACCAACAAGTATCAACTGCCCTTAAGCACATCACGTTAATAATTCCATAAGGTCATGTATCTTTCCTTTTTACCCAACAATTCAATGTCTTTCTTGCATCAGTCTGTTCTGTTTTGGTTTGGTGTAACACACACAGCATCTGACAATTTGTGCCTTTGCATGACTGCTTTGATTTTTGTCCTATGGCACAGGCTGGTTTTATTTTCCTGAGGAGGAAAATACACTGAGAAGACTGGTTAAGTTTTGTTTTTATCAGGTGTTGTGGCTGTCTGCATGGGCAGGATTTAAGTTCCCTGTTCTTGTACTCCACTGCTGGCTGGCGCATGCCTTGAGGCTCTTCCTCAGCTCCACCTACAGCTGTCAAACCTGCAGAGCACAGCCCCACCAGCTGCTCTGCACTCTGACCTTTATTAGAAAGATTTCCACCCATTTCAGTAATCTTTTACTGTCTTCAACTGCTTCTTGATACCAAGAAAACTTCTCTTTCTTTCAAAGGCAGACTGAACATTCAGTTTGAAATGTCCAAATCTGAGTAAATTTATATAAGGATTATATTTTATATATATTGTTAACCTGATTTTTGTTTTAGTAGGTGGGTATCAAAGCCACATCTCATACATTTTAGAGGGGAAGAGTAAACTAGAGAAAAATGCCTGCTGATTTTCTCTTGCTTTACTAATTGAGTACAGCTTTTGCTTCTGTCATCTTCTGGAAAGATTATTAATTTTGAGGAATATCCTGCACATCATCAAAATGTTGAAATAACTCACAGTATCTATGACTGACTTGCTCCAAGATGCAGAAAAATTCTCCCTTTTCTCTCCTTCCTCTGTGGAAATTTTAAGTCTACAAGTGGCTTGAAAGAAGAAAAACTTCTCAGGGCTGTCACTTCTGCAGTTCTGTGAAGTTTCAGCTTGTACAAACTCTGTAAGAAGGGACTGGGGAAACCAGAGCAGGTAGACTGGGCAATTGGGGTAGATCAGCCCAACAAGCACTGTGCCATCCCTATTTGCTCAAGGCTCATTCTCAGGCTGAAATCTGTGGGCTGCAGACTAAACCAAACTGCGCACATCAGCACCAAAAGAGTGGTGATCCAGGAGTCACTCTCAGAAACAAGTATATGCTATATCAGCTCATATTCTGTCCCTAAAACTCAGCTTCACATGCAGCAAAACCCAGAGGAAAAAATAA
Organism: Sylvia atricapilla; assembly: GCF_009819655.1. Lineage (NCBI taxonomy): Eukaryota > Metazoa > Chordata > Aves > Passeriformes > Sylviidae > Sylvia > Sylvia atricapilla. The sequence goes on from NC_089143.1 coordinate 65,418,044, forward strand.
GAAAGAGAAGAGCAACGAAGCAGCAAGGAAACTTCAATGGAATTGCATGACATTGCTCCTAAGTTTTGTTCTTTTCCTTTTTTCCTCAATAACTAATTGGTCAGAAACAAGCTTGATCAAAGCTAGCACATACTGCTCTCACTTAAAAGTGTCACTCAAAGATCTAACCCATTTCACAGTGATCACTTCAATAATGAATAAAATGAAATGTAACTTGCATACAATTAAATTGATCGATGCAGTAAGCAAAAGTAACCCATGATGTGAAACTGCAACAGCTACCCAAAATTCTTACTAGCTGACTTGTTTTGAGAGTTTCAGTGCCAAACTGTGGGGGTTTTTTTCCCCAATATATATTTGTAAATGGGAACAGAATCATTTTCATTAATGCAATGTCAGGATGAACAATTATTAGCCCTGACTGAGTAGAACATTTCCTTTACCCACTGGAGTATAGCTCTTTACAAAACTGATAGATCAGCAAAAAATGATCTAAAGAAAGTGTGAACCTTGCAGATTTATTTAACTGATGTTAAATCAAACTAAAGAAAGCACACATTTTACACTGTAGGCTGTTTTACCAGAAGTGTAATTATTTACATTTTAGTTTTGTGTGTCAAAGAATTTTTTTGTTGTTTACTTGCTAGTCCCTTAAAGTTTTAAATGTATGTCTTCATCATACCAGATAATCTTACTCATATCCCTTTGAAAACAGTGAAAATCTACTTGTATCTAATAGTAGTTTATAGAGGAGCACACTCACTCTTCCATCTCAGACAGCAAAAATTATTTAAAATATTTCTAAGTTGCTTGGTTAGAATTTTCAGCCAGAATTTTCTAGCACAGATTGAGTTTATTATATTTTTGATGCATGCCTAAAGAATTTTGTAAAGATTTGCACCAATCCCTAAAAACCACATCATGCAGCAAGAACCAAAAAACTTGGTTTGTTACTATGTGATGTCAGGATTATGCAATCAGAGGTAAAAGAGTTCTAAACATACTCCTAAATATCTTTTTCCATAAGTGAAGATCCTTCCTGAACTATGCCCGTGGAAGGAAATTTTACAGCTGAACAGACATGTTCAAAGTTTTAATATAGTTTAAACTAACACCCACTTTTGAGAAGTCCATTTATACACATACTAAAGAATAATATTTTCAGTTATTGCTTATTTTTGCAACATGTATCATGGTCTTAAAATCTCTATTACAAGAGTATATTTACTAGCAGAGATAAGACACATAGGTTAGGCCAAACAGTTATCAGTTCTTACCCAAATGCTTAAAACAAGACCAAAGAGAGATCAAAAGGTTAACACTAACTACCACATTTATATCCAGACTAGTCTGTGAGGGCAAACTGATACTTTATCAGTTTTGCCTAGACTTTGTCAGTTTTTTTAGCTCTTTCAAGCCAAAACCTAAATGCTACATCTTAAATTTTCAGGTATTTACTAGTGAGTGTCAGAGAAGTAAAAGACATCTGTATAGCTAGACAAATATAAGAACATAAGAAAAAAGCTGTCACACACCATTCCAAATGGAAAGAAAAGTAATTTACAAAGTAGATTAAATATATAAGCAGAAAATAGGATACCATTTATTCACTAACTTTGTAAGTTATCTAATGAATATTCTACTGAAAACAGAACAACTGATAAGTGTACCTCGAAGTCAATTTTCCACTGTCCAAGAGGTTTCAGGTTTACAGCTAAATGCAATTTTACCATTTTTCTCTCATCTTGCAATGAGTGAGGAAAGGCAGCATCACAGGGGACCCACAGTTTCAAACGTGCTAAATGAAACAGAATTATGGGTGTTGGTGAAGAAAAGGATTGTCTTGTTTTGCCCTTATTCCAATATCTCTGGAAAAGCTTCTGCACAATGGTATCAGCAATACTTTTCTCAGTCACACATTCCTTCACATTTGTATTGGAGGCCTAATTTGCTTTCACTCTGAAATAAAGCCAGAAAGATGTCAATTTGTAAATGATGCAATGCAGTGTACTTATGAGGAAAAAAAATTCATAACTTAACATTCAGAATTAACTTATTATCACATTTGACTGTTCTGTTTTCTCCCACACTCCAAGCTAGCAAATATCACCCATTACAATCAAGTAAGGTTAACTCATGAGGCTGATCTTTAATTGTGCTGGCTCAGCTGATGAGATTTTAAACCTTGGAACTTTCTTGATTAGCTTGCAGTGTTGAAGCCTGTTAGCATCACCAGAAATCTTCTGTCTAGACACACAGACACATTTTGGGGGTGTGCATGTCTTTTTTTTTTTTATTGTCTGTCTTCTGTGCAGTCTGACCACACTACTATAGTGCTGAAAGCAGTGTCAGCCTATTCTCCATGGATAAAAGCACCTCCTTTCAGATTCCATGAAATACCCAGTCACTATCAAAGAGCGACAAAAAATGTGGTCAGTTTAGAAGTTCTTGGACATGAGGGTGATTGGAAGAGGCTGCCCAGAGAAACTGCCAGTGTCTGGAAGTCTCAAGGCCAGGCTGGACAGGGCTTTGAGCAACCTGCTCTAGAGAGAGGTGTCTCTGCCCATGACAGGGAAGCTGGAACTGGATGGTCTTTAAGGTCCCTTCCAGCCCAGCCCATTCTGTGATTCTGTGACCCCCATTTTGGAGTGCCATATCACCACTCTGGGAGTCAGAGATCTGGCTGCTGACACAACATGATGTGTGTAGTTGCACTCAACCAGCCTCACTTGGGTTCTGGGCAACAACAGAACGGCATACTGCTCATCTGAGGTGTCATCAAATCATTTAAGATATAAAAACATGTTCACAGATGAGCTAAACAAAGTTCTGCTCTTAATAGTGAGATTCCTTCATAACCCTCACCCAGCCAAAAAAAAAAACATGTTTCTCAATGTAATCTGAATACCAAATGTATTTTTCACTTTATCTGTAAAACTCTGTTTTGCCTCGATGTTTGCATCATTCTTAGATCCATCTATGCATACAACCATGCTTCAGAAATTAGTGGTAGAGTGACACAAAATTAAAGCAGATGGAAGTCATTGATCAAATCAACTGAAGAAATTCTCCTGAAACACTGATATCAAACCAAGCAAGATGATCATCTGCACGCCACATACAGCCTGCTCTGTCAGTGACAACAGCTTATGAAAGGAAAGGTTTATTTTATATCCTTACCTTTTTTCTACTGCCATGATATAAATCAATGCACAACAACTGGTATTAGGAATCACTCTTCCTAGACTTAGGAGTAGAACAGAAAATGTTTTTCTTATTAAGAAAGTGGTGTGGGGAAAAGAACCTGGCTTATTCTGTGAAAATGTAGGAGATACAAATAGCAATATGCACCCAAAAAGAGATTAAACACTAGAAGAGGCCAAGTTTTGTAGAATTTGAGCTTCTAATACATAAAACTAAAAGACAAACAAAACATTAAAAACTCCTCTCAAACAATAAAACCAAACAAATCCATATAAAAACTTTGTAATAACAAGCTTGAAGAAAGTAAAGGGTTTATGAAAGCAAAAAAGAAAAATGTTTGTTCCTAGGGTATTTCTGCATAATAAGCTCAGTCTTCCTGCATTTTATTTGGCTGAATAGGTGAGAAAGGAAAGAGGATCCCAGCCTAGATGAAATCAGACCTGCATAATGTAATCAAGGATAGAAAGGCATTATATATTAGATATAATACAAAACAGGTAGAAGCTGAAACGAGGAAAGATGAGTCAAATATGGAAAATGGACATAAACTGTACAAGAGGCTGAGGTAAGGCTTTTCCCCAAGTACATTAAAAACACTGTGAAGAAAACAGATCAGTGGGATTCAGAGAGATGGCAAAAATTATGTGCTGACAGCAAAGATATGAATGAAAGTAAATGCACCCCTTGATTCCATATTCTCAACAGGCCAGGGTCACAAACCGGTGTCATTTATAAAGGATGAAAAGTTGCTTTGAATGACATGACATCAGAGAATGTTAAAGGAACCCCAAGACATACAGTGACAAGAAAATTATAGGATGTCAATAGAAAAAGAAATTATATTGAGATGGTCTCCTATCTTTAACTCATTAAGAGACTTTCCAGTAAGATACAGAAAATAAAAGGAAATCACCTTGAAAATCCAGTCTTGATATAAATAAATGAAAGCGGACATTTAAATTAACATTTTTCTTTAAGAAATCAAGTGGAAAAGACTGTCATAGTGACCATTAAGATCTCAGATTTTGTTACATGGTTTTCTAAATAGAGGATGGTTATTCATTGAAATGTATGTATCCACACTACCGGTTTTATGAATGCCTTAAATATATATATATTCATTTAGGACTGCTATCATGTTCATTAAAATACAAAACGAGGATATAGAGATGGATGAAGCACTAAAATAGTACTGTATCTGGAGTTAAAAAGCACTACAGATCAAATCAAATCAAGATTCCAGCACTATAGGAATAGTCCATCTGCCCACTGCTGTGACCACGCACACAGAAATCCCAATGTGGAACAACACAGCACTACATAAATCACGAGAACTGCAAAGGGAAAGTCTACCCAGTACTTCTCCCTGATTTGAATTAGGAGCCTCATCCTCTGAAATACACAGTTAGTATCAATATCCTTAAATACCCAGAGATTGTTTTTTGTTTTCTGAAGTAATTCCTAATGTGCCCATGTTGTTTTTTTTTAAAAATACACAGTCACAGCCAGCAGGAACTACAATTCTCAACTAAGTAACTGCATAACGAATTACAGTTTTTCTTCTAAAACAAATCAGAATGTAAGCCTAGCAGTTATGTGGGTTGCAGAATTTACCAGGGAGGCTGCTGGCCCTGTACACACATTGCAGTGAAAAGCCCCCAGATCAGTGAAGGACCAAACATATGCTTAATTATACTTAAGCGTGCGCTGAAGCATTTCTTAAATTGGCATTGTAAGTAAGATTAAATTTTCTAGGAGATCAGTCTGACACTAATTGTAATCAATGCAAATTTATTCTCCCTGGCATTTGTTCACAGAGCAATCCTGATTTCAATTGAATGCCATGTATTGCTGTCATAACACAACTCATGTATTTTCTGTCTGTGGGTTGAAATCAGCAGTTACTGTTCATGAGCATGTCTGGCTTCTTTACATCTCGGGGAATTGTTTTGTTTTGCTGCAAAGCAAAAAATTTTAAAACATTAAGCTGTCCATATGGTATGAACACTTAGCAAAAATATTTCTCTAAAAGTAAAGACGTGACTAATAAAGTACAATTCTGCCAAAACTATTCCAATCAACAGGTTTTAACCAGAAATCTCAATGCTGTATCTGTGCTATACACAGTTGAACCTGACTCCATTCTCTGCTGCCTGGGTAGCTTAGCTGAAATAATTTCAGTGCGCAGAGAGAGATGTTGAAAAGCAGTTTTTCTTCTCTCTGGCTTGGTACTAGAGACAATGCAAAAGCCAGAGATCACTAAGTGACTTTTTTTTCCCCTTCCTGCTCTGTACAGTTGAGTTACAATGCCTCCCTGCTCCCCTCACCAGTCTGAGGGCTTATCTCTTCCATGAGAAAAAGGCCACACTAGGGAGTTCAAAATGGGGGGAATTGAGCTCCCTTGAGAGAACAATTATTGTCTATCATGCACCTCGGGAGAGCTGCTTGCACATTCCCCTAGCATGCTGATTTTAGAGGAGAGAGAATTAGCATTTTCCAGCATCATCTTTAACAGCTCCCTAAATGGGAAGTGCCAAGTAGTTTTGCCTGCAACAGCTTACAGGGAGCTGAATTTAGAAAATTTAGAGTTATTTCCTGCATGAAAAACCAAAGAGCGTATGTATGTGTGTGTGTGTAATTAGTCCAACTCCTTGATTTACAACTCACCTTTGGAAACACATCCAGTCTTAAATTTAGGCTTCATATCATAAAATTAATCAAGACACTTCACCACATCCTCAAACATACTTTCAATAGCTGCAGTACTTCAAAACCACACATTTCATTCTAATTTTAATTTACCTAACTTCAACTGCAAACTGGATCTTGCATTACTTTTTCCTGTTCCATGAAGACTTACCTACTGGTGGATAGCTCATCCCCAAAAACATACTTATAATGAGTACTCAAAATGTTTCCATACCCTCATTTCAGTAACTTAGATTTTCTTACTAATACAAAACTCTTCTGTTCCTGAAAGGCTCATCCCTGTATCTTTTTCTGAAATCTTACTTGACTTTTGCAAAGTCCTTTTAAAGTTCTGGGCTGAAAAGAGATTCTGAAAATGGTAGTCTAGCACTGCATTCAGTAATACCAAATAGCAAGCTCAGACTTCATATTCTGAGCCTATTTCACATTTCACACTTTTGGCTTCCAGGCTTTAGCGAAGTTCACATTCATTTGGCTAAGACAGGCTTTAAAATCCAAACCCATACATTAAGTCTAAAAGTGAGACTTACAGATGGCTCAAAAATTTAAAATTGTAATCCCCATACCGCTACATCAGCCTAGAAAGGTAAAAACTTCAGAGGCCTATCAGCTTTCAAAACTCATATTCCTTATGATTACTGGTGGAGATGTGTGTGTATATATATACACACACACACATATATAGAAGTTTATACATATATATACACATATTGAGAGAAGTATATGTATATTTAAAGAAGTATATATAAACAACCTCGAAGTATATACATAAATAGATGCACATATGAATTATAGAGGGGGTCTGAAGGGACTGCTCTATAAACAGCTCCAAGAAATGCTTCATTTGGTACCTGTGGTTTTCCTGTCTTACAGATGAGAAAGTGAACATAGCTCCTGGGTTGTTCCTAATTTCTTGAACTAGGAAGAGACACCCAAGACACCTTCCAGCTGTATTCTCTTATTTAGAGATGCATGCTTGTGTTCACTTTCTCTAAACCAATGAATCTGCCATTATACCATGCTGCGTCCCAGAAACCTGCAGAGAACATTCTTCCCATATCGTTGAACAATTCCTCTAAATCTCCAGCAGCTGGAATGATTTAAAACACACAGAGCACCTGGCAGCTCTTAGGAAACTTTTTGCACAGGAGTTATCCAGTATTGTATTCAACTCTTTTGTCCCTGTATTTACACAATTTCTAATGGGAACCATGAATTTCAGCTTTGTTCAGCTTCAGCTCTGCAAGTACATTCCCTTTCCTAGACAACATTATCATATTCTGTTATTCCCACATTACAGGAACACTTCATGTTTTGGAACATATTATCTAACTTTTCTAGAGCAATGATCCTTAAATTAGTCTCATAATTTCTTTAAAATGACTTTTTCCCCCCCCCCCCCAATCTGGACGTCACAACACTACACACTAGAAGTACATGCCTCTGAAAACCCAACAAAACACCCCTGCTGATGTACCCATTTTCCCAGTGGGTTGAGATATACTATTTTGCTTCCCAGAAACTCACAAAGTCAAGTTTAGCCGCATATATTTCCCCCATTAATTTGCATTACCCCAAATTTAATGAAGAACATTTTAAACCAGCATTGATTTTACTAGGTGACAGTCACTGTCATTTATTCACTAGTACTCCATAATGTGGATGGGTTCAGATTTCCCTTTAAGTTCTTCCATACAAAGATACTCATTAAAACTGCTATAGCTACATGAAAATAAAACATTACTCTCACTTCTAAGACATATTTCTTCAGCATCAGGACCACCAGAAGTGGTAGTGTTTGACAAGAGGAGGATCAGTCCCCAGAAATAACAATCGAACACCTTTCACAAGCACTAAATTCAGTTGAATAAAAGCTAAAAAGCAGGAAATAGACTAACTTGAATTGCAAATGTAATCACTGATGCCAGACACTAACCTTAAAGCTTTCAAGGTGAAATGCACCCATCCCTGCACCATGCTGAGGACTCAGTGCAGTGCCCTGAGTAGGCATTGTGAGAATGGAAGCCATTGACCCCAGCTGTGCACAGGATAAAGACTTGCCTCAAAGCCCTTCTCACTCCAATTCTATTCATAAACTGAGAGAAAAGCTGCATTTTTCTCCTTCCTCCTATGTGGTCAGAAACACAGGATCTTCATAATAGGGGAAATGGAGGCTTCTCCCTCCTCCCATCAGGATAACCCTCAGTCACACTGCCAGCTTGGCTGAGTGGCATGACAAGCCAGGAGTCAAAGCCCCTCGTAACAGGGCTGCATCTTATCTTGTGCAAGATACACTGTGCTCTAAAGAACGAACACGTTGACTCCTCAATCATCCAGAATGAGAGAACAAAGCTGGTTCACTTGTAGCCTGTGAAGCCACTCGTTTCAAGTAATGAACTCCAACAGCCTCTTTCTTGTTTTTCCTTTTTTTTTCCCCCCCCTCAGTTTTACTCATGATATCTACTTAAGTGGATCGAGCTGACTGCAGTGCAGCTAAGGATCAAACACTTAAACTTTACTTTCAAGCATCAGGCACTAGACATGCTTATTAATATTCACCAGATAATTTCCTACTTTGCTGATAAAAGTTCTCTCAAAAGACATTTCTTTGCTGAAAAAAAAAATCCATATAGAGCAAATGAGCAAGCAAACTATAAATTATTTGAAGGCAATCGTATGCAACAATGACCTTGAAAAATCAAGAGACTAAGCAATCAAAATTCAAATAGTTTAATCCTGCTCTTTCTACAGCCAGCATTTAGTGGCTGCTGCTGATCTACGACATATGAAATAAGGCTGAATCAGCAATCCTTTCTGTGCAGGCAGGGGTGAGTGCACCTACCAGGAATCTACAGTTTTTTTACAGAAGATGCAAGGTTCTCAATGAGACTGGAGAATGCCCTCTGAAGAGAAGTAATATACTTTCCCAAGCTGAGGCTTGGAGACTGAAATGTTTGGTAAATAAGGCAGTCTCAAACAAGAAGCAGAACTATTCAGAGATTTATAGCATGTCCAATCCAAATACCTTTCCAGCTGTACACCACTCTATCCCCCCAAAAAACAAGAGTTCCTCTCTGAACCCTGATCCCAGACTTGGTATGTGAAAGTAGATTTCTGGCATTACATCTTCAGAATTCAAACAGACTAGTTAATAAAAGTATTTAAAGACATTTTTGCATATATAAGTTCAGAATAAAAGTTCTGGGTTTAGGGAAGGCTCTGATTAAGCGTCCAACTATAAGCAATAGAGACCTGTCTCTCTCAAAGGTAACAAACAAAAATTCACTTGTCAGTGAGTAGAAAATAGTCAAATGTACCAAATAAGTAGGGAATAATGTCTTTTACTTTTGCTGTCCTCTTTTTATTAAGTACCATACAAAAAAACCATCAGAAATGGATCATGGAGGAGTTGATGAGCCAGAGAACGACAAAGATTAAAAGTCATAAAAAGGAAGAATGCATAAAACATCAAAACCATACCATATCTCACACATATTTGCAAATCTTATATCTTGTATTTTTTGGTAATTTTTAAAGCTATGAAAAGCAAGACAAGTGTCTTGCTTCTGCCCAAGTGCATGTATTACATAGCCACAGCAATAGTCCTTTTGCTAAAGAGATTTTTTTGGAACATTAATTTTATAAATATATTTAATAATGCAACTTTGAGGAAATACATGTAAAGCTACAAACAAAAGAAGAAAGAAACTAAGGATGTTTGGACATCATTTGCTTAATTCTATATGTTGTGTTACTACATTTATGTGAAGTGTGCAGATGCAAAAATTATATAGGCCGTTTAAAAGTATGTCTTGGTTGAAAACTAAAGGTGAAAAATGTGGATTTACTCAGAACCCTGCTGCATTTTTAGAAATGGCTTTTCTTGTCTGAAATAGTGCAGCAGATCAGTATTGCAGAGAGTACAAAGCATTAATTCCAAATACCTTATTATTGATAAAAAATCGTTAAGAGAAATTGCCTTTATACATTAATGATGATGTGATGTGTTTGACATGTCATGAGAAAACCATTTTACCTGTGTTTTCCAGCTTGTAAGTGGGTTTTAGATTTGAAGAGGAGGAAAATATATCTTCTCTTAATATGTGATCATGCATAAAATTACTTCAAGGGGAAAAAAGGGTTTAGAAACTAGGAGGTTAAATATTGATACACGGACAAGAGCACCACAGAAAGCTGTAAGGGAGGTTAAAGAAAATATCCTTTTTCTCCAAATGATCTGTGAAGTTTGGATATAGTTGCAGCAGAGAGTCAGGAGAAAAGTAACTTGGGCATAAAGAAAGAAGAGTTGGTTGTGCTAAAAAACGCTTACAGGTCATGGAGGACACAACTTGACTAGGAAGGAGGTAAAGATTATTTAAGCCAAACTTAACCTGAGGAAATGAAACCAGTGAATTATGAGAGTCAAGGGTAAAGTCTGAGGAAAAGGACTTCAGAGCACAGACCGAATGCAGCTTAAATACAAAAGGGAGAAATGTGGATGCTGGGAATACAGAGAGTTCACTGGAATAAAGGAAAAGGCTGTTGTTCTTAAATGTTAGTGTTTATTCTTTATGCGTGAAACAAGAGCAAAAAAAGTAGACATTTACATTAAAAGAGGAGAGCCAAAGAGAGCAAAATGAATGGGAGCAGAAAGAACATGGAGCATGACAGAAATTTAAATTACTGAGGAAAAGTCATGAAATAAAGAATATACAAAAATCTTCAGTATTTTCATCACCAAAAATCCTAGAGCTCTGAGAAGGAGGAAGCTCATATCGGACTTTGCATGTAAAATTATTGCCACTCACTTTCAGAGCTTTGGCATCAAAAATCGATAGAAGTGATCTATAGAAGTCTGCTATAGCAATATAAATTGCTACAAAAATGACTGCTAGCAAGTAAAATTAACAGCATCACCTGAACTGAAGAAATAAATTATATAATGAAGCATTTGAGAATTTTTTTAGGCGGAACTCTTCCATGTGAAGAGCAGAGTTACATAATCCTTAAAGAGAAAACTGGTGTCATTTCCTCTACTAGCATTCGCAGACAGATGTTCTTCTATTCCGCTACCACCACCAAGAATTTTACCATTGTTAACATTTTTATTGCTTGCATTTCTTTATTTAAGCATCCAGTGACCTTGATTCCTGCTGTCATTCAGAATTGGTATGCTCCAGTTTAGTCCTCCCACTAAAACCACGTGCTGCTTCCCCTTCCTCCTCCAACTGGAGGCACACAGCACAAAGCTCATGAGCTGAGACAAGAACAATGTGCATCAATGAAAAACAGCAATGAAATAAGAAAATTACTTGTAACATCAGCAGTACTAATGACAGAGGGTATAAGAAAAGAAATTATTGTTATGGAAAAAAAAATTCCACTTCTCTCCTGCCCCCATAATCAACAATGCTGGACGGCTTCCTCTGCCACATTTTCTCAACCAGGAGCCCCTTCTCCCTGGAGAAAAGTGCCTTTCCTCACGCCCAAAAATTGATGTGGTACAGAATATGTCCTAGCCTTGCCTTTTGTCAGTTACTGCAAAATATTAACCCCATTCTGGCCAGAACCAGGACACTTGGTTACACATCACAGTGGGCTGTAAACATGGACTGAGTCCAAGCACGTCATCATAACTCATTCTCATTATTCTCCTGACAGTTTGCTTAAATTGCATCAACAATCAACAATATTCTTTCCATCTACATTTGAGACTGAGAAATACACACAACAAGAAAATGTGTGCCGAACTTGCAATCAGATTTTTACAGTTGATTTGACTAAACTTTATTACAAAGGTATTTTCAAATGTAGAGGAAATTTCTTTTGCTCAGACTTTGAAATTTTTTCCCTGATAAATGTGAAGTCATTCACAAAAGATTCCCAGTGAATTCAACAAAGAGTAGTGATTAATGGTTTGTTCTAGGTCCAGAAATCAGGTTCTTCATGGATCCACCTTAGCACCTATTCTGTGTAATAGCTTTATCAATAAACTGAAGAGGCAAATTGCACTCTCTCTGTCAGATCCCTTAGGAAGAATTCAGCTGCCTCAAGGCCAGAACTGATAAGGTACAGCCACGTAACCTCCTGAAAAAGAGCTGTGAGAAGAAAAGCCTTAAAACTCACAGATTCCCCCTATATTCTTCACAGAAGGAGAGAAACTAAATGAAAAATGCTGGCATAAAGCTTAAAATGTCAGATATATATTTATCTTCCTCTAAGTAGTAAAGTACTTTTATAAAAACTTCAGAAATTAAAAGCTTGTAAAACTGTTAAAAAGTCACAATATCAGCAGAGTTTATCACAGGATATGTCATGGTAGAAAAAAAAAATTAGTGAGAGAGAGACTAGAATAGTTATGCATTCAAAAGCCTTCCGAGATATTATATAAAGTGCAAATACCATATGATTGTACGTACTGAGGAACTCGCTCTCAAGATTAACAAAAAGGTCTCAGGCAGATAAAGAACTCTACAGTACAGCACAGTTCAGTAGTGTTAAAAAGATTATCAGGATGAATTAACTCAGCACTCAGACTGTAAAAGAAAATACTCAGGCACTTCACATATTCAGTGAACCATAGGTTCAAAGAACATGACAAGCCATCAGTCCCAAATCCTGTCATCTGTAGCTTTTCTGTTACCAGTGTGTGTCACATACTTGCAATTTGTTATAAATACCAACAAAACACCAAAGTAACTGCTGTAAAATTATTTAAAAAAAAAAAAAAAAAAGGATCTTCAAGTCTAGATACTCTTTAGAACAAAAACTATGTCAGAAATTGATACATGCAATACTAACACAGGAATTAGTCATCCTCAGAGACTTCACAAGACACAGCAAGAGTAGAAAACAGAATGACAAAAGCCTAATCGAACAAGACACAATCTGCAAACTTTCATGCAAAGTGTCAATCAACACACACTAAGCAAGTTACTTTGGTCACATCTTCAAAAGAGAAGACATCAAGTTTGATTGGAAAATAATGTATCAGTTAGAGTCTACCAAGATCTAGAGAAACAAAAGAACCCTCATGAGCAAGACTGAATTGTGACAACTGATAACTGCAGGCACTATGACAAGGTATATTTCAATTAATGTACCATCTCTAGTCTAATGTACAGAAACACAAATTCCCGTCTGGATTTTCATTCTGATGAGCATTTGAAATTGGAGCTTGGTACAAACGAGATAAATTATTTGATGAAGATTGTAAAAGAATAACATAGAAGACAATACATGGGACCGAACTGGTTTCTTCCTTTTGGCCATGCTCAAACTGAGAACTGTCAATGCACACTAGAGATAGAAATTCAACAAAATTAAATCACACTAGTGGCCAAGAGACCATCATTTGACCAAAAATCCCTTTGTTGCAGTGAGGCAAGGAGCAACTTGGAAACCAAATCTGCAGATACACAATTAAAAGTCGTGACTGAGAAGCAGTGGTACGTTTCACTGGTGTGTTCAGGAATAGCCTCATCATTTGATACTGTCTTCTCTTGTTTAAAAAAAAAATAAATAAAAAAAAATCTGAAACCCAGTGAATTCTTGTCACCACTTTCCATATGAAAATACCTTGCAAACAGATAGCTCTTCTTACTGACCTCTGACACTACTTCCCACTTCATAAGCTCTCTATTAGCTACATAATAAAATGGGATTTTTAAGGGGCAGAGTGCAAACCTTCAGATGCAGTAGATAATCTCAATTCCCTACAAACTCCCTAATGACCAGACAAAGAATTCTGCAAATGTTATAAAGGTAAAGAATTGGTCACAGGTAATCCTTTCCCTAAATAACATAACCCTCCTTTTTCTCTCAGTGCAACTACAACATGTACATGTTACTGCACCAGTAATTCTATGAACACCTACTATGTACTAGGTGATGAAGAGCATCAGACATTTTCATCTATTTCTAAACATCCCAAGTCATATGTGTTCAGGTGTTCACCTGTATGCAAAGTTCAGGTTCACAGCCAAAATCATAAAGAGAGGCACAATTTGAATGTATGAGTATTTATATTCAAAACAATGCTACCAGACAAATATTCCTGATATTGTACGTTGTAGTGAAGTTTGGCTAAGGATGCCAGATTTGTCTCCTTCCTGATCTCAAGGAATAGTGATGCTCCCCATGTGTAAGCAGGTGTTTACACATGCTCTAAAATCCTTAAACCTGTGAGTTTACAAGAAAACATAAAAAAAGTCATATATTTGCATTCTGAAAATAAGTAGAATATACAAACCTGCAGAAGCTCCGAAATATCTACACTGTAATAACTTTCCATTGTTACGTATTGATGAAAATATTTTGTCTCTAATTAAAAAATTTAAAAGGACATATACCTTGTTTGTATGTTGCATACTACAAGGTTTATTTACCTCAGAAGTGTTTATCCAACAACATGCCATATATTTCTGGAGCAATTCTTCATGCATATGAAAATATGCCTCGTTTCTAGTCTTTGAAGTGAACCCTGAGGGAATATTCATACACATACCCTAATGCTGATTATTTTATCAGCCATTGGAGCAAAAAATGCTTTATCACAAAGATAACTAATTAATACAAAAACAAAAAGCCCTTCACTTTTATGTATGATGTTGAAAGGGACTCAGTTACAAAATAATTAATGAGAAATGCAACTTCTGTAATACACATTGCGAATACATGCTCCCTGATGCTTAGTTAAAAAAAAGTGCTCCATTAAGATTACAAAGAAAATATGTGTTTTGTTTTCTTTTCTGCTGCTGAGGAATTGCATACGTATCATTATCCTTTCATGTGCCATACTCAGCTGAACAGCATTTTTATGAAACACAAAACCTGTGGAGTAAACGATATTGCAAGTCAAATATGAGCAGAGGTTAATAAAAAAAAGCTGTTGTAACCTTGCACTGACTATTCATGTTTTCATTCTGGAGACTCATATTACCATCGGCTATTTGTCTATATGACTCAACAATTATCTCAAAACAGACAAAGTCTTAAAAGCATATATAAAAAAGCATTTTCAAGTTCTAGAAAAGTCAGTGTAATTTGTATTTTGTTTATTGCTGTTCAGATTTTTTAGGTGACTGCTTAAGTTGCCCTCACTTAGGATTATTCTGGAATCTGACTTGTCCTGAAAACATCAGCCCAAGGACAGTAAACTGCTGTGAACTGAAAATTAGATGCTTATCCACATAGCTCAGCCAAAACACAGAGTCACAAGTTTGTCAAGGGAATGCTGTGTCACACTGCTTAGTTTGTGGGGGAAGAATTCACCATGCGTGTAACAAAGTGGTAATTTGAATAGTTCTTTGCAATGTCTTGGGAAAAGAGAAGGCTAGTAAAAGTGCTCGAAGCTCACTCTGCCTTTCCTGCTGGAAATCAATATGTGCACAAGTCTTTGCCTCATGTACACAAAGTGGCAGCAACCAACTTTTGAAAACTTTCACGGAGGTTTTAGTCAACACATTTCTGAGGTTGATCATCCTGAGGTGCCAACCAGGCTAAAAACCCTTGTGAATGCCCACTGCCCCAAGGTGCTTCCACAGGTAGAAATATGAAAGGTGTGCCTGCATGGCACAGGGGTAACAGCAGAAAGTGGTTTGTAGAGAGAGCTCTAAGTCGTAATTCATTGTCAGAACTACTGACCTCTGCACATCCAAGCTGGGGGAAGCCAGGCTGGAGTGTCTGAACCATCACGCCTTTTGATGATTTACAAATATGCCAGACAAATTCCTGACAATGCTGTGGAGAATATGGATGCTGTCAGAGCATTTGTATCTCAAATTTCTCTCAGCTATTTCCATATGAATCAATTTCCTAACTCTGGGCAACAGCGATGCATAATGTCGTGAATATAAATATACAACGTTTGCTTGATAAACAGCTAGGAAATATGAAGAAGTTGCATATGTTTACACAAATATATAGCCCAGTACACCCATTAGTTCAAGGCATTGGATGACCTTTATGTTATGCTTTAAAGGTCAAGGAAGGATAAAAAAGGAAAAAAAGATAAATAGCTCCAACCAAACACCAGACAGATTTTGTACAACTCACCAGCTGAGACTCTTCTGGTGAGAATGGAAGAACTCACTGGATTAGCCTCCTGGCAAACAGGTACTGCCCTAAAGCTGTCATCCAAGATCTAATTCTTTCTTCTTAATAATTCATTTTTCTTTCACGTAATTTCATTTTCATTCCATCTTCCACCATTTCACCCAGCACGTACTCACATGTAGCAACCCAGAGCCTCTCTGAATCTGCATTTGTTTCTGTGGAAGGAGTTTATGAAGAGAAACTCATTAAAGCACTTGATTTCACCTTTATTCCTTACTATTATTAAAAGACATGTCTTCTACCTGTCGGGTTATTTTAAGAAAAAATAGATCTTTCAAGCTCAAAATCTCATCGTCATGTACATGGAAGTAAACCAAAATGAAGTAGGTTTTAACTTTCTGATATATATGTAAGTAATAACATCAACTTCACTGTTATTGATCAATGATACACATAAAATTCAATCATCACTAGCTGGAGGGGAGAATCAACATAAAATTATTATTATTAATTCAAGACAACTGAATGACAATTTAGATTTTTAGTAAAGTTACAGTGTTTTCTATCAGAACAGAACAGCATTCCAGATCACATTGAATTAAATAATTTGTATTGCTGTTATACACTTTACTCGGTAGAACCTCTACTGAATTAAGTAATCATTTTAAACTACAGTAAGTGCTTACAAGAATTAGAGAAAAAAAAAACAAGACATCATAATAGTCTATTATGTAGCACTAGAAAATAAATGCCAAGTGAAAGTCTGTTTAGCAAAGTACACAGAATAATAAAATATTATGATTATTTTGCATTTAGTCTTGTAGTGAAAGTGCTGCTTCCTTTGTTAGAATACTTTTAAAGTTTCAAATTGCGATAAAAGCCTCAGTTGTTATGAAACCATCATTGCACTTTCTTCTCTACTTTTGCAAAACTTTCTATGTGCCTCATGTTACAGAATGAATTTTGCAGCCATCAGAAGATTGCTCATCTGCTGAATAGAAATGTAACTTCCAATGAGTTTCCTATATCAAAGAATAAATTACCTCTGAGTGGTTAGTCTTGACTGGCTGATTGGTTGAGAAGAATATGCTATTAGTCTGCAACAGAAATATTAAAATAAATGAGTTCAACCACAAAACTACTTCAAATTCTAGAAGAACAGCATTTCACTGCTTTGTTGGGAATATTTAACCATCAGGAGCTCTAGTCACAGACATTGCTAGAAAAAAAAAGCCTTCACCTCAGAGACTTCAAACTTGAGTTCAGGCAAAGGCATTATAGACAAGAAATGAAATACTGTGGCCTTTATAGTCTATCTTGAGCTGCAACCTTATGAGAAAGGATTGGTGAAATTATCTAGGGTGCTCCAAAGGTGGCTAGATATTCTAGGAATGAACATCTGTAGACATTTCCATTCTAGACACCTGAGACCCTTGATTATTATTATGGTAGACTTGCCATTCTGTTTTAATGAATGTGTCTCTGAAGCCTGATTTATCATCAAAGCTTCACATCCATCAAGCTTATCCCTGGATCTTTTTCAGAGCAAAATATTGTTTAAAAGAAAAATAGAAAAAGATGAGTGAGAGAAGGATGGATAGGCACTGGTCACTAACTGCTTTCAATGCATATTCAGTCAGATATACATTATGTAAGCAGAGGGCTGTGTGAGTGTCTGAGCACAAAAAAATCTTCACTCCCATAAAAATAAAGCTGCACAATCAGGAACCTTAGTTTTGCAAAATTACTACTTTCCTTTGATTAGTCAGGACTGCATTGCTGGCATATTTAACAGCATTCTTCATTCAGGTAAATTACCATTCATTTGAAAGCAGAAGAGATTTAAATTCCACGAAGGAGCCTATAGGTCAAAATTAAATATGTATTGGCCTATTTCTGTTGATTTCTTTATACTCAAGTTGCTTAAGCACCTACAAGTAATCACAGGAAAAGGAGAAATAAAATAAGTGAAGCATAAAGAAGCACACAGATTTGAAGAAATTGAGTACATTCCAATTACTTTTTGATGGTCATTAGTTAAAGACATTCTTGTAAGGGACTAGATGATACTGACATAATAATTAAACATACATGATGCCAGAATGGAAAGCATTTTACAGAAATATGATGCCAACTTTGTTTTTTCTTTTGTATTAATATTGTAATTACTAAATGTTAGTTCATGCAATTAAGTCTTTCTAATGTTAAATCAGGTTTTACTCATACTACAAGCCAGTGTGTATCACTCATATTTTCCAGCTAATGATTCAAGAAACTTTGACTAAATATTCTGGAGATGTAATACTCTAAACCAAACAATTTGAAGTACTTTCAAAAGTACCAGATAACATTTCTTGCAGCAAGTTAATCCATCTATTTGCATCCACCTGGACATTAATGCATCAGGTTTGTTGATACTACAAGAAGTATCATTAAAAATGTGAATGGGAGAACAGAGTCAAGCTCTAATGAGATTTACACATTGACCCTTTCCAGCTATGAAGGTGTGGCAGGCAGACAGAAATGTAATGTATGGACCAGAGGGGAATCAGTTAATATAGCACAGGAATCCAATTGTGCAGCTTGATTTGTTACTTCATTCTGCTCATATTCATGCAAATCCATCTTTTGGAGCTGTAAATAAATAGCTAATTAAGTGAAACTAAAGTGGAACCCACAGGTGAAACAAGGCCTTTGCCCAAGGTGCTTTGAAATCAAGGCTCGACAAAAGAATGGAAAAGATACTCCCCAAAATACTGTAACCAAAAAAAAAGGCAGTACAAAGTACACATCTCAAGAGACTTTTCTAAATAGGAGTGGGTAG
The DNA here is from genome assembly GCF_009819655.1 of Sylvia atricapilla. Classification (NCBI taxonomy): domain Eukaryota; kingdom Metazoa; phylum Chordata; class Aves; order Passeriformes; family Sylviidae; genus Sylvia; species Sylvia atricapilla. Next base: position 65,436,837 of record NC_089143.1, read on the forward strand.
GTGAAAATATTTCATCCGTCGCAGTTGCACATATACAAATTAAGTAATTCCCAATTGCCTCAATAGGAAAATAAAACAAAAAGGAAAAAGCAGTGTCTGACTTCAGGTCCTTCCAATAATTTCTTCATTTTTAAAAAAGTCACACATTTATACAAAATATGTATTTCATTTCATCTTTTGTTAATGGTATTTTCTGTGAAAGCTAGCGGAGCTGGAACATAGAAGCAATTTCCATAAATTTACTTCTGCTTCTTTTGAAAATAAACAAAGCAGTATTTTTTTATTATTATTATTGCATATAATTTTCACTTTTGGATATATAATTTAATTCATAAAAATAGTTACATAAATTCTTTTTTTCTCCACATTGTAATAAAATGGAAAATCTACTGTTTCACTACATAGCCTCTCTTAAAACCTCTTACTGCTGTGCTTAATCCATGAGTATCGAGGCTAATGTGTGTAAGTGGATTTTCTCTCTCTTGTGCTTCTACCCTTTTTCTCTCCCTCTGTCACAGCTCACTGAAAACTCCATGTGGAGAAAGGTAAACTGCAGGAAAACACAGCTCTGGAAATGGGGGTTTTGTCATCCTAATACTTACATTTCTTTTTTTTTTTTAATGACAGAATGACATAATAAGCTGAAAAAACAGGACAGCTATGATTTGTATTTACAAATAATGGGAAAGAAACAGATACTAAAGAAGCTGGATTTCAACCCTGGATTACATTAAAATGGCATTCAATAATAATAGTTTAATGACAAAACTTAAAATCAAGAAAGTAAACTGAATGAAAAAGAAAAGTACCCAAAGCACTGAAACTCATCAGTACTACATATTGCCATCACAGGGGATGAAGAGACCTGGTTTAAACCTTCTCTGAATTAAATTTGATAATCTAACAAGAAAAATCATAGGGAAGGAAAGGTCTGTTTTTACATTATGCTAAAATACTTTTTTATATTGAAGAAATTGATCATATATGCCTCAGACTCATAAAGGTACTATCATGTGTAAATCTATGTGCATAACAGAAGTCTATACATACACGTGTTCAGAATTATGCACATATTCAAATATTTTGTTCCTTAAATATTAATCCAGTGTTTTCTAGAGCCCATACTGATCTCAAATTATTCATATTTATAATACTCCATGCATTAAGTACATTCATCCTTCACAGTCAATGTCTATCAGCAACTTCTCTAGAAGGAAGTCCTTTTGAGAATATTTAAGTAGATCTTACGTGAACATTATAAAATATAAAAACAATATCTAATATTTAAGAGGAAGTCCTAAAAAACCATAATTAGATATTAGATGCCATTTATGCACAGGCCCACGTTATTTATTTGAACAACAGATATTCAATGTGATTCACCTAATTGGGTCTATAAGGTTATTTAATGATCTTAAATTAGGAATTAAATTAATGCCATATTCTATAATACAAAGACTTAATTAAATCATCAAGAGTTAACTCTTCCGAACTGATTAACAGCCCTGAAGAAGAAAGAGTTTGACAACAGAAAAATATGCTTTGAGGGCAGCAAAATAGGGAGAATATATATATATATTAGTTGGTTAAGCTCAGTAAAGGGATCTAAATACTTACGACTGCTCTGAAAATGACACCACTATTGACAATTGTCAAACACCTACGAAATTACTACAAGTGTGCTCATTAAAATAAAATGCTTAATAAGCAATCTTGAAAATGCAAATGATGCTTTCCAAATGACCTTTTCCTTCTTTCCATCCACTTTCATCCCCCTTGGGTTTTAATACAGGTAGCCACATCGCAGTAAGTATTAAATTTATGCAGACCTACTTATCCATAGTTCAAATTGCCTTTATAATTTTTCCTCCATGGAATATGAGAATTAAAAAAAAAAAAATAGCCAACCAAAAAACAAAACAGTGAGAAAACCATCACCATAGTCAGTAAGGAAAATTTCTATTGAGATTATTTAATAACAAAAATGCATCAAAGTCTTTCTTTGGTGGGGTTCAGGTAGTCTGAATACTAATACTATAAAGAGATGTGCATAAGATTTTTGACCAGTACTTGTCTAAAACAATGATTTTCTTTTCATACCAGATAAACCAGCTCCTTGTACATAATATTTACCCAGTGTGGGAATATTAACCAACTAGTGGATATAAATTTACATAAATAGAAACTGCTTTAACAACCTTAATCATAAGCAAGAGGAATACCTTGGTGGTTAGTAGATTTAGCTGTAATATCAATAAGCTGTTGCAAAAAGCCCCATTTCATTCCTAAAGGGGAAAGAAGAAAGGAAAAAAAAAAAAAAAAAAAAAAAAAACAGAGAAAAGCAGCTTGTGTAAGAAACCTTCTGCAAGCATTTATTTAATCAATGGATGGCTGATGTCAAAATACTCAGATCTTCAAGTTCTGAGAACAGTTCATGTGATGATTTCATTTTGAGCAATGTAAACATACAAAATTATAACAATATCATCATCTTTCTGTCTTATTATCAAAAGATTTTAAAAAAAGCCCCACCTGGGCACAATTTTTCCTTCTGGCAAGCTGACACGATTCCTCTTGAAAATGCAGCCTAATTCAGAGTTTTTGAAGAAATCAGTAATCTTTCCCTTCCAGTTTGGGTCAAAATACACTTCATTTATTAGCATTAAGACACCAAATTATTGCCTTTAAAACTGGATCCAGTTGTTCCTCAAGCACATTTTACTGAACCCCTCAGATAACATTTAAACAGCTTAGGGATCACCAACACAGTATTTTTGGAGACTAAGCTTCTCTTGTCTCCTCCCACCCAGACCTCAAACCTTTCTCTAAGAGGTTGGCTTCTCTTGATGGTTGCAAACAATTTATTTTTTTTTTTTTCCTTTTTCCTTGAGACCAAAATGAAAAAACTACAAAAGAACGCTCAAAACCCCACCAAAAAAACCCTAACATCCTTTTACTTCCCCTTGCCCAAAACCCAGGGAAATGGGCCATATTGTAAGAGAACAATTTTTTTTTTTTTTAACGCAAAGTAGCAAACCCAATGTCTTTTAAATACGAAACAACTGAGAAAGAGCACATACTAGCTGCAAGAAGAGAGAACATACTGCAGCAAACAAAACATCTGCAAACAACCTGAAGACAAGATATGCAATTACACATCTCTGTCTGAAGCAGAAAAATGTCCCACCAACTATGCCCCCACTGCCCTCCTGTCTCCACCTTGTGCCTTCATTCTCTCAGCCCTATCCAAATTAGCCTCTCACATCCCCTTTGGAATACTTGCCTCTATACTCTCTAAAATCTATGCTGCTGTTATTTAAGATGAAAGGGAGGCCAGGCAACAAAACTACAGATGTCCAATTGACAGAAACATCATCTGTCTGCAAAGAGTAGAGAAAACATCTTTGCAGAAAGGTCTCACTAAGCCCTGCTTCCAAACAGCAACACGAAGCAATCCTACGAGCTCTAATGAAGACTGGGCTCTTATAGATTTGTGACCCGTGGTTGACTGACCTTGGTGAGGTTTGAAGATGTAATCTCCACATAAACCCCTCCCGAGCCCAGGACATTGATCACATTTTTACTGGATAATCGAGTAATACAGCAGCTCTCTCATTTGGGCATGCAATGCCTCTGCTTATTTCAATGTGATTTTGCTTTGACACTTCCATGTACTCTCAAAACAAGTTCCTATGACCAAAATTAATCCAAAAATTATTAGACTGCATGTGACTGTGACTGTATGGGACTGAAAAAAAATCTCTGCCAAAACAGAAAAATTGCAAAGCAAATACTGTTTCTACAACTAATACGGTGTCTCCTCGGCAGGCAAGATCCTCTTGAGTTCTTTCTGATTGTCACAACACATTTACTTCATTAAATATTCCACATTTTATTAATCCTCCAAACTTCTTATGAACTATCTCTTCAACTTGATCTCTCCCTTCCCCACACATCTCTTTTTTGAGTTTAACTACACCGTAGTTTAAATATATATAAATATCATAGAACTATTAAGGCTGGAAAAATCCTCCAAGATCATCAAGTCCACCCCTTGATGGATCATCACCACACCAAATAAACCATGGCAATAAGTACCATATCCAGTAATTTCTTGAACATTTTCAAGGATGGTGACTTCATGACTTCCCTGGACAGCCTACTCCAATGATTAACAACCCTCTCTTTGAAGAAACTCTTTCTGGTGTCCAACCTCAACCTCCTCTGGTGCAGCTTGAGGTCATTTCCTCTTGTTCTGTCGCTTGTTACCAAGGAGAAGGGTGACCCCAAACTCCTTCCAGGGACATGTAGATAATTATAAGGTCTCCCTTCAGAAAAGAAATGCCAATATATGCCAAATAATAATTCTTTCATAAGTTCTTAACATCTTTATGAGTTATGGAAATGTTTTCTAAAATCTCAATTATCTATCTGTATATATAGTATGATCTTAGTGTACATAGCAGAGAAAAATGGGAAACAATTTTGCTCTTGAAGTTTATTTAAAATCTAAGGAAACATTAGGCAGTACATTCAAGAAGGTATTTAAAACCTTTAAGTAGTCTCAGATCAGCTAGAACGTTGAGCATGATCCACAAAGAAATAAAAGATAAATAGCTACTACCCTTGCGTACAATCTGCCTAACTTTAGTCCCAGCTTGACAAAGCCTGATTGGCAACTTTTTTCCTCATTTTCACAAAGCACCAACTGTTGCCTAGAAAAATGAGATAAAACAAAAATGCTAACCACATAGCAAGGTTTTGAAACAGAAAATCAACAAATCTTTATTTGTCTGAAAATAATCATAGCACATTTCAAATTAAGTACTGGAACAGGAAAAGAGTGAGCAGTAGGAAAACTACAGAATTGTCAATGAATGGGGAAAACTTGTCCCAGGTTCATGAGACAGAACTATAGGGAATGCTTTCACAGCAACAGGAGTAGCAACTAAATACTATTGAGGGTATCTGAAGCTACCTACCCTAGTCTTTAACATAAATGCTGAAAAAATAAAATAAAATCCCAGAGAATCCATTATCTGCCCTTCAAGAAGAGCAAGGAAAGCGATAAAGGAGACAAATTCATATATTGATTTTTCATGAAAGCTGGAAAAACTAACTTGATGATGTTTTCCAACTATTAAGACCTTTTTGTCCCCTCACAGTTGCCCAGAATATTGTTTTCTGTCTTAAAAGCTTTTGTTTTCAGATCAAAATCACTGTATCTCAGGATACACAGGGCTGCAAATCCAGTTCTCCATGGGTGCCTGAATATGAAGTTCAGGAAAAAGTTACATATCCACTGACAGCTACTGAAAGTACAGAATATCCCATTGCTCCCTTTACAGAGTTAGTGTAACATATGGTTATCATGGGGCTTTTCTCATCAGCTCAGACTGAGACAGAGAGATCCAGTTAGACTCAATTTGCATGCATAATATCAGAGCAAAGTGTCTACAGATCCGCGAGCCAAAAGAAAAAGTATTCACAACTTTCGGAAATTAAAACTTGGAGTTGCAGACAGCTTCAGCTGATCTCAAATCCCATACAGCTACTAACTAATTCTCAGTAAGGCACACAGGGAATTAAACATGCAACTCTCATCATTATCAAAGATTGCAGCTACTCAGAGTCTTTATATGCTGCAAACCTACCCTGTAGTGTTCCTAATGACATCCATTTTTGTACCGCAGGTGAAATGCTGATTGCTTAATTTATTTCTTAGTCATTTGAAAAACTCCCACTGCATTTATTTAATACACCCTGCTCTTCTTCATCTGTAGATGAAGGCCACTGAAAAAATTTTCAGGGATACAACAGAGCTACGGCACAACAAATGAGCATCACAGTACGAATGCATTACAGGACATCAGGGTGCAACATAAAAATCTTCTCAACAGTCCATTTACACACTGTGAACTAAATTCAGTCACTGTATTTGTATATGAAACTTCTACCTACCCCTGCAGGGCTAATACAGGCATGTTCAACAGCACACTTCAACCTTTGATTGCTTCAGCATCTAGGTTTGTAATTCCGACAACACAAAAATACACCATTCAAATATTTTAGAAGCATTATATGAAGGAGAGGGGAAGACAAATAATTCAGTACATCGAGTTTTAATAAGTGACTTTCCTGAACAAGAGCCAGATCCTCTACATTCTCTGCTCCTGACTGAAAAAGGAATGTCAATTTGTTACTAGAGGAAAATAAATCTAAGTTATGCATTATTTCATGCATTCCTGGTTCCTGCCAACTCTTGAGAGCTGCTTTCCTATTTTTTTTACTAATGTTCATAGATAAACAGCATTTGTCAAGAATACATACTGATCCCATTTTCCACAAATAATGCATAAGTTGACCTACAGAGAGAAAGGAAAAGTGACGTTGGCAGCTGGATGTTGTATCTCTTTCAGTGCTGACTTATACTAAAGAGAAAGGAATTCCTTATGCATGGAATGCAGTTCTTACTTCATCTTGCTTTATGAATACAGAAAGTGCAGTGCCCGAGAAAAAAATATGCAAATTTAAACTCAGGAATTTTCCATAGTATTCATCAGCATATTACCTTAAGTTCCTCTCAGATAAGCCTTTCAGAATTTACACAGTCCCTAGTCTTCCTTTCATTCCCTTGATTATAAACAGCTACACTAATTGACTTGTAGCTCCAGACATCCTTTTCAAAGACAAACCTCTTCCTACTGAAAATGGGTTTTTTTTAAGCATTTGCAACACAGTTCCTAACCAAAAATCTCACAGCTTACTTGAAACAATGGTTTTACTAATGGATGCTGTGATACAACCCAGATACTGCATAATTCCTTCTTTCCTCCCATCCTAAAGAATTTAATCAGCTTTTTCCACCTCCACCATCCCCACACTTCTGTTTATTTTATAATTAACTGAGAAAGATCTGCTTACCTATTAAAGAACCATTTTGTAGTCTGGCATGCAGCATAACAGAGGTTCCTTAGCAGACTTCTGTCCTTCCTGTTCTCTGATGGCTAAAAAATAACTTCACTGGCTTTGCCAAGCTACATAGGAATCCTGTAAAAAAAAGACATAATCAAATGAATACTTTCAGGGATCATTTCCCACCAAAATTTATTTTATAATTCATCTGTTCTCTTATACCAGGACTTACACCACCTTGTAAGGTACAACTGTACTTCCAAAGCACTGCTTAAATGTTAATGGAGTGAAATTGCTCCCATCCATATTTTAACAGGCTTAAGTACATCAGCTCACTCACTTTTCTAACAAAACTCAAGAGAAGTCTACCAGAGAAATTCAATGAAGAAGTTAACTTCGAACAAATTATATAGGTTTGACTAAACTTGCAGGACCGAAGGTGAGGTTTCAGAGGGTTGGTTTTTTTTTCTGGATGTGGATTTAAATACATTGTCATATTATGATACATTTCTTACTTTTGTTCCTAACAGTTACAGAAAACCAATGTTTTTGAAAACTGTTTGTGCTATGGGCTACAGGAAAGTTTTTCTCCCCCTCTAAAGCCACTGTTACATATATAATGTCTATTGTTTAGCTTCCAGTTAATTTAATTAGACTAGATCATTTCAGTCAAATAATGGTGTAACACATGTGACATTTTTGACATAAATTACTAGTGTTGGGCTTTCAGAGGGAGAAGAATTGAAGCACTTGGGGATGTTGAAGACCCCATAAGCTTATAAATAAATATGCAGTATAAAACTCTGAGGCAGCTAAACTCAAGCAAAACTTGGGCAAATCCCTCAATACCATCCAACCCTTCAATATCATCATGCATCATCTAGTGTGACCTCAGCAGTAAAATGGCAAACAGATCAGGAAGAAGCTAACACAAACAAAGGGTACTGATTAAAACAAAAACCAAACCAAACTAGCAGTAATGCTAAAACTTCTGAGTTTTGTCATCCCCCAAAGGAAACTAAACTGTACTCTCCAAAAAACCCCAAACAGACAAGTCTACAGTCCAGGAGAGGGCAACAAAGCAGGTGAAATGGCTGGAAGGAATGTCCTATGAGGAGCAGCTGGGTAGGTTTCTCTAGTTTGGAGAAAAAAAAAGTCTGACAGGAGACTCTATTCCTTCCTGCTGCTTCCAGAGCGGGGGGGACATGGAGAGGGAAAAGCTGAGTTCTCTCTGGTACCCGCTGACAGGACACAAGGGAAGAGCTCTAAGCTGTGGCAGACTGGACTCTAGGAAGCAATTCTTTAGTGAGAGGGTGATCACACACTGGAAAAGGATCCCCAGAGAGGTGTTCAATGCTCCAAGCTTTTCAGTGTTCAAGAAGCATTTGGACAACGTGCCCTTAACAACTTGTTTCAGCTTTTGTTCAGCCCTGAAATGGACAGGCAGTTGAACTGGATGATCATTTTTTGTCCCTTCCAACAGAAATATTCAACTCTGTTCTGTACATGCATTCATTTAATAAGCAGCTAAAGATAGCAGTATATGATTTTACTAAGACCCAGCATAACACTAGAGGTGAGGGCGGGCCAGGGAATTAATTCTTTCTTGGATATTACTATTTTCTGAACCATCTTATTTCATCAGTTTGGTTAAATCTCTCGTGGTCTTCATCTTCTCATGTGCTAAGCCAGGTAATTTCCTGATACAATGGGAATGGAATACAGACAATTAGCTATCCACATGGATGAGGACCATTTGAGAAGTGTTTTTGAACCACTGCAGGCAAGAAAAGCATAAAGTGGACAGGCTCTACTTCTACAAGAAGAGTAACTTGACATTGCATCAAACGGGAACAAGTAATTCCAGAGGAAATTTCAATTAAATAGATCAGGTGAGCCTCAGAAATTCACATTTAGAAAAAAGAAAATGATACTGACTTTCCATTCCATGAAGCTGGTATGGAACCAGGAACAGTGGCAGTAAGTGGTCACCTGGACAAAGCACCTAGACAACATGAAAAAGGGAGGAGCAAAGATTTTATAAAATCAAGTCGCTGGCCAAATGAGACAACAGTCCTCTCAACCCTCCTGTAAAACAGTCTAGTGTGTTTTATACTCTTGTATAGCACAAGAATTTTTTTTTTTTAAAAGAAGGAGATTGTGCTGACACAAAGCTCAGATCATCTATGTTCTTTGGGGCATACATAAATGCTGCTGAAACTGAACAAGGTAACAAAGAGATGAAAATAGTGGAATAACCATGATAACAAAAAATAACAATGCTTCATACAGGCAAAGCAAGAAAATATAAAGGATTTTTAGACACAGTATTCAGCTGAATTACTTGCTTAGTTCTTTACAGAATTACTTCTTTATTCAGTACCAAAAATCAATTTTTCTCTGAGGCCCAAAGAATTCCTATAATATATATAGTGAGGGACAAATAGTAAAGGATATATATTAAAAAAAATGTTAGGTAATTGGTTTTTATTGGCTGGGAAATATATCTTGAAATACTGAAGAAGTCCTTTCTAAGAAGAGCTTGGGTAACATACACATATGGACAGAAATCATTAAAATATACCAAAGGCAGGATATGCTTGAAGAAAAATACCAACTTCAAGTAGTATCAGCCCATAAAACTAGATAAGAAAAAAAATCTTTACTTTCAAGTGTAATGTATTACTCTGGAATATTTTTCCTCAAGGAAATGTGGAATTCATTTTGCAGATGTTTTGTCCTCATTTAGTTATTTTATTCTGCAGGAGAAGGAATAACTCCTCACACAGAAGCCAGTATCATGAACTTTGCTGCAATTTAAGCATTGACCAGGTGAACAGATGTAAACAAACCCCCCTGCTTGCAATTTTTAAATCCAAGCATTTCTGTCTGTAACAGAGGGACAAGTCTGAGCAATGAGCTCCTTAGAGTTTTTGAGTCGCTGAGAGAATCTTTGATGATGAGTACTTTGAAAATAGGGAGAGAGCAAAATTTACATTTACAGTGTTGTTTCCTCAAGACAAGCACACTCCTCCACACACAACTTGAAGCACTTTAAATGTCGACCTCAGTTCAGCTACTCTAAAGTCACAGAGCTGAAAGGGGGAAAACAAGCAGCATTTCCTGAGATTTTGACAAATTTTCACCTAGGATGTTTGGGTCAGACTTCAAAAGGCACTTAGCTATCTAATCCCCATTACTTTCAAAGTGAGGAAAATATATAAACAACTTTCACAGTCTGGCCTTTTACGCATACCAGGAAACCAGGGTTTTCTTGCTTTGTACTTTTGAAACAAGTTTTACTTTTAAACAAGTTACACAGTCTATTTCCAAAACTTTTTTTTTTTATCTTCAGTGAAAAGTCTCTTAGATTTTGCAGGTTTTGCTCTTAAGGTGTTTAAGGCAACAAAGAATGCTTTTTTCCCCCTCTTCAGCTGCAGAGGGAAAAGAAAAAATGAGAGATGTCCAAGGTTGTTGTATGTATGTTGATTAACAACAAGTGAGAAAATATGAAAAATATGTCTCCCAGATTAAAAAAAAACTATATTAAAATTAGAGATAAATTAAATAAACAGTAGGATACAAAAAGAACAGGTGTCATACCAAAACACTTTCAATGTTGCATCTAGTACACTAATGAGCTACATCTACTAAAATTAATAATTTCTCCTTCCAAAAGCAATGGCACATTCCTCACAGCTATTTTTGAATTAGAGCTGAATGTCCTAAAGGCAGATGCATGGCAAGATTTCCAGGTGAAGCCCAGCACACCATAGACTTCACTCTAAAAGACTTAGAACAATTTTTTTCCCCTCTTTATATATTTAAACTTCTCACTACTCAACTTTTATTGATAAAAACATTTCCTCCTACATCAGCTATTGATCCAGCAGAGTATACTAAATATGCACCAGTGACCATGAAGATGCTGTCCTTGCCTTCCTCTGTGAGACTGCCAATATTGCATCTCTCAAAGACAGGTAAAAGGCCTAATTTCCCAGCATCAGAGTTTCCCAGCTCCCAGGTTACTGGCATCACATCTGGAAATTTTTAGTATCAGTATTTTCTTATTTTAACAGATAACACTCACATACAACCCAAAATAGCTTCATCTTTTAGAAAACATTCTACAAATATTGGAATAACATATTTAGATGAAATTTCAAAATCTGATATGAAGAGCTTCACTTATCTCTAATGATGTCTGTTAGCTTCTGCTAACTATTAAAACTTAATTGTTTTTTGCTCACTCTAACCCACAATGTTTAAAAGATAAAATTTTCTGATTATCCATCATGGAAATGCTGTATTCTTTTCGGCATTATCCACCACCAAAACCCAAACCATTTTCAACTACAAGTCTATTTTCTAAATAAAAATATTTCAAATATTTCTGAAAATAAAAAGTATGGCAAAATTAGAACAACCTTCCTCAATACTTTTTTCCGCATAACCTAATCTTTCCATAAACTTTTCTCTGAAACCAAACAGATTTAAGGAAAATTAATAAGAAATCACTTCACAAAACTGGAAGTGGAGAGGTTTACAGAAGCACACCAATTCATTCCTTGACATGTAATAGAATAAGAAAGCACTAGGACTTTTAGAATCCTAGGCACAGCCTACATAAGGTTTACAAGCTCCATTTTCTGGACATAACCCTCTTCTCCAGACATATTTTAATAATCATTTAAAGCTTTATTTTCTGCTGGGATTAAAGGGGCCACAACACACAACCAGCTCTGGAATCTTGAGCAGACTGCTGGCTTTCTACTGATCGTAACACAGTGAGACAGAGCTGCGATCCTACCTTAGCAAACTGGGGAAGAAATTTCAGACCAAAATTATGAACTTATTCCATTTGTCTGTCTTCTGGATTCATAAGTAATTTTTAGAGCTTAACAGAGAGCCAAATGCCTGTAGAAGAGAGTGTAAATGGGCTTGTCCCTATATAGAGAGGTATGATGTTATTATCTGTAGGATGTGCACACAAACATCAATTAAAACCACAGAGAACACATACAAAACACCCAAATTCTTCAGTTTTTTACACTTACCATACAACAGATGAGCTGTATCCATAGTTCTGTGTCTGGTATATAAAGGAATAAACACTGAGTAGAAATACTTAGGCATGTCCTGGCTGTAACAACACATTTTCCCCCAGCTCATCATTAGGATATCATCAGTGTCCATTCCCCTCATCAACATTTAATTTAGCCTCATATCTGCCAACATATCTTCAAAATACAGTTAACCCAAAGAGCAGTAACCCACACAAGACCCAGGAGTAAAAGCCAAGCAGAGTTTTGTCACCTCACTTGAAACCTTTAGATACACAGAGGAAACTCACCCCAGAACAACCCAGTTATGTGAATCTCAGTCTCCTGTATTAATTTCCCAATTTCATTACCTTGATTTCCCCAAGACAAATAATTTCCACTGTATGGTAACTCAGTCACAGTGGCAGCCTCAGGGGAGCCTGTGACAGGGAAGGAGAGCAACTTGTAAACAGGGGAGGTACAAAAGGAGGGAACCAAGCAGGGGCAAGATGGGAATGGGTGAGGACAGGAAGGACAGTCCAGGAACCCAATGGAGGAGTAAGGGGGGGGGAATTCCCCTGTCCCTGTCCTATCACTGGACACCTTTCCTGGAATTTTCCAGAAGCAGGGGAGGGTGATAAAATGACAGACAGGACTCAGGGGAGGAGGCTGGGAATGATACATCAGGATTGGCACAGAAAGGGCAAGGGGAAAACTTGGGAAGCAACATGCCTTAAAAACAGTGGGGGAAAGGAGCAAACCATTATAACATAACAAAGCACAACAATAACCTAGGCTAATGATGACTTTGGAAGACTAAAACCAAATGGCTACAAGAACCTAAACTAATGATGACTTTGAAAGACTAAAATCAAATGGCTACAAGAATTCTTTAACTAATAAAAGGAACAGTCATAAAATTAGTTTATTTAGAACAAAGCAAAAAATGTCCTAAATGATATAAAGTAATACTAATTTATTGCTATCAGCATCTCAGTTATTCCAAGGAGAGAAATCAATAATAAAAGCCATGAGTGCTCCAAGAACCCTGCAAGTTTAAGCTGTCAGCATGTTTCACTATTTGTATTTGTTTGTTTTTATTTTGCAGTAATGATCCTGAACAAAATCTGAAACTTCAAGCTGTGCAAACTAACATTATAACTGAATGGGTATCAATCTAGATGAGTAAAGCTCCTTCAGTTTAATTTTTAAAGTTTCATCTTGCTTTATAACTGCTATAGGCTTAAGCAGAAGAAACACACCTTTTTTTTTCTGTGGAACTAAGCTGATAGAAGAGCAATAGATTATATTATGTTAGTTTTAATTTAAGCTCTTTCCATTAATACATACATAAACACAAAGGCAAACAGAAATGCAGTGCAGTGAAGAATGGCTCATATGGAGAGGCCAGGGTGATGTACAGGAAAAAGAAAATAAGTCTGGTAGATTTATTTTCAGGAACTAATATTGTTTGTATAATAAACAAGAGATCCTTAAAGAACAACAGCTTTCAAGAAAAATAAACTCATGATACATTTTAATGTTGAAAAGCATTTCATAATTTCAGACGCGGTGGCTGAGCCCTCTGGTATTATCCTTCTCTGTTTTTTGGGTACACCACTGTGGAATCAATCATTCCTTACAAACTTAATTCAAAAATCTTAGTGTTACCTGTGACAAGTTCCTTTTTTCTTCCTGGACTCAACAGCTCCTGCTTGGCTGTGCTGGGAGAGCAGGCAGCACAGAGCAACCTTCACAGAGCTCCCATCCCATGAACGCCTCGAGGAGGATGAACTCACACTCCTGCTGTTTCTCCCCGGGATTTCCTCCAGTGAGACCAACAAACCCAGATCCAAGAGTGCTTTTGGAAGGAGAGCTCACGCTCCACCACATGGCAAGCAACCCCACTAAAAGCTGCTAGGCAGATGTTGATCCAAAGGGCAAGCAAACAAACAGCAGCCAAGTGGCTGAATGGCAAATACTTATCGCCTAGGAAACAACCACCTTCAAAATTCATTTTCTTCAGAACCCAGGAGGAGGAAAGGGAGAAGATACATGCACAGAAAGAAACAATGCAAACCATAACCATTAAATATATTTTCATAAGAGTCATGAGAAAAAAACCAAACCGAAACAGAATGTTTAAAACACTCAACATGGCAGGGTTTTGTCCATAAAATCAGGATGGAAAGAGTGCCACTTCATTTCTGGGCTCATTTATTCCTGTTCTGCTTTCAACTGGGCTAGATTTCTTTTTGGTAGCTGTTACAATGCTGTTTTGGATTCTGAATGAGAATGTGGTCATATCACACCAATGTTTTGGGATCTAAGTTGTGTTTATCCGAAGTCAAGGAATTTTTGTTTCCTTGTGCCTTGCTCTGCCACTGAGGAGGCGTGCAAAAAAGAAAACCGAAAACAAAACCAAAAAGCTGTGAGGGAAGGTGACCCAAGCTGGCCAATAGGGTATTCCACACCACAGAGCACCATGCCATTTATATAAACTGGGGCTGTTAGAGCCCACTCTGGGCTGAGGAAGTGAGGTTTGCCACCAGCTAGCAGGCAGTGAGCAATTGCATTGTGACTCACCTGTTTGGGTTTTTTTTTCCTTTTTATTATCATTATTGTTATTGCCATTATTGTTGTGTTTTACTTTATATTCAATTATTAAATTGTTCCTATCTCAACATAGAAATTCTGCTTCAGTTCTCCTCCCACTTCCACTAGGGTAGGGGGAAGAAAAGGGGAGTTGAGTGAGCATCTGTGTGGTTTCATTTCCAGCTGGCTTTAAAACCATGACAGGCACTTACCACCATTTGCCAAGAAATGATGATAGGCAATCGTAGCCACACTATACATTATTGCTACTGCCATATCACAGGGGACTACATCAGTTCAGACATCTGATTTATCCTCCTTATCATGCTCTTGATAACCTTAAAAAGTTTAATTAAGCTGTTCAAGAAAAAATGTAAGAGAAATACAAATTTACAACAAATATTTCCTGCCTGTTTACACTTCTTTTACACTTCTAATAGTTGCATTGTAAAATCACCTCATTTTTAACTATGTTACAGTAGAGATCATGTAAACATTTTACATAGTCTTTATAAGTGTATTTCCCCGTTTGATTTTTTTCCATTCTACCTCCCCCTTTGTATCAACAGCAAAATCATTCCTTTGCTATTTCTTATAAAAAGTTCTCACTTAAACAAGTCTGAATTTTTTTGCAAATACTGGCACTAGCTCTGCCTCTGGCACTGCCACTTGGCTGTGAGCTCAAGGCTCGGACTCAGAATCCTTCTGCTTTCAGAAAACCTGCTGCTCTTTATTACCAAGACACCATTTTCTCCAGCTAATCCTAAGAGGAATCACAGAAGCATTAAAAGCATCAGCAGCATTAACCTAAGGAATGCATGGAGCTTCTTCATGAGTATAAAGCAGAGTGAATACTTTGGAGCTGTGAAAATATGGAACTGCCAGAACACATCTACCTGTCTGTAACATCTGGCAAGTTGTGATATTTTACCCCAACTATTAGCAAGTGTTACAAGTAAAGCTCTAGAAGACCAGAGGGACTGGACACTATAAAAGAGGCAGTGCAATGAAAATTTAGAAAATCTACACAGCCAGAACAGAGTCTGTGTCATCAAACCAAGGTCAAATGATGCCTTTTCCAGATCCTTCACTCATGGCTTGAACAAGCCCCCTGAGGATGTATGGCATGGGATTCCCACCCTCCCTCAGGCAAATCTGTCAGTGCTCTGCAAGGCTGAATGGGCACACACTGTAGTACATTCAGCAGTCAATCAAAAATTTCTTGTGAAGTCATAATGAAGAAATCTTCTGATTTCAGAAAAATTAGCATTTCCAAGGGAAAACTTAATAATGCCTTAAAAAATTTTGATCCGTCTGCAGAGAATGAATGGAAAAAGCAGTGAACTGTGAGAAGCATTGAAAATTACTAGTTTCCATTCTGCCAACACAGCAAAGGTGATTGAATTACAATATACATTAGCAAGATAAGGGAAATTCTTACTCAGTCAATATAGATTTTAGATATATCCTGATAGATACATACATACAGCACACAGTTTATTTCCTTCTCCCTTACTCTGTGTACACATATTTTTCAGAGATCAACCTGAAGGTTTTTTTATACAGAAAGAGTTTCCAGATGCTGTAAACTACTGTGGAGAATTCACCTTACATAAAAGATGGTTTCATGGTTCGTGCAAATTTTCCTGTCATACCTTTCATTTCTGAAGCATGCATTTTCACATTTTCTCCTCTTGCAGTTTTTAGTAGTCACATATCAGCCATGAATGCAGAAATCATGGAAACAGGCTCTTATGAATAGATCTTGTGAGCAGAAAACTTCTTTGTGATTTGGGGGAGTCAAAGGTGTGGTCTTTCCTCCCAAAGTACTTTCTGCATAATGATCTATTCGTTATAAACTGCAAAATATTTTAGATCCTCTTAAAGAGGAAACGGAATTAGACAGTGCACTAATCCAATCACTAAATCTTCTCTACACAATCAGTCCATCTGAAAAATAAAGATAAAAGGAAACAAGGATAGGAGTGGACATTCTCATAAACAACTCTTCCTTCACAACCAGACAAGTTAAACATATGAAACAAGCGTATCATACTTGGTATGACACACATAGGGAGAGATCTCATCAGTGAACACAGATACCTGAAAGCAGCATGCCAAGGAGACAGTCAGACACCCTGATTGTTACCCAGTGAGAGGACAAGGCAATAGGCACAAAGTGAAATAGAAGAAGCTGCTTCCAAACATCAGGAAACACTTTTTTTTTTTTTTTTTTTTTTTTTTTTTCCCCTACAAGCATGAATGAGCACTGGCACAGTTTGTCCAGAAAAGCTGTAGAGTCTCCACCCATGCAGGTACTCAGGGTGACCCTGCTTGAGCAAAGATGTGGGATCAGATGACTTCCAGAAGTCCCTTGTAACCTCAGCCATTCTTTGATTCCGTATCAATCCCAAAATCATTCATTCATGCATCTCAAAATACCAGAGGAGCTGGCTTATAGGTGAAAGCAAATGAAAGAAAGGTGACATTGAAGGAAGACTTTCCTCTGAAACACCACTGAATGTATAAACATACACATCTTTAATCAGTAATAAAATCCAAGTGCTTGGACAATGTGACTTGGACAATTAGGTAGAGCATTTGCTAATAGTGTGCATCAATCAAACATTATTTTTTACATAGTTTATCAAACACTATATACAGCTGGCTATTAATTTTCAAAAGGTTTCTTAAATCATGTCTTATTACCCTGGTTATAGTCCTTCAAAAGTCAATGAGTGGTGAGCAGTTAATTCCCACAGCAGCATCATGCACAGACACCCTAATGTGTGATTACTGGGTTAGTTAAGCCTGTAAAGTAGGCTCATGTGTCATTTACAGACCCTTCACACTGCCAGGTGTTTATTAGCACCCAACAACTCGAGCCATCCTTGGACTCCTGCACTAAAGCTTGAGAGAATATTTAATGTCCGTTTCTCCCATGAAAATGTTCAGGAGACAGATTGACAGATGATTAAAAATGCACAAAAAATTTTTCAAATGCTTGAGAACAGTTCAAGAAAATTTTAAAAAGTAGGCAGATTAACCAGTTTAGATGTTTTGGCAAATAGAGGTGATAGGGAGGGTCATCAGGCAACACTTTAAATATTCATGTTCCAAGTATATACTTTTTCTATAGATACACACAGTTAAACTTTTTTATATATAACAATTTACTCAAGGAAAGGTTTATCTATATAGTTGGTCTAAGATTCAACCTGGTTATGTTTTAAATATACAGCTATATAAACGTTGTTTTTAAATAGTATCTTTTGATACACTACCATATACATATATATTTTCTTTTTTTTGTGTGATGCTCTCCTGGTAGTGGACTTGAATTTGGCCACACTGAAGCAGCACAGGTGGCTTATGCTAAGATCAAGTAATAAATTTGCAAGACCTGCCCAGAGAATATTTTACTGAAATAACTAAATATATTTAGAAATAAAATATAAAACTGTAAGTATAACTTTTTGAGATTTAAACATATATAATTTTAGTTTATAATGTAATTTATTTACATCTATACATTTTGTAAATAAACATCAACAGTAATCCATGAGTACATTAAGCAGAAAAATTTTTCCCTGTTTACCATCAGCTATCCAACACCAGATGTACTCTGAACTCATAGCAGGGCTGAAAAATCTCCTCTCAGCATTAAAAAAGGCAAGTCTGTATAAATTAGAGTCTAACTAATTAAAAGACCCAAATCTTCAAGGTCATTTCTATGAATTAGTGGTGCACAGCTGGAATTTAAGATTTGTTCAAAGATGTACAAAAGGGGTTCATTGTTAAACAGGAATTTAATCATTCATATTTGATTTTGGGTATATTAAGGATGAATTCCTTGTTTTAGCCAGGAATGTGGGGGCAATTTTTTCTTCCAATAGAAAGCAAAGATTTGTTGAAACCTAATATTTATTAAAATTGTTAAAAAATTACTAAAAATCTATTTAAAAAACAGAAAAAGTACATTTTTAATCAAAACCTAGAATTTCTTGTGAAAAGGACTATTGAATTACATTTGTAGCAACAGAAAGAGCAACTTTTTGATTAAATGTGGAGTACCTAAATTCTACTCCAAAATAATTATCAGTCTATTTTTGGTATATTGAATCTCTGTATGATACAGTAACTTCATTTGTGTGTTCCATATTTCAGGGGAGATCTCCAACTCAGTGGTATTTGGGGTTGGAGTTTTGCTTGGTTTTGTTGGGTGTATTTTATTTTAATACTCCAGTGGTGTCTCCTGCAGGAGCTGCTTCAGGGCTTCACTTTCCAGATGGAAGGCTTTTTTTAAGCCAGTATGGATTTAGAAAAAATTAAGTTACTCTTTTCTATTTTGTTAGCAAAAGCCTTAAACAAGTAACAAAAAACCAAAAACAAAACAAAAAAAAACCTCAAAGAACCAAAAGAGCTTCTTTTTAACAATTTTTTTGCAAAGCTGATATCCTCACACCACCCTAAAATTTTACTGTTTTTTTAGTGAAAATATTTTTCTTTTTTTTTGTTTTTTCCCCTCTCCAAAATCATCAGTATTACAGCTATCTCTGATTCCTTCACTTTCTACAGCTGAGGCCTGACCAACCTCAAATAGAGTACCATAACTCTTATAAATTACTTTGGTCAATACATTTCAGAATAACTTCTGGCTTTCCTAGAAAATAACATATTGCTGACTTGGACTGGTGTGCTGTTATTTTTTCAGTAGCACTGTTGCATACCTAATTATTTCCTACTTTATCACTTGCATTTATCTTCATTGATCTTCTTCATTACAAAATTTTATTTTACCAGGGTCACTTTGAATTTCCAACCTGCATTCCAAGTATTTGCCAGCCCTTGCGCCCTAGAACTGCCCCTCAAGTTCTATCTTTTCTATCACAGAAGGGACTAAAAAAACCAAACTAGGATTCAGCCCATAATGAACAGCCTTCAACAACTTCACAATGAGCAATAAAAAAGCTTTCATTTAAGTATGTTGGGCATTTAATTCTTGGTGATTTACTTCTGAAATGCATAGAGGTCAGTGGAACAAACCTCTCTGAAGTCAAAATGTCTTGGAGCTGCTGCTTGTCATCTACCCAACAACCCACAAAAAACATACATCTATTTAACATGATTTCTTCTTGAATACCCATGTTGGATGCATCTTAAATCCTTACTAATCCCCATAATTAGATGGAAATCAGAATGTTGAGATCCAATTATTGAGTGACGGCTCTGCCCGAATTCAGGTGCAAAAGAGGACACACACTGAAGTCAATAGCATGGATTCTATTTTTAACAATAAAATGTGAGGTAGAGAGATGGAAAGAAATACAAAGAGAGGAGAGACAGGGAGAGGTTAATCAGAAGGTAATCACCACATTTGGACCCACCAGCATCCTCTTGGTCCTTCTTCACCCTAGACTTCTCAGTGGTGAGGGTCCCCAAAGTCGTTCTTAACTTTTCACTATGTACACGTTTTTGCAAGCAGAGAAATTAATGCTCATTGGGTACACAGCTGTTTCCTTTTATTGGTTAAATGATCCCCTTGCTTCTAATGCTAATTAGTCTGCAAGCTCAGTTTCTCGTTTCTTCTGAGTCCATGGTTTTCTTGAGCTGTGGTCAATGGTCACAATCTCCTGCTGCCAGAATTTCTTTGTCCTAGCTGATTTCAGCTGAGTTGGTTTTCCTTGTGGCCCATAAATTGTTCATTATCAGTGATTCATCCTTCTGCCCCTGCTGTTAACCTCCTCCCAAGTCTGAAACAACAATAATCTCCCCTTTATTTAATCTCAAATTCTATGCTCTCCTGGCAAAGTCCTTCCGTGTTGTTCTAAACAGTCTTTGAGACAGTCACCTGTCATTCTTAAATGTTTGTAAAAGAACTTATGTAAATTACAAATCTGTACTCCACTTTTTATTGTGAATAATCAAGCAAAATTTTTGCAATCAAATATTTGGTTTTCTTTCACATTTTGCAGCTTGTCTTTGCTTTTCTTTACCTTCCCCTTTTAGGAGAAATTAAAGAAACCTATTTTTTATGTGTTTTGGTTGAGAGGTCTGCATTTTATCCTATAAGTTTATGCTATTCCTTTACACTTTTGCAGCACAGGTAGACACCAAAACAGGACTGAATCCAGCTGGATCCAAGCCAATTCAAATTATCAACACCTTACTTCAAGACTCATCTCTTCAAAAATCAATATTCATAGCACTTTGATAAGGCTTCCAAGTAGATAGCATCAACGAAAACTAGTCACATTAACAAGACAATTCTGAAGGCTTGACACAGTATGCAAATATAAAGGACATCTAAATGCAAAAAAAATCAGACAGCCTTTAATTAATACATCCCTTAATGCTACACAATAATTTCAAAGTATATTTTGTTTAGGCCAGATAGTCTAATAGAATTTTATTTTTTCAACTGCTGTAATTTAATTTTATGGAAAATTATCTCCAAAGTCAGCGCCCATTAAAAAAATTAGCATAAAAAAAGTTCTAAATAACCAGAATAAACCAGCAATTATTTAAATAGTTCAACTTCACTAAGTACAGGACTATGTGAGGGGTTTTTTTCTGTGTATTTCCTGTGTGGCAGAGAGTGGCGTGGGGGCTAAAGACCAGCAGGGCTGAGCTGCGACTCACAGTAAATTTGATCCTTGTTTTCCTAGTCCCTTATCTTCAATAAATTGAAGTAAATTAAAGCTCTTCTGTGAGGAATGTGACAGTCAACTGACTATGAACAAACACACTGATCCCACTTCTCTCACACAAAGAAAAACTTCTCTTGTCCCTCTTTAGTTCTCAGGCAAGGCATAGTCAGTACCTCAGCTGATCTAGTGGCAGCACAAAATGAACACTTTTGATGTGGTAAATTAATTGCTTCCTTCTCTTTTTGATTAATACAAATAGAAAGAAAAAAAATTAGAATGTGAATGACAATGGAATGACTGCATTAAAAAAAAATTCTTGGTTCTCTCCTTATAAATGCCTATTTTAAATATATATTTTAAATATAGATGAATTTATATATATATATAGCTATTATAACATCTACACTTTTATCATAATTTTTCCATAAATTAAAAATGGAAAAGCAACAGCAAGCTGTGATATTATCCAGGCTAAAATTCTTTTTTTAGTGACAAGGGTTTCAGAATAGATATTCCACAATTTTTTTCAGAGATGCTTTCCTAGTATGAACATTTCATTTGCTCTGATCATCATCATATCTCATGCTTAATCCACTACTCAAAAACAGCAGATTGGTTTCTGAAAGTCAAACAGTAATGGCCTACAAAATGAATGCATTCAAATCCCCTGCCACTTAAAATCAATAAAGTGTTTTTGAAGCTGGGCTGTTTTATTACACAGTAATGAAATTTAGAATTTTGTCAACCAACATGTAGTGCTGAGCCCTAACAAGCTGTTAAGGGCAAGAGAGCGTGTATTAGAATTCCAGCATTCATTACTGTTGGAATTTTTGGTGCTGGCAAAGAGTGTCACTCAAGACACTGAGAGGTTGTCTCTTCCTCCTCCCATGAAACAGGTCTAAAGGGATTATCAACAAATTCATTCTATCCCATGGCCTAAGAATAATAATTAAGGTTTGCTTCCATTTGATAGAAGATAAATGTTTCTGTAGGAAGACTCTGAAGACAGATGTCTAAAACTGCTTCAAATTTCACAATGAAGTCAACATCCCATCTGTGATGGGCATTCTGATGATGCCCTGGGAAAGAGTAGGTTATTTATCTGTAAAATTTATTTTCTGAAACTGTACCATTTACAGATCCATTTATCTTTTATTTCTTCAATTGCTCATATTACCTTGATGTAAACCACTAGCAACTTATGGCTTTGTTTTGAAGTTTGATGGCTACTTCCATGCATAGAATTACATTAAAATTTTTGTTCAAGTCTCCATTTTTGGGTTTGTCATAGAGAAAAAGGAGAGAGCACTTAATGTTCCTGTCTCCCACAACACTCAAGCTTTCCCCAAATTTAGCTGCTGCTGCTTGCTGCATTTGCTTTCTTTGCCTCATTAATTTCTGATATCTGCTGCATGGCTTATTACACAATAACATATGCTCTCTGATATCCCACTTTCTCCTGCAACCTTTTCAAGTACACTTAAAAAAAGAAAGCTATTTTGATTATGGGTTACCTCTGGAAGGACTACATTACATTTGGCAGCAGTGTGAATACTCACTCAAGGCCAAATGCTATTTGTGCAACAGAGTGGAATTGAGTCTCACCTGATTTGATTGTGCATTTGTAAAGGTTAGGTGTATTTTGGTCATTACCTATGCCATATAGATATATAAGTAGTATGCTTTTCAGTTACTATTTTTGCATGTTCAAAGACTGCAGCAATTCTCCCAGATACTCCACCACTTTTACTAAATATTTCTGGTGCCCTCTACTTTTACATACCAACTTTCAATCATGCCTTTTTGAGTTTCTGTCTCAAAAAGACTTTAAAAAGAACTGTGAGAGACCCAGAGAGTTTAACAATGATATGAAATGTTCTGAGAAACACAGAGGTGATTATCAATTAGGAATGCAAAAGTGAGATTGTGGGATCTGCTTGTGGGTTCAGCAGCCAAACCCTTAAATTGCAAGGAAAAATATTAAATATCACTAAATTTTATGATTTTTCCAGTGAAAAAAAGTTTTCTTATTTTTACATCTTGAATAAATACATCATTAAATCACAAAAATACATACTCTTAGATAAGCATATCCACACACAGACAAGGCTTCATTGAAAGCACTTGTTGGAAAACTGAACCTTCAATTTCAGAAACTTCAGTAAAACACACAAAAAACCATTGCTTTTCTACCATCATGGAACATAAAATATAGTTATATATACTTAATTTTTCCTGTGAGGGATTCTAGATACTAAACAGTTTACAGCCCCCCTCAACATACAGAGAGTGCTCTCTTCTCACAGTCAATTTACAGTCTCTAAATATTTGCTGTGCTTCCAGAGCTTCTGCCCAAAATTTTTTTCAGGGTTGAACACCTCTAAAATTTATTAATTGTATCTCAGGTCCATTGCTTCTATTGCTAGAAATGCTAAAATATTGCTCTTCAAAAAGATTAAATATATATTTTTTGCTAGGGAAAAAAAAAAAAAAAACCACACTCACTCAAGCAAAATCCCTCTGAAACAGATGATATTTAGGATTTTTTAAGTACTGCTTTTTGCATACTATTAATACAGAAAAGATGGTTGTGAATTTTTTCATCATTTTTGGCCATGAGACTAGTAAGAGACCACGGGCTTTTCCGTTACTCTTTCCTATGTGAATGAGATTTTGAATTCTTTAAGTAGGTACAGAAAGCTTCACAGTGCTGCCTATACTTCTCTTTAGATGCTCTAACTGAAACCAACAGAAATAAACTTCCTCTAAAGCTAAGAATCACATTCAAACCTTAAAAACCTTCTTCAGGCAAATTCTTTCCCTCTATGAGAGGGGAACTCTGTCCGTCCTCACACAAAGCTGAAGGACATTTAGCATGACATTCCAGATGAAAATGTTCTAAAGAAAATTCAGTGAAGAAAAAGAAAATCTAGTAATGACAAGAAAAAGATAACTACATAGCATCTACATAGGGTAATGGGATGCATTTCATATTTTGCTATTCGTAATCTTTGCTGTTTTGATACTTTAGCTGAACATTTCATATGAGATTTTGGTACACACCAAGGTATTTTTCTGATTAAAGAAGAAGAAAATAAAAATAGCCAGAAATATTTCTCATAGTATGAATTTTAAGTTAAAATGACCGAATAGTAAGCCAGTATGCAATTAATTCCCCAAAGTTACTATAAAGTGTATTGTGAGAGCATTCACCTTATGGTGACGGAAGGAGCAAAGCTTTTGACACTTCCAATACCTCACGGCAGCCTTTGTTAGCAATCCCTTCTCCCCTTGCCTCCCTGCAACACTTAAAAATAAATCACAGGCTGGATTCCCACTCATACATGTGTAAAAATCTAAAGGGAAAATCAGATAAACTCTAATATATATATATATATATATATATATATATATATATATATATATATATATATATATATATAGTGTGTGTGTGTGTGTGTATATAAAATACCACTAAAATACTACACAATCAAAGCAGTAATGATAGATTAAGGACATTATTCAAGCAATTTTATTATGTCCAAAAATTTAATGGAATGACTGGACATACTCCTCGGGCAGTTCCTATCAATAGTAAGGAATACATTTTCACGCTTCTAAAAACCCCTCCTTCACTATTTATATTCTCTCCTTCAGCAGTTTTAGTCAAAAGAATGAAAGCAACATTTGAGGACTCAAATTTCCACTCAAGAACCACATCTTAAAATGTTGTTAGAAGGAGGCATTTCACTGTAAAAAACAATTTGGGAGTTTTTGCGGTGGAATCGTATATTCTCCATAAACCAAAAAGCACCAAGGAAAAAAGTCCTCATTTAGTACAGCATGAGCTGAAGCAGTTTCTGCAAATCTTGTAACTTCTATCAGCCTAACACACAACTTAAAACCCAATAGAATTGCTGCTGAAATACATAGTTTGGGGTTTTCGTCTCATTTCATTCTGCTGTCATATAAATTCTAATTCTGGAGTCCCTACTTTATTGACACTCAAAGCTGAGGAACTCCTTGTCTTTCCAAGACTAGTGTCAATCAGAAAAATCAGGATGGATCCATAATTTAGGCATATTTAATGCAAAAAAAGCAGCAGCAACCTGAATGCACTTCTAAGCAAGACTGTCTGTTACAGTAATGTTTTACTGCAAAGCATAAGATTATAAAATAAAACAGCAACAACAAATTAAAAAAAGCCTAACTCATTAGAAAGTTCCACTTAAAAGTACCCAAAATAAGAAATAATAAAGAACTTTTTTCTCTTGGTATCACCTGTATCTCTCTCTTGGAAATATTTTAGTTCTCTCTGTTACTGTTCTTTCTCTGACCTACACAGAAACACATCTGTAGCCCAGTTAACATCACACCATAATTAGAGTAGCTGTTCATTAATTTCTTGCCATCGCTATCTCCATTATATCAGGGAGATTTCTCCCTGTGTACACACGATTCAGAGAGTGAGGCATGAGAAATGAGTTGTGAACTGTGAACAATGTATAGCCAAAAAGGCTTCAGAACCAGCAAAAAATGGCAACCAAAGGTGTTTAAAAATGGATAAAAGATTTGCAAAGGGAATAAGGAGTAGTTGGCCTCTGACAAAATGGCCTAAATAAAGAAACATTTTTTCCCCCATGATCCAGGGTTGTTTGTGGAAGCACTGGCACAACATTTTTGCTTGAAAGTTGTTACATAAATTAATGGAATAATGATTTATGAAAACTTTACTAAATACAACATTTTGCATGAAAGCTGGCTCAAATCTTTACACTACTTAACATAGAAAGCAAAGAATATTATAGGGGAAAGATCATTCCATATTTACTTTTTTTTTCTCTATTATTCTCCTAATCATCCCTTCTAACCACTGCTAGAAACAAAACAGTGAGTTAGGAAGGCCTAAAATCTCATCCAGTACAATCATTCTCAGTACAGCATGCATGACTTTACTTGCCATGTGACTAAACAAGCAGAACACCACTTCTATTCTGGCAGTTCATAAGTTCCAAACCATTATCTGGGTTCACACACACCCCAGACTAGACCATTTTCAATTAATGGTATGAAAAAGTATATGCAGCTTTGGCTGGGCTTTCTACTTCCTTGTTATATTTAACTCTTGGACAAGGAAAAGACTCAGCAAACAATCTACACCTAAAGAAAATAACTTATGATTTAGAAATGGCTTAAATTTACCATTTCTTACACTTTGAAGCAATGGATTTTTTTAAAAAAATTTATTTTTTACACTGCAAAACTCATGAACAGTAAATACCGTATATATGAAGCAAATAATTTATTGCACTTAATAAAGCCTTAATTATATAATCAAAAAGCTATTATTAGTTCAGTTACCATAATACATAGTCTCATACAAAACCTACCTTACCTGCCAAGCACAGAAAAATCCCCAAGAGTAATTAAGTTAGAGGCTTTGTAGAGAAACACTGAATGGTACCCACCAAGTTTTCCAGAGGGATTCTCTGGCTCATCCCATCATCTGTCAAGTCATAATAAGGCTGATGCTGCCAGGCTTAAGCAGATGTGGGTAGAAGTATCACCAAAACATCAGTCTGTTGTCAGCAAGGGACAGCAGATAAGGACCTTCTTCTCAGTTTTGGGATCTGCTTGAGTTTATCCAAACATTACTTCTTAATACAGACAGTTTTCTTTTCACTGATTTCCAGTTAAATCCTAGGAGAAAATAAAAATAAAAAAGTAGGTGGCATGCAATTACAAAGCCTTATAATGGGCAGGTCGCCTCATCTGAATTTCCATTCCTTCACTGCAAAATGGCATTAAAATACTGTGTCTTGGTTTCAGACAGAGTAAGAGGTGGACACTATGAAGAGTTATCTTCCCCTATAGTTTAAGCCTTTCCACCAATAAGGAGAAACAAATACAAGTAGATATAAGTAGATTTAAGCCTCCACCTGTGCTGACTTAACTCTCCTGGTGACAGACACAGAAAGGCAAAAGGCAGGAGAGAGAGAAAAAAAAACAAACAAGAGAAAAAAAAAAAAAAAAAAACCCAAAAAAACCCAAAAAATCACCCACAAACAACAACAAAAAAAGAAAACCCAACAACAAAAAAACCCAAACAAACAAAAGAACAAAACAAAACAAACCCCATAAAACAGAGCCTCTGCCTTAGAGCAAAAGCCCCAAGGCAAAAGAGGGTCATGCTCGGTAAGCATCTGAGTTGTATTCAGGATGCACAGCCATGTCTCGTATATGCATAAAGAAATCTCTGTGCAGCCTAGAAGAAAATATTAACTCAGGTGTCTGTTGGGCTTATTTCCTACTTTTCAAGAGTCTCATAAACACATTTCTCTACAGAAATAAAAAAACATCAAGGTAAGCTGGTTAGTCTATCAAAGAGTCGAAGGCTAAGACTGTAGAAACAGAAAGCCTTGGATAAACAGCACATGAATCCTCACTTTGTAATTCATATCCAAAATTTTGACTTAGATTCTAGATTATTCAGAGACTACAAATGTGACCTTTCCAGCATGCTCTGTGCACCTGCAGGCAAGAGTGATTTTCTGATTCTTTCTACCTGAAAAGAATGGATGTGACAAGCTCTGAAAGAGTTCACGATTGCCTTTGAGAAGGTAGACAAAAAAAAAAAAGCAAAAGGGTGTCAAATCTCTGCACAGGATACCAACTGATGCATATATGAGATGGGAAGCTGCAGATTCTTGGTTGAAAAAAATATACATTAGCAAAATTATTCGTGTCACTTTGTGCATGCAATCCTGAAGCTCCTCCACAGTGCACTGGCATTCTTTTAAGCCTTGCTGGATTTATAACAGTGATCAGAGAACCTTCAGAATTTAACTGCAGATAGTAATCTGAACATTAAGTTGCTTATGAAAATTATCACACCATTTGTTACTCTTTTCACTGTGAGTTGTATCTTTGTTGTTTCCCCATTTGCTGTGATCACTGCTTCAATGCCTTTCTTCTCTCAGCACTGCTCTCTGCCAGAGCCAGCAGCAGCATTTCCCTAAAGAGCTGACAGCCCTCTCCTCTCTCACCCCTCTTCCTTCCACCTCCCCCCAGCTCCTCAATTTACACAGATAGACGTGCAACCCACTTCAGTCCCTGGTTTATTTTCCTTCCTCACAGGTCTCTAGTTTGAATTTTCAAGTATTCTGGCACCTAAGCAAGACAAATCCTTAAACGTGTCAGATTATCTTGCTTAGTTTATAAGACACTGAATAGCTTGAGGGATTCCTAATGGCTAGGGAGCCTTTTGTTGACAGGCTGTGGTTTTGATACCAAATCATGTCCACGATGGCCTTGAGTCAGCTTTATCTGATGCTTGTTTCATGAGGATACATAATATGAGTTGTTGAGCTCAACATCCGTTTTTGTAATAGAAGATGATCACAGCCAGCACTTCTGCTGTCAGTCTCGGGGGAAAAAAAAGGCTGAGTGCAGGAATGGAAAATAAGAGAATGCTTTACAGGTGTAAATGTCCCTGAAGCAGTAAACACACACATTACTCATACTACATGGTGCAGCACACTGGTGCCACCCAAAGTTGCCAGCTTGGTCCCAGAAGCGATACACAGCTATAAATACAGCAAACTGGATTTATTTATCCAGGCACAACATCTCCTGAACAAAGGCCTTCTTCAAAACCCAATCTGAGACATAAGCTTGTGTATTTCTCTAGAAAGTGCAGGCACGCTGGGCAGGTGTGAGTCCCTGCAGGGAGGGCTGTCCTTATTTTGGGAGGGCAGCTACCTTTGGATACCCTTCAATTACCCTCAACAGCAGCCTGGAGCTCTGGCATCAGCAAGACTCAATTCTTTATTTAAAATTACACAAACAGTAATATCACCTTTACTTAAATAGTTAGAACACATGCTTCTTAATCATTAAGACACATTAAAGAAAAAAAATCAAAACAAACCAACCATACTTTCCTACATATTACCTACAGCTGGGTTGCTGAGATGTCCATTAGCTTGTGTAAGAATGTACTGGATCAAAACAAGGCTCTGCCAAGTTCACCATCACAACTCCAACCCTGTCAGGTGTAACCTCAGGTGTTAGGAAGGAGTACAGGCCACAAAAATATAGAGGGATGCCTCCCTTGCGAATGCTCTCACATTCAATAGTCTGCCCTTCCTGAACTTCTACACATGAAGATTGCACCTGAACATTGAACTTAACAGCCACCAATGTGATTGCACAGGTACCTGTAACTCCCCTCTTTTTAAAATGTGATTAAATTAAACAACGAGGCACAAGTGGTTATGCCAGTAGATTTTTATGTGTGTATTAAACTATATATCAAGAGCAATAACTAGGAAACAACAGAAAAAAAAAAAAAAAGTCAAAGCCACAAAAACAACAACAACCACAAAAAAAAAAAAAAAAATAAAAAAAAATCAATCCATCCAGCAGCATAGTTCCCTAACTTTGAAACAAAACCAAACCAAACCTAACTATATCCCAACAGGCTCTTCCCAATTCAGACCCCTTCAGTCCCTCAGTCCCGGGACACTGCTCAACAAAAGGGAGAACTGATTAGTGTGTGCAAGAAGTGATGGCCTTGTCATTGGCCACAGTCAATTAAATATGGGGGGTGGGGGAAAGGTATGTATAGCTGTCAGGATTTTTTTTTTTTTTTAATACTTTTCCCTAGTTAGAGTTAACTGGAGGAAGGCATTTTATTCAAAACAGAAAATTTTAGATCTCTCTTGAGGAGAGAGTATGAATAGCTCACAGCTGCCTAAAACCTTCCTGTGATATGCATAAACTACATTTTTATTAGAACTGGATTATATTAGCTGCTATCCAGGAGGTTCAAATGCCTAGCCACTGGAGACAATCAGAAGCACAGAAAGATCTCTGCATAATGAACATAAATATCCTTTCAAACAGAAAATCATAATCTACTCTGCTGTAATCAAGTCTATATTGTTGTATAAAGAATTTTAAGCAGAAGAGCAATAGAAAGGACAAGAAAAAAGGGGAACAAAAGAAATCTGAATATTTCTTCATGATCACTTTGTTTTAATTCTTTTAATAAAGTAGTTATATATTGTAATTTATTATTAGACAGTTTCATCTCATAAGTATGATTCTAGAACTAAAAAGGTTGTCTTTCATCTTCATGTTTTAAACCAAGACTTCTTTCACAAGTTTCAAAGTG
The DNA here is from genome assembly GCF_009819655.1 of Sylvia atricapilla. Classification (NCBI taxonomy): domain Eukaryota; kingdom Metazoa; phylum Chordata; class Aves; order Passeriformes; family Sylviidae; genus Sylvia; species Sylvia atricapilla. Next base: position 65,467,217 of record NC_089143.1, read on the forward strand.
GAATTTCAGCCTCCATTTTTGAGACTTACCAGTGCCTGCAGCCATAGAGTCAGTGCTTCTTGCCAGCACTAAGGGAACTGCTTTAAACAAATTATAAAGCTGTAAAAAGGACAAGCCCAGTGACAAATTTAAGCCCAGGTAAAGACTTGGCTATCAAAGATGCCTCAAGCTGTTCTTTCTTCTTCCATTACTTGCTCCCTTTTTCTGTTGTATCACAATTTAACTGGTGGTAGAATTTTTCAAGTGACATTTCAACAATAGAGCAATGATATCACCATTTTCAATTTTATGTGCCTGCTTTGCAGTGTTCAGAAAAGAGGACCATACAGGAAGCCTGGGACCAACCCAGAAAAGGCAGACAAAAATGAGTTTATTTAAAAATTTTCAGTAAATTAATATCCTGAATATTTTGAGGAATGGAAAACCTATTCAATAAGGTTTTATCAATACAGAACAGATTCCAACTTGGTTTCTTGGCAGCAAAATCATTTTAGAGGTGTCCTCTTTACCGGATCCCATGAGCAGGAATTAAATGGAATAGGAGGAACAAAAACATCTGCATTTTTTCCTAAAAAGGGTCCTGCTTGGGAAGACAGCATTGCTTGCTGCAACTGAATGTACTCTAAACAGTCAGAAGAGCAGCTGGTAATTTTTATTACAAAGAGTTGCTTACCATCACCCGAAGTATTTTCACACAAATCAATTGCTTATTGAATATCTCATGCTTATTATTTTTGCCTATGAAGAACCAGTCTCCAGAAAGTGCAGTTTAAGGAGCACAATTAAACTTATTTCTTTTTCCCAACATTCCTAAACAGCACCCTCCAAAGTACACAAAGAACTTCTACTGCATCTCACAATCTTTCTGAGGATAGGTAGAGATGATTATGGCCAAATGCAGAACTGAGTATTTAGGCAATCGAGAAAAGCAGCAGTGATCTCCTCCCACTTGTATTTAATACTACAGTTGTGGAGAGTATGAAACCTTTCCTTAAAAATTAGTCCAATATAGAAACTAGAAACCTTATAGTAATCTTCATTAAGAAATTATTTCTCTGGAAAATGCGAAAAAAAAGCCATTTTAGAAAGACAATATCTAAAAGAAAAAAAAATCAAAATATAAACAGAAAATGTAAGTCAAAATTGAAGTTCAGGTCAAGCTAGCAAGGCATGTAAGTCTAAGTTATTTATATATAACTAGGCTGCATTGCAAACCCCTGAACAGTCCTTAGTCATCCATCCATCCTGCAAGTGTGGTAGCATTTCCTCTGTTCCTGAAAAATCTAAAACCCAGTTTAAAACAATGAGATTTAACCTTATACACTTTATGGATTTTAAGAATATGCTGGAAATGCTGCATAAAGGAAACTTTGCAGAAAAAACAGAGAGAGGGAGAAAAGGAGAGAAATTTTGGCACAAAATAAAAATGTCTTGATAGTGGGACCCGCTGGGCTCTGGATTACTTTCCCCAAAATAAATTCTGAAACTTCATCACTCGATTAGTTAAAATAAAGCACTAGGATACATAAATACATCATAAATATACCAAGGCAATCTTGTAGAGCATGAAACTGAACTGAATGGCAATAATACGTAGTTTTTCAATTCTAATTTCCATGACTATGAAAAAATTGCATTTAAAATGGAAATTAATGGCACATACAAAGTTTAATAATTTACTCTCGGTTTTTATGTTGCCTAAACAACCCAGTATATAATTTTATTAATACATGCAGAAACTAATCAACAGGGGGAGGGGAAAAATTTTCTAAAAAGAATCATTTTGTTCTTCAATAATTTAATAGCTATTTACAGTCATGAGACACAAGCAGAGAGTAATAAGGAACAGCAGGTTCTGCAGGTTGTTAGAAAAGAATAAAACTCAACTTTGAGAAGGGGAGGAGGAGGAGGAAAGACACATAGAATTGCTTCAAGATTAAAAAAACAGCAGTCTTAGAAGAAAAACAAAAGAAAGGGTAATGAGATAAAGCCTGGACACAACTACAAAGCAGCTGCTCCTCAATGCCCAATATTATTGGCATAAATACAAAAAAGAAAACCACTTCCTGAATCACACAGGAGTGCATTTACGGTATGTACCTGTGACAAGACTCAGAATGGTCTGAGCACTCATCACATCCCTATCCACAGAGATAAGACTCTTCAATCATGCTCCACAGTAGATTCCTTGACAGAAAGGACTTGAGCCCACTGCTTCATGTTGGCCTCTTAACCGGAAAATATCCTTCTTTAGACACTGCCTTACACAATTATGTGGGTTGAAGGCTGCAAAACGACCTGGTTTTAACTGCTTCCCTTTCATCAACAAGGAGAGATGAATATAAGATTTAAGTGAAAAAAATAACAGCTTATTAAAAAACAAAACAGCAACAACATGGACGAAATAAATATCCTCTAGATATCAAAGTGCTGAATCCCATGGACTAATAAAGAAATAAGGAAAATGAGATGGAGAAGGCTCTCACCCAAGCTGGTGGCTGCAGTAGCAGACCACATGGCCCAGAGGGCAAAGTCTGTGTGGTGGAGAAGCCCTGCTCGGCTCAACCTTCTCCCTGAAACAAAAAACCAGGAAGGTAGGAACTTACAAAGCACTTCTGGTGGCAGATGCAGGGTGCTGGCCTTGTCTGGGGCATCTCTGGACCTTTGGTGTCAATGTCTCAGCTTCTGTTTGGCTGACTGGACACGGTTGGTGTTGGCACTGCAGTTCCATGTCTCTGCTGCATCACAAAGAGGAAGAAATGGTCCCACCAAGCACTGAAAACTTGCCAAAAGCCCCTAAACAGACAAACAACACCATTTAAGAAGCGAGATGTTTTCTTCTTAAAGAAGTGACAAAATCCAAGAGTCTGGCTTAGTGGCATTCTCTGTCTCTGAGGCCTTCCTACAGCAGCCTTGCAGAAAGCACTGAATCTTTAATGTTGGCAAATCATTTGCATTTAAACCAAACTGTGCTTATAATTCAGCAGTCCTTCTGCATAAAGTAGTCCAGTGGGACAATTACATAAAAGCATCCACTCTCTTTTGACACTTCTTTTTATAGGAAGAAGGTACACATATATAAAAATAAACCAAATAGTTAAAAAAATCAGCAAGCAGCATTAACCAACCCCAGCATTTGTATAATTTCACTCTAAAAACATGACTCTTCTTGACTGAGTACGTCTCTGTCCTCATTCAATGCAGTGGGCAGAGTTTGTTATCCCACGCTCCAAAGATAAATGTTGTCAATGAACTGAAACAATGCCAGATTGTCAGACACCTATTTAGATTACATAAATTACACCTCCCTCCCTGCTGCTCATCATGAGAGTATTGTACATTCTGGAAAGGATGCATGTGATGATATTTTGCACAAATGGAGCACATTCATGCTTCCTGCTTCACACCCCAGCAGCTTGATTAACTAAAGTTACTTCAGATGCCATCCTTCAGCCCTCAGTTCTCATATTCTGAAGGGCCTTCTTGCAAACTCTCTTTCTGCCCTTTCTATCCTCATTTCCCTCTGCACACTGACACATTTTACTGTAGGGACTGGAGGACGAGGACAAAAAGCCCCTCAGTATGCATTAAATTAGCTTATTTTAAATTTAAAGTTGCAGGGACACACCAAACTATATAAGACTTGTTCGCAGGGGCAATATTTTGTTCTGCCACAATGTTTCCTTTACACTGTAGTACTTCACTTCTAAGTGGCAGCTCTATCTCTAATCTGGTATCATACACTTATAATTAAGGCATCATACACTTATAATTAAAGGAAATATTTAAAGAATGATGCAGAAGAAATTTTTTTTTTAATAGTGAAACAGGCTTATCTTCAGATAGGTGTTATTATGAAAGAGAACACCTATCAAAGTATTTGACTGACAAAAATTAACTTTTTTTTTCTTTTTAAAGACAGGATTTTTCTTCAGTTAAGTGTATCCCATTGGAAGGCATGGGATGATCCGATAGTGCTTCCTCCAAAAAGAGAAGCTGGAGAATTCAAATGGTTTCATACAAGTATATGTATCTAACATACACAGACACCAAAAGTATACACTTTTTAATGAAAAGTTGATTTTTTCCCTCCAGACTTCTGTAGCCACTGAGTTGACAGAACTAAAAATGGTTCCCAGCAAGCAAAATGGGAAGCAAATGTCTCATTCAGAAAATTTTAGGTCGGCCTATTGTAGCTTTAAGACTGTTCCCACATACAAAAGTAAGCTTAAAAAAACTGGTAATTGCAGTGCCAAAGTGGTGGGAACATTCAAGCTGGGTGTGAAGTGGGGGTAAAGCTTCCATTGTTTTGTGATGTTGTCAGAAAATCACAGTTAGACCAAAACTTCTTAGGCTTGATCTCCTTGCAGCTATTTATATTTACAGACTTCTGTTTGTTTGAAGGAGAAGGGAGATTTTGGAAGGACAGAACGGCAAGAAAAAATAAAATAAGAACAATAGGTTGCTTTTATCCTTAGGGCTAATATTCCCAGTGGTTTTAAGTCTAGATGAGGTAGAATACATTGCTGGTCAAATTCTACCCTCATTGTTAATCCTACAATGCTTCTTGGGACAGAACTCAGACTTTTATTTTAAAACTGGAAAGTGACTTCTTTTTTTAATGTGACATTATGCTTTTACCTTATTTTGCTAAGCAAACCCAAACTTTGGAAATCATCATGCTGTTTTTCTGTAGCCTCTCTTTCCATTTTTTCCTTTCTGCTTCTTTAATTCCCTCTTTCCAGAATTTTTGAGTAACTTAAACATTATGCTTTTACCTTATTTTGCTAAGCAAACCCAAACTTTGGAAATCATCATGCTGTTTTTCTGTAGCCTCTCTTTCCATTTTTCCTTTCTGCTTTCTCTAATTCCCTCTTTCCAGAATTTTTGAGTAACTTAAAATCAAACAGGCTTAGAGTTTGTTAAATTGAACAGGCTAAATTAACCCTTTGAGAAGTGTTTTATTTTGATTGAATGCTGCTCTAAACTTTTTGCCAAAATTATGATTTTCTGGGGTTGCCTTAAAGTTTTGACCTCTTGAGAATATCTTGTTGGTATTTCTCCGTGTGTCTAACTCCGAGTACATGAACTAAAAGCCCTTCCAAAAGACTCATCGAGGGAGTTTTTGGGTCCTTACACAGCTATTGACAAGTTACACTTTTTACATGTTAAAATGGTTAGTCAGGGTATTTACCTGCCATATAAGGATAATATTAATGGCTTCTAATTACACATTTGTGGTAATATCCACAATTTCTGAACATCACCACAGTGGCAATTCCTCCACACTTTGCATGAAGTCCACTGATTCAGGGGAGCCTGAAAAGCAATGTATGTTACCAGGTATATTTTTCAACACAAGCAAGAGTAGTCTCTCTAATATGATAACAACAGCAATAGGCAAAAGAAACTCAGCATCCTATTGACACAGGAATGTTCATTGTTCATCCTCTATTAAGTGTTTAGTAGTTAATTTTTGGCTTGTTTTTACCATTGTGCCTAAGTTAATGCAACCAGCAGAGTCACTCTGTAAATAATACTGTAAATGAAGCTTTTTTTTTTTAATATTTAGTATTCATGTGGTGCAATTGTAAAATAAAGTGGTGAATACACTCCAGGCATTGACAATAAGGTTGTAGTGGGAATTTTAACTGTGAATTTCTCGACTTATTTAAAATAAAATATCAATTTATATTTAAATCTGTGGTTGTTTTCATTGACAAAGAAATTACTGAGGGAGAAAGTGCCTATTAGCACACAAAATAATAGATATAAGTACTTAATTTTGAAAATATGTCTCTGCTGGTTTTCATTGAAATTTCCACTTAGGGAGACTACTGATGCTTCCAATCTGCTTTTTAAAAACTGAAGAAGCATTCATGAATTATACCACAAAACTTGAGGAATTTTCATGACTCCCAAATTTAAAGGAAGTTATACGTCTGGAAGAAGGTGCAAAATTCAAAAATGCTGATGCTTTTAAGCATAAGTGACATCTGCTAGGTGCTTCATTGCAATTTTGTTTAGCCTCTGCTAACTCACACAAGTAAGCTATTAGGAAAAAGCAAGCTAATAGAAAGAGAGAGGTGGCACAATTATGTGAACAAGCACTTTAAAAATCTTGTCATGTATTTTGCTCTCCCACTTGTCTTTTCTTCAGAGGAGAGAAAAGAACAAGAGCAAAACCTTGCCTGAAAACTGGCACTCAGTTTTAACAGCTAAAATTACCTTTGTGGCAATAATTATTATTATAATGCAGGGTTAGTTTCACTGTATTTTCATTTGTATATGAACTTAGCCTACACACTTTCTCCCCTATTACCTCTAATGATGTTTCCACTGTGGAAAAAATCCTCAAGTGGAAAAGTATATATCTTACAGGAAACATAGGGGGAAAAAAAGCATAACATCATTCTGAGAAATGAAGAATTACCCATACGATAATTTTATGAAAACCACAAAGAAACATTCCACTAAATGCCAAGGATTATGCAAAAGGATTATCACTAAGAAGTCTTTGCCAGCATCTGCAAAATTACTTTCTATCATGGATTATTTGGAAGAAAATATTTTTACATGGAGGAAGAAAAGCAAAACAAGACAAACAAACATAATCCACCCCAAAAAACCAACACCAAGTCAAATATGCATAAGAGCCATTTCAGTAAACAGCTGCATCACAGGAATGTGTGAACAGAACAGAAAATCTTGACAAAGACATTTGACAGCCAAAAAAACCCAATTGTACTAAGCTAATTTCTGACAACTTAAAAATGTCATGATTTGCTAATTAGTAATGCAAAAACCAGATGGATGAAGCTGTGAGAAGCTAATGTCATAGCCCTCACTTCATGGTATGGGCAAATTGCCACTCATAAAACTTGTCCATTACTCCTCCCTAGATCCATCTCTTCATGCCTTCCCTTGTAAGGCACCTTCAAAGACAAGTGACGGCTCTTGGTGACACTAATATGGAAAAATACATTCTTTTTAACAGTAAAGTTTCTCCACAGAGAAAGATGGGCTGCCTGCTTGGAAGAGGTGGCAAAGGAGACTACAATATGCTATGACTTTTTAAAATAAAAAAATGTTTTACTATTAAATGCTTAATATTTTAAAATGTTAAGTGCTTAATATTTTCAAATAGTAACAACATAAAAGAACTAACCTTAAAAGACAATGAAGAAAAGGATGACTCAATAATGGGATAATGATATATGCTACATCAGATTTGTTAATTGAAGGTTTGCCATGACCACTGAACAGCATTGCTCTGAAATACCTTCAGACATTCAGACTGCTAAAAGTAGAAAATGATCAAGAGGAAAGAAGATTGTAAAGGAATGAAAATCAGTAGACTTTACATAATAAAATATAATGGTAATTCTCACAGCCTAGAATAGCAGGCTAATTTTGCAAATTAGACTGGTTAGTTAATTGTGCACTTCAATATGCCAAGCATCTTTGAATAATATTAAAAATGATCACAAGTTTGATAGGGAATAAAAAACGTCTAAGAACTAGAGTAGCTTAAAGACACACATACACAAGAGAAAGAAGAGAGAAGCCAGCTATCAAACACAGACCTGCATTGTCTATATCACAAATTATCTGTGGTTCAAATCTGACTGCAGGTTTAGAAATGAAAAATATTTTTAAGTGCTTTTATATCACATGACAGAATCTGGCCTGTAAAGCATGAAAAGCAGCAAACACAGTTATGACATTAAATAATGACAAAATATCAATTTGGAAAAAAAAATGTGTGTAGGAACACATTTACAAGTAGCATCCTGTACTGTAAAAATTAAACTGCATATATACATTTTCTTGAATTTGATTGGAGTTACTTGCAGATTTAGCCTTTACAATGAGATACGAATATGATTTTAAAGCATGCTGCAAAATCTACTATCTTTGTTTTGAGACAAGTTGCCAGAGACAGAAAATATTTCATTTCTTACTGACTGGTATTTGGAAATGCTACAAAGAAAGATAATGATATATTTGGAAATGCTAAAAAGAAAGATAATGATATACTTAAAAGATGTTATTAAGGAATAACATATGCACCAAACCCAGAGATTTTAAGCATTTTCTAAGTTTCTTACATTTAAACAACCCTGGCATCTGCTCATTACTACAGAAGAATGAAAGGCTGCTTTTCTGCAATGCCCTATAGCACACAGAAAACTGTATTTCAGAACAAAGAATGGAGGAGAGCACATTGCTGAAAGAAAACAGTGTTTTGAGAAATGATGTGGCTGTGACCACTTGGGAACCTTCAAGATGGATAAACTAATCAGATCTGGATACAGCAAAAGCAAAAAGGATTCCTAATGAATGCTGAAAACCTGCTTAGAATTAATCAGACAGGAAAATAACCACTCAGTAAGTAATAGGCTCTATATGGCTGGCCACGTATGCCAGAAGAAACGCAAAAAGTGAAAATTAGTAAATTGCTCTAAAAGAACCAATTCACAATTTCAGACCACCAGAAGGTGGTTTCAGTGAAAGAATAATACTAAAAGAAAGAGCTTATCAACATGAATTCAAACAGCTTTTGGAAATCTTTTTCACAAGGTATAACTGAGGTCAAGAGCTTAAAAGGATTAAGAATATTAATGCAAATACATAGAGATAATGAAGGAATGCAGAATTACAATAGTAACTTAATTCATAAGTGTTTATTTAATACAAGCAATTTTTCATCTTCTAAAACTACAATAGTATAATTTCTGCGTGTATTGGAAAGCCTTTCCTGTGGTGAAGCAAGGCTAAATGCACAAAAAAACCCCAAACAAAACAACAACCCGCTGACAGTATGTTTGCAATAAGAGGAACAAGATATGAACTGAACATGGAATAGTAGAAATGTGTCACATGCATGAGATCAGATTAAGTTACCCAGGAGGTCCCTCTCTGTCTTTAAAACCTATCGATATAATTAATTCTAGGGCCGCATAGATGCATATTGGAGGAAGACATCAAAGATTTTGCATTCCCTACTCCAGCAGCATATGGCATACATGTGACAAGGAGCTAACCATCAATTTTCTCCCAATACCATAAGCATGAAGAATTTACAGTAGGACTAAGTATTGGATATGCTTCTGCCCTGGGCTAGCCAAAGGATTTTTCAGGACAGGCATGATAAGATAATCAGTATTACAATCATCCCAGGACTCAAAACTATGACCGAATTGCCAGCTCATATCCACTCAAGAACTGTTGAGCTTTTTCCACTTATTCTGCAAAATTCTAACAGTTGCAGGCAGGAGTCTAGTTTGGACTTGGACATTACTGACAGAAAGATCTTGATATCAGTTGACAGTCTGTTCTTAAAACACATTCTATTTTATGCTGAGAATTATAGAGCCATTTCCAAACTGGATATCTATACTAGACTCTGAAGGTCAAATTTTCAAAAGGCCAGGATTTTCAAAATCAACCTGAGTGGTTTCAAAACACATACATTTTTTAGGCACGTATAATAAATAACTTAGTTTTTTATACTAGAAATGAAAAAGTAGATCATTGATCTCTAGAAAATACATGCTTGTGCACAAGAAAATAATTATTACAAAGCACAGGACTGTGAAGTTTATGTATTTTATTCAAGCTAATTACTCATCAAACCAAAAACTATTTGAAACTTACTATAGGTTAAGGCTTGGGGCATGCTGAAGCTGGTGGCAAGTGGGTGGAAAAGAATGTTTCAGAACATCTATGTTTTAGTCGGAAGCTTAATCTTGGTTTAAGCTGTGGAAAAGACAGCTTAAGATATCTGAGATTAGTGAGATATTATATAGTACATTGATTTAGTTTTAAGTGTATACAGTCTTTGCAGTCCCTAGTGAAAACAGTTCAACAGCAAACCAGAATAACAATGATTACTCTTTGTGTAACTCTCTACATTCAGAATGGAAATACTTTGGGGAAGAAAAAGGCTTACATAAAGTACTTATATAATTAATCCAGCATCCATTAAAGACAAGTTCCCCACAGTGTACTATTCATTAGCATGGTGTCTAGCCTTGATCCTACATATATCAACTACTCAGTTCCAAGGAATTTACCCTATAGGGATCTTTCAGAATAACTATGAAACCATTACAAAGGTTTTTTTCTTCATCACATAAGGAAGTTTCAAGTAATTGTAGTATACATTCTGATATATATTCTGATTATGTTCTTTCAGTTTCATGACTCTCCTTACCCCCTGTGATTATTATGCATCAGAAATCACTTTACAAATCTGTGGGTGAGGGCAGGGGGGGGACGGTCTGTGAATTTTTCACATTCTAAAATCTATGTTTAAACTTACACTTAGAAGGTTGAAAATTCACATAAATTAGCCTAGAAGGCCATCTATTGTGTTTCTTGGATATGACTGTGACTCTTCAGGGACTTCCAGATCTGAAAAAATATAATCTTAACTGGATGGGTGGGCTAAGTACAGAGACACTTTGAATTTCTGTCATAAACTCAGTTTAAACTGGTAGCTCACAAGAGAGCTTTCCTTGGAATTTTTTTCTTGTTTGTTATTAACCATAGCAATTACTAGTGCTTTTGTGAAGATACTTATTTAATGCAAAATACTAAAAAAATACTCACTCTAAAAAATAGATCGTACTATAAAGGGTAGGGCTGTATTCTAAAACAGACATTTCCCAGGATGTAAGGTCACATGAAACAAACCCTTTGTCCATCTGTACCCACAAAACACTGCTATCTACTATTAAAAGCTTGAATCAATTCAACCCACAAATACAGAATAGAGGTCTCAGCCAAATGAAAGCTTCAGAAAATGTCAGAAGGCAGCATGAACTGCAATCAGTGCTGATCAGTTAACAATGTGCAGGTTCCTTAGCAATGCACCTTGTACAAATCTTCCCTGGCTTGCTGTGGAGAATCATAAGGAACTGGTGCAAACTCTTGACCTAACCTCAGCTAATGCTGAGTGAACCCATTCCCATCCTTTAACACCTGCTGATAAAATCTGATACTATCATTTACAAGGCAGAAGTGTCTTATCTTAGAGGTGATGAAAGCTGAGGTATTCATCAGAAAAACTGAGCTCTTGGTCAGACCTCTAACAAGCAAATATTGATGGGAAAATGTGTGTTCATTACTGGCTCACTCATTTCTGAAGGGCTGAAAGGAATAGTACTTACTGGTAATTTTTAACAGTCTCAGGCAGTCACCAAGTGGACTGATCAAAAGTATTTTAAATATCACAATCCCCTGCCCCAAAACCAGCATATCTCACTGATGTTGCCCTCTTTAGCACATACTACTGACCTAAAACCATCATGCAACCAAAAACTACTCAGTAAAATGATGCATACACTTGCTCTTTTGGTCCAGAAAAAAGAAATTATATATAATCATATACAGTGACGAAGAAATAAAAACTACCTGGATAATATAGCAATACACTAAATACAAAATTTAATCTTCCTACTATTTTAAAGCCTCTTCTCCAGTATCTCTCAAAACTACCAATCTTCCCCCTCAGAAATACTACGTGTATTAATGGATGAACCATCTTTTATGAGACTGCAGTAGTAAAAGTACAGAGCATGGCACAGGCATTGCTCTAAAGCTTCCCACAGCTACTGCAAAGCAAATTTTAGTATTAAAAAAATAATCTTTTGAATAAATACATTTTTAATAAAGAAAAAAAAATCACACAATCTGATAAAGTACAAGAAAGGAAAAAGGATAATCTATGTCTTTCTTTTAAAAAATCAAGTGAGTCTATTTTCCAATGTAAGAAAAAAATCCCATTTGAAAAACATTGTTCAGTCAAAGAGGCCTCTTAAGGACACACTGATGCAAATAAAATTTTTCCCAAAACTATTTACTTTGACTTACTGGTCAAAAGCAACTGGCGAGGGGCAAAGAACAGGTGTTTCCTCTTTGAATAGAAAGACTGGCAAATCCACTTGCTGAAAGTTTTAGAGGGAAGATTTTCTGTCCAATTTACTAGTCTACATATTGGCCTTTGAGGTAAGTTTATAGCTAGGCAATATTTTTTCACTCAGAATGACCAATCACGCCATAATATTTAAGTATTTCAATTAAGAAAAATAAAGAAATTTTTTGCAGAGTAAACAAATTCCTTGCGTGGCAAATAAAAAAAGAAGAGCAGAGGAGTCACAAGATCTGGAGTAGAGAGACTCACTCTACTTACCTTATTGAAACAATTCAAATAACAGGAGTTTGACAAGTTGTCTGTCCTCAAACTAAAAATATAAATAATAATATTGTTATATCAATTAAAAAATAGAGTTAGAAAGTGAGGATGGTATGTATGGTGGAAATCAGCGTGCATCATGAACCTAGACAGAAGGTAGAACAGCTGATCCTATTTTCCAGCTAAGAATATGCTACTCTGTGCCACGAAGCACTGAAAATCAAGACTGGAAGAAGTCATTCTTCCCTGATCTGATTGCCTTCTTGTCTAACACAGCAGAGAGCCTCCAGCTACTGCCAGCCTCAAGTGCCATTCATGAGCCCTTCTTTCCTTTCCCTCCAAGACTTCTGTCTCACACATGCTTCCTCACTGAGAGGTGGCTCTGACAAGCCAAAGACCAGGAACAGCACTATAAAAAAAGCTTTGCGAGTTTTGTTCCTGTCTCCCATCACGTTTGCCAAAGTTGATCACAGGGTTGAGCTTGCAAAAGTAATTTATTCTTCAACAAGACCACAAAGGATCTCTGCAATCATATCCTTACTTCCCACTCTAAAATTAATATTCAAACAGTACAGTAAGGATGCACTTCTAAAGAGCAGGTTAAAGAAAAATCTGCCCATCTAAATATTTTGGGAATGTATCATTCCCACAATAACCTTTAGGTTTTACAATACTGAATAATTATTCAGCTTTATTTTCAGATTTGCTTGACCCAGGTTCTGTTACTCTCCCAATCAAAGTACTAGACTTTATGTTCTTGATTCTCTAAAAACAGAAAGTAAGTTCTGTCAAAAAAAGATGACATATTTAAGATTTTTACCTGAAATTCTGTATTGGGATTGAGAAATATGTCTGTATATACATTTTTTTATTTTAATTTTTTCTAGTATATATTTAGTAATAAAATAGTCTTAACCTCTGTCCCCTCCATGGTTTCCTCCTCTCTAGTTTAAAGCAGAAATAGGTAGTGAACTTGAAAAACCACAGCAGAACAACATTTACTCGGATAATAATTTTCTGCTAAGGTAATTTACATTAACCCTGAATGGCTAAGTACCTTACATCAGACTCCTGAAGAGCTATGCTGCCATCTTTTGGTGTTGAAAACACACTTCAGCTGTTACAGAGCAGAAAGCTAACGTTCTACTTAAAACCAACTTTCCTGGGTTTATCCATCATTCAAGACAGTAACTTTCCTCCCTTTTCTCTTTGTGGCTAAGTACACAAGTAATTTGGATAGAATCATTTGTGCAATATATCAACAATGAAAGTGTCACCACATTTAACACTTGCATGAAGATTGTCTCGCTCAGCTTGTCTAGATTTACATGCATACAGTCAAGGTATTCTTTTTTTTTTTTTCTTAGAGATGTGATCGTGTCCAGATACATTTAGTACTGAGGTGTAATGAAAAGGTCATTGTGAAACAGGTGAATAATCACAGCAATCAGTCAAACAAACACATGCACATAAGAATTAGTGTTTAATAAAAATGAGGCATCGACACAAGTTATTTCAGCAGTTGTTAACTTCTCACCAGGAAAATTATGTAGCCGGGGAACTCCTATCTAATTCAGCTTTCCATGATAACCCTCCAGTGCCCGCACATCCATCAACACTTATAAATTCTGTGACTTTCAGGAAATTCCTGATACTGGCTGCCATATCCTTCATGTTAACAACTATCTGACGGATAAAGATTCAGTGAGTTATTTGAAAGGAGTAATTGGTTAAAAAAAATAAGTTGCTATTATTTTATTGGTACAGCAACTCATTTGCTATGGGTCTTGGTTTGGTCTGTTTTGGGGTTTTTTGTTTGTTTGTTTTTTTTTTTTTTTTTTTTTTTTTTTTTTTTATCAGACCAGATGCATTTAGAGGGGGCAAGACCAGCAACTGGCAGCAGGAATCCCAGAATCCTTAGAAAACATGGAAGCTGCAAGATCAACTCTTTTCATTCCTAGAACCGATATGTTCTTAAAATCTCATTTTAGGACACAAAATAAACATTATGTGTTATTCATGAGCAGCTAAGATGCCTGGTGATTTGCAGTCACATTTGCTAAAGAAAATATCGGAAAATATTTCCAACTTAAAGATTTTTGGTTTGGTTTTCGCAATGTCATTTGTTGGGACCAAAATCTCTATGAATCATTCAGGATACTTAGACTTGGAATTGCAAGCTTGACTTTACAAGATTGTGCCATTCTATTTTAGTCTCCTTGTAATAGGAGCAAATTTTATGTCTGTATTTTCTTTTCTTACATTTGACATGCACTGCAAGAACTTAATGCTGGAAACACTGGAGGCTCCAGTGCTTTGTAGTTGGTGGCAATCATCCTCTACTAATTCACCACTGTCTAAACACACTGTTCTCCATATCATAGAATGCCCTATTCCTAGTCTGCCATGATTAGCCTAAAAAGAAGATTTTTGGGGGGATGAAATTCTGGTGGGGATGAACTCCACTACCACCTACCCAAAGGATGCATCTGCTCTTCTCCTCTTAATTATGACCAATATCTACTCTCCCTCTATACCAAGATTCTAAAGGGAGCAGTGAAAATCTGAAAACAAAAGCAATCACTCAAGCATTGATTGGTACCTGTGTGCATAAACTGAACACGAAATCCCAGAATAGAAGGTTCAGCTTTGAAAGACTGAGCCATCAGCATACCTCAACAAGGGATGGAGGGGAAGCCTGGAAGGAAAGAAGGTGGCGAAGCCTACATCAAAAAAAGAAAGATGCTATAAAATGCATTCTAGGATCCCCACATTAGAAGATAAATATTTATTTGTTTCTGTTCTCTTTACAGCTGGTAACCAATGTTGTACATAAGATGCACACTTCATTTCACTGATGCAGACCTGCTCCTCTACTGTGTGGCCCAACTGGTTTTAATAAGATCATTCAAGTCTGGGTATAATCACTTGAAGAAAGAGGAGCATGCAATCAGACACACAAAACGTAAGGGTGTTTAATGAAATTTTGGTAGCGTATTTTCTCAGTCTTGGGTAGCAAAGGTTCTTTAAAGCCATTTTTCACCCTTTGAATGTACACACTGCAAGTTATTATTACAAAGCAAGACAGGAGAATCTTATTTGATACACTTCATTGTGCTTTATATTAAAATTCGGGAATTCTAAGCCTTTTTAATGCATAGAAATGTGAAAGAATTTACATCTTCTACTCAGTAATCAGCCATGTTATTGTCTGTTACCCTTAGCTGAATTTGATGTCAGAAGCAATACCCTTATCAATGAATCACTGGGGTTGAAAACAGCAGTTTTTACTCATGCAAAACCACCACTGACTCCAATGTCTAGAAATTGCTGCACAAGAAATATGCAAAGCTCCACAATTATCTAAGACCTTTGCCAAAATTATGCCCAAGAAGCGTACTTACTTCTTTTTTAATATACATGATAACAATCTCACTATTTTTAAACACATTTAAGATATTAAATCCTTTGTTATCAACATTAAAAGGATCTTTGCTTAAATAAAATTGATCTCTTCATACTAAGTTTCTAATCCCATTTAAGTACTTTCTTCAATGAGCTTTCTATTATTAGACTTTATGAGATAATAATTGATAGCACCAAGGCATTTGGCATAGTGTAGCATCATTTCCTCAAAAATCCTCATCTTGAAAGCAAGAGAGGACTGGCTTAATTTACAGCAGGCTGGAGCTAAGAAATATATAGCAGCACCTGAGAAATACAAATAATTACTTTTCCTTTTGTCTCACTCTAGAAAATGCTATTAGTCCTCCATCATTTGTACTGTTTAGGGGTTTTTTAGACAAATATTTGCCTGCTGCTAAAAACTTGGCAAATCCTGACCACAGAAAGAGGAAAGAGGCATGCAACAAACAGAAAACACCAAAATAAGAAGAGTTTAGAAGGCCAAGACACATGTTCCAACCGATGGCAGAAGAAAGGATGGTCACTGTTACTGATGTAGGCATGCTTCTTTTTTAGTCAGGTCAAGGGATGTATTATTTCCAAAAAAGCTTTTAAAAGAACAGATCAAATGGACATATTTTCAAAGCAAGATATGTGGAGGATTAAGGGAGACCATGGAGCTTTGAAAATGTTCCTAACTCACAGATTCTATTTCTGGTACAATGATTTTATTTTCTTCTTTTTCATGTCTGAGCCCTCCTTCTCCCTGTTGTTCCAACCCCATCTTTATCCGGATTCTCCTGCCGCACATTTTTTCCTCCATACCAATTTGGAGTTACTCATGTCCCTGTTGCCTCATATCTCTCTGTTTAATCTACCCACTGGCAGCCATGCTCTACTTCTTAAACTGTCTGTGTTGTTCAGCATTTGAAAGCACTTCCAGATTCATGTTTCATTAGGGGGGGGGTCCAGTAGCTGGAGCCAAAATGAAATCCCTCTGAGAAGGTCAGACATTTCAAAACTAGCTTCTCTCTAGTGACTTCCACATACTCTGCATGCTGGCTTCAGCTGGCTGGCACAGTGCAAGTTGTTAGCACTGAACACCATTACAACAAGGGAATACAACTGAGATTTTTTTTTTCCCCCTACTGTGGTAAAAAGAATACGTCTCAATAGTATTTTGGAAACTTCATAAAGCAAGTAGCACAATTCCCACTACTCGTAATCTTTTGGGTTGTGTGGCTGCCGCACAAGGACCAGGCTTTCAGTTTAAGTTTCTGTTGCTATCTATACATCCCACGTGGAATGTAGATTCAAGCCATTTTCTTAAACTTCTAAAGTTTATTTCTAGAGTTGTCACGCTCAAGTGGCCAAACACAAAAACATGAAGATTAGAATCTCAATAAATCCTTGTATGTATAGATGTGCTAGGCTTGAAGGTTGCTTCAAAGCTACATAACAGAATGACAAGGCATCCAGTGTCCTAGACTGTGATCTCTCAGTTCAGGAAGTTGCTTCTCCTCCTGCACATTTTGAGAGAGACGATGACTCCCTCCGCACTTCAAAAAATTACATTTTCTCACAGCAGAAACCAAGGTGAAAGGATGAACGAGCTGGAGCAGGGAGAATTTAAATCAAGCACCAACCTCTATTTCAAAAGGCTTTTAAATCAAAATAGTTTCAGTGCAAAATGGGTCTTTGCATAAACCTTTGGTGAACATCCAATTTGAATATTTCAGCATGCTGCCTACCCATAAAGAAATGAGTAAACTGAATCTTTCACAGGAGTTTTAATTCAAATGCTTCATACCACGTTTTCTCTAGGCTAGACTGCACAGCAAGGTTACTTGGTGCATTTTTGTTCCTCTTTTTGAATTAGGCAAAGTATTTTATGGTTACACTATGCGATTAATGCTTTCTTGTAATCACAGTTTTGTTTCCTCAAAAGCAGAGGCTCTTAAAGTGCTTCAATTTATTTTGCACTCAAAAGAGTGGTTGAATAGAGTGACTATTTTTCTTCACTGAAGCCAAGCAGAGTTGACACTTATCACTGGGGGCTTTTTCAAAGGCTGGTGGGTGGAGAGAGGAGGATTGCCTACTGTGATCTATCATGCTGTAATTAAGTACTCATGCTCCATCCACAGGGATTTTAACTTACCATACCAATCCTTTCTGTTTTAAAACTCCGGACAACGTGTCACAGCACTGCTTTGTCAGCATCTCAGCTGACAGGATCATGTTTTAATTGGCATGAGCAATCTCCGGGCTGCCCAGTTCTTTTCCTCTCTTCTAAAAGGCTATGACTAAACCAAAGTGTCATTTTTATTCTAGCCTGAGCATGTCCACTGACAGTTTCAGATTCTTACACCTTCTCCATTAAGATCTGCTGCTCCCTTCATAGAAAGGGTGGAACCTGCACCAGATCTACACTGTTTCCTTTCAATGCACTAAGAATACATTAGTTTTTACAGTATTTTGATACACAAACACTTTTGAAGACCACTACAGTCGGTGAGGCCCTGGACTGAGAACATGGAACAAGTTCTGAGGAAAGCACTAACCTGTTCCAATTAACATTCAGCAACAATTCTTTTTTTGGAACAATGCCAAAGGCCCAAAGTGATAGGCTTTATCCATCTGTAGATAGCATGAACACAACAGGAATCTGTTTATTTGTCTGACTCTAGACCTTCTCTCCTTTTTAGAACAAGTCTGACTCTAGACCTTCTCTCCTTTTTAGAACAAGTTATTTCTTTTTTACTTAGTCCTTCCTTTCTACCCCTCCTTTTCCTTGAAATGGTGCCACGTTGTATCATCAGACTGATGGCATGTAAGGACACTTACTGTAGCTGAGATCTTCCAGAAATTTAAGTTCCTTTAAAAGAAGTGAGCAATCAGTCTTCATAAATAGGACTTCTTCAAGTCCTATTAGAGACCTAATTTGATCTGCAAATCACATTTTAATTTCTATGCATTTAAAAAAATTTTACATATTTAGACCATGTTGATTTTCCCAATTATCATGCATCAGTCAGATACAGATAAACAAGAAAAAATGTTAAGTGACATCTAGATTAAAGTTGTGTAAATAATTCATTCTTAAAATTGGAGCTTGATCAACTCAAAAGCATCATTTGATCTTCTCAGGGAACTGAACAACAGAAAAGTAATTTCAACATTAAGTTGGTTTAAATATTTTTGAAGTTCTAGTCTTTTCAAAGAAAACTTCACAGGAAAAATAATGTCATGTATCATCACAAATACCTCAGAATATTTAAACTTTCAGGAGAGAGGAACAAAGAATTATTTTGCATACGAACCTGAAAAGCAAATGCTTCTTTAACCCAAAAGCTTTTTTTTTAACAGAATTATTCACTAAAGGAAATATTACTTGGTTCCAATAGGAAAAGTACACAAATCAGGATCAGTTCACAAATACACAGACAAAAATTTTAGAATTGAAAAGCCATGGGATATGGAGAATTAAGATTTTTAATAAAAAAGCTACTGCATGAGATCAGGGATATTCCTATATCATCCGTTATGTTTTTGAGGCATTTTCCTTTAAATTTAAATCACAATAATAATTGAGGGAAATTATAAACAAATACTTAACTGCCAATCAAATATAAAGAGTCCATTCAATATATCTCCATAAATAACAATGTTTGTCTAATTTCCAGACCACAATTATTCCTAGAGCTACATCCAAAATTTATTAACTATAACAGAAACAGGAATAAGCTCTGAAGCTCATTTCATTCATGGGAATGTTTTCCAAAATACACTTTCAGAATCCTGTCAACATGAAGATCTATAATAATAAACTGTAAGTAATTCATATTTAGCTTTAAATATTGTATTATAAAGTACATTAGGTATACAGTAAGCAGGTCCTCTAAAATGAACATGTTTTAATGCAGTCAAAGTTACACATCTAAGTTAAAAAAACACAGGCTTTTCTGTAGCAAAGAGGTTCATGTGCAACTAAGGAGTGGAAAGGTCATTTTATCTCCAAACACAGTATCACTTGGGCCACTGCCAGAATACAACTTCTCCTGATACTTTCAAAAGTGTAATAAAAAATTGAAGGGGTTGTTAAAAGGAAAAAGGAGCATCCAAAAATATTCAAGGATTTAACAAAACACCTTAAAGTGAGAGAGTGAACTAGCTCAACCTGTTTGGCTTATCAGAAGATAGCCTGCACAGTAACTTGACTAGAGTGTGCAAGAACACAAGAACATTCATGAGTAGAAAGCATTGGATACTAAAGTGGACTTCAGATGTAGCAGAGAAAGACCCAGCAATAAAAAAAAAAAAAAAAAAAAAGCCTTGACATTAAATCCAGACAAATTCAAATGAAGAATAAGTCATAAATATTTAACAGTGATGGTGATTAGCCACTGGTACTACTGAAGCTATTGCCCTTTTCTCAATAGTTCAGAAAGTTTAAACCTTGGGTTAAACCCAGTGCCATTTAGAAAATATGCTTCCATCAAAAAATTCACTGGTCTTCAACATCTGGATGAAATCTATGAAATAAGAGGGGACACACTGAACTCGTTTTATGATTGGCAAAACATACTGGTGTTCCTCCTAAGAGCTCCGTACAGCCTCCAATGGAACAGGTTCATTTCAAACATTCTATTTCATTGCCAAAAATAAAAGTTCGATTTTCTTAGCCTGCTGGGGCACTCTGTGAAACCCTCTGTGCACACACCAGATCAATGTACATGGGCAGTTGTACCTGAAACCAAACCCCACTCATTCAAACAAAATATTAAATAGACATTATATTATACAAGCCAACTCAGGACTTCATGCCAGCACAAGGGCTGGGTTGCCTTTATAAAACTCACTTGAACTGACAGGCAACAAATGGGAGCAGGGAAAATGAAAATAGAAAAGCACAGCAGTTGCCCCCTCAGCATTTCCACATTTTGCAATTAATAACAATGTTTGAAAGCATGTTCTCAGAATGGATGTCAATGAGATCAAGAACCAGAATATAAACCACAAGAGATACTTTTACTGGACTGTGAGTCCTTTTATACCATTAAACTGATGTGAGCAGAGCAAGTTAACACATCACTTTCCCTCTCTGCATTCCACATGGTCTGTCAAAGCACCACAGTGGCAGCCAAGAGCATCATGTGGGTGTGTACAAGTCTGCATGGTCACACCCAAAAACTCCCCTTCAATTTTATTGCTGAGCATGGCATTATATGGCATGAAATACTCCACTGGTCTATCTAGGTCAGCTGCCCAAATTATGCTGTGCCCAATTATTTTTTGCCCGCACCATGGTTCTCACTGAGGTGGGGTAGCAAAGCAAGAGAAAGAGAAAACTTTGCTGCTCTACAATTACTGGTCAGCAACAGCCAGAACACTGGTTTAGTCACAAATCTGAAACATTTTCTTCTTACCACCCCCATATGGGAGTGATATGAAGAAAATGAACTCCACCTCTGACAGGTGTATTTAGTCTTCAGTAGGCAAGAGCTGGAAATCACCACTCCCCCTCCTAAGAACTCACCAAGGGACACAGTTGAACTCAACTGAAAACAAGAAATAGCCCAGCACAGAAATAAGTTATAAAATAAAATAATAACAGGAATTAGTTACATATTCCAAGAAAATCTTTTTCTTGACCTTCCCAATAACAAATCAGTCACTCTTGTTCTGCAATAGCTTTGATTTTAAAAAAGCTGCAGAAGATGAAAGTAACTGAAATTCCATACATTTTTCATCTCTGTCATATCTACACACAGCCACTCTATCAGGAACTCTTGATTTTCTCCCACATGAAACAGACCATGAAATTTTACTTTCCCTCAAACTCCTGCAACCACATATGGCAGGTTTTTAATATAAATCCATATGGCCAAAATATGTTACTGCTATCTGCAACCATTAAAATTATTCTCCCATAAATAAGAATAAAGACTCCCTAGACAAGACAGGAACATCCTTCTTGCCTCTGCTATGTCTCTTTTGCAGACTGAGAAAGGACTTCAATTCTCCTCTAGCTGTCAATCTGGTTCCTTTCACAAGCATTAAAATTCACTTTAAAGACTGAATAATGATTGCTGACCCTTCCACAGTGATAAAAATAAATAAATGTCAGTCAGACACCAGTGTAGTCACACAGGTACAGTAAACTTTTTTCTAACCTCACAGCAGATTTATTCCTTAAGCTAATCAGAATTCAAACAGAACAAAAATCAAATGTCACCCTGTCACACTAACATCCATCAGCCACAATGATTACATCTACATCAATCATTTGATATAATAGGAGTAAAGTCATTATAACAGAACATTGTCAAAAGATCTGGAATTGGTCTTCTATTTAGTATTCCATCATATAACAGTTACAAGATTATTTCAAAGGCAGCAGTGTCTGCTTTGAAAATATGAGACGGTTTGCCTCAGCGTTTTCCTGGCAGCAGACTGTTACTCAATGACAACGTGCTCTATGAAGAAGTAAACATTACTGATTTGAGCTTTACAAAGGGGAGAACATTGGATTTTCTATTTTGTCAGTTTTTAAGGTAGAACTGAAAATTCAACAACTACATCACTTTTACGTTTAGAACCTGCAACTTATCTGAAAGTAACACTATCATTCTGCAGAAGAGTTGGTTATATCAGATAGTTCAATAATATCATTCCTTTACTTTGAAATCCCATCTCCTCCTGTGTCTAATTCTGCCTGAAACACCTCACTACTTCATTCCCAAGCAACGGTGTCCTGAAAAGCATATTCCTACCTGAAGGTTACATATATGAAAACACCACACTCGGGTAATTCAAAATATGGAGTTCACCTCCTGCATGGGACCATGCCTTTTCATTTCCAGGCTGGACCAGTGTCTGATGTCTGGTTCTGCTTTGCTGCACTAAAAGACAGTCAAAAATTCTGCATACAGACAGCATCTGCCACACTCTATGCTGCAGACAGCCACTGAGAAGGAAAGACCATACAAAGTGGTCTTTGAGCACAGACACACAGAAAGAGCACAGACACACAAAGTGCTCCCTTTCTGGACATCATGTCACAGAGAGATTACACCACTGCTGCTTCAATCAAAGGAAGATCTTACTCAGAATGACCTTTCTGTGCATTGATCACTGCAGTGAACATGAAATTCCTTAAGCATGGCTAAAATTATGCTTTCTTTACTTGAGAGGTACTGCACAGGAAATTATAAAGGGCTGAAAAACAGTCCTTTAGATCCACCACTATGAGGAATGAAGACTGCAGAGACTTTATTCCACTTGTCTTGGAAAGCAGAAATATAAAGAAAAACACTTAAGGTTAAGACAAAACTAACAGTGCAGAGCTGATGTGCAGAATTTGACTTCACCAGTCTAATGAAATTTTTACAAATAGTACTGGCAAACAGTAATAGTTTTAGTCAGATGCGGTAGGTGATAAAATCAATTAATACACTTACAACAGATTTTGAAGGAACTCATCACCTGGCTTCCTCACAGGCCATTTTTACCTTGACCTTCACTGGTGATTGCTCATTTAGTCATGACAAGAGTCATTCACAACTGGATTATTCAAGAAAACAAGGTTGTATAGCAATATGTAAACTTCAAGGAGGTTGAGAACAGCCTTCACTAATACGTCAGACTTGTCAGTGTCTTCAAAATCTGTACCTCCAGTTACATCTCCTGCTGCTTTTACTTCTAGGCAGATACCTCTGCCCAGCCAAGAACTTGATCTAGGCACCAGTTCATCCTTAGAACCACTTTTTGAATAACTGCAATACAGCAACAAACTTGTCTGCAACACTTATTCTAATAAATAATTACTTAGACCATGCTTACAGATCATAATTTTGTAAATACATAAAAAAATGAATAAATATATTCTTCCAGACAAGATACTTTAAAAGGATACTAGTCACACTCACTAAGCACGTGTTTAGTTGGCTTTTAAATAAATGACAATTCTTTAGTGTAAGTTCATATTTGCAGTAAGTATGCTGCATTACTCTCTTGGGAATAATAATAATAAAAATCCATCACGCAAAAAACCCCACTAATTTAAAATGCAAATTAAACATTTTTTGCTACAGGCTACAATACTGCTAAATAATTGATCATAATTTTCAAAACTATCAAATCACATTTTAATAGCCGTGCTTCCATTATTGAACAAAGTAAATCTTTGCAAATTCTGTTAACATATTTATTCTGACAGCCATATTTTACATGTAAACAGCAACAGTAGTCTTATATATAATTCCAGAGAATTACCAAGATGTAAATGGCAACTGCTGTATATTTACTTGGCATTTCAGTGAACATTAAGGTTTATAGTTCTGAGGAAAAAATTGACTTTGGCTTTACTTCAGTCAATATTTATTTCTCTGTTCGATAAACATTGATGTTTGCCTCAAGAGAAGTCAATATCCTGTTAATGTACATTACTTGAATAACATTTGGGAATTACTAAACAAATGACTCAGATTCAGAGGATCAAAAGAGTGGGACCAAGGAAGACTTACAGTGTGTTTGTTTAAACCTGCAGTCTTAGCAGAACTACCAGTACACGACGTGAGACAGCCCTATGAACAATCCCTCCTTTAATCTTCAGCGTGCTGGCATTACAGTCAAATCCATCTTTGGTACAGTTCTCTTCAGAAATGTTTGTGTGCAAGTTTTTCCCCCCTTTAAGCCTTTCTTCAATGCTTCCTGAACCAGCTTGTCCTTAAAATATGTTTTGCTTCATCGATCACGCAGATGGTGGATGCATATTCTTACGCTTTCCTCATTTAAGCCAGTTTTCCCAGTTTTATAGTGGAATTTTCAGATTTTCTAGAAGGAGCACTGTTAGCAATACTTGGAGATTTTACTGGAAGTTCATGCTACCTTTCCCATATGGCTACAATATTTTAATACTACTAAGTTTTACCACACTTTGCTACCTACGTGAGGTAACAAAACCAAGAGAATCATCAAATTTTAGGTGGAAAAGAATGAAAATACTCATAGCCTGTCTCAGATCTTGGCAAAACTGTCCTTTAGTGGACAAAACAATATGGATAGTTGAATGTATGAAATTTTGTTATCCTATTCAATATTAAAAGGCCCACTGTAACGATAAACCTAGCAATCTAATGTAAAGGAAGTGATGCAAGCTAGTCTATATAACAAGTTGTGATCAAACTTTAGAAACTGAATTTTCCATTATCTACACGTTCTTCTTGCTGCTTGAGGATACCAGCCACAGCTGCATGGTAGACGACTAAATCAGCAGGGAGAAAAACCTAGAATTGCCATATTTCATCAAGGTAGTAATGAAATTCCATTTGTAATGGAAGGCTCTGAATAGATCCAAAAAATCTTACAAAGCTCAGGCTATTGCTTTTTGTGAGTGTACTCACAACTTTATATGCAACATGACCATCTGCTAGTGAAAAAATAGGACCTTAAAATAAAGAGTGAAAAAAAAAAAAAAAAAAAGATTACATAACTCCATAAATTTTATCATTTTGGAGTATTCCAATCCAAACGGGGTGGGAGGGAACCAAATTAATTCTTTTTTCTGTTCATTTAAATTCACAGAGAAACATCTTATTTCTGGAGATCCAGACTTTATGAGAAATGAATACCAGAGACTTTAGCTACTGTATTATACTTGCACATAGCATGAATATAGGCTGCAGGAAATACTGTTTAAAGGTCAAGTTATTAAGAGCAAAATTATCATAAATAGGATCAAAGATTATAATTTGCTTCTGAAAAGCAGCTCTGGAAAGGAAACATATGTATGAGTAAGAGGTACAGTCTTGAATAATTAGGTGCCAACTCATGATTGTTAGGTTCCTTGGATGCTTTCAAGCATCCCATGCTTAACAGACAGAGAGATGTGGAAATAGATCACCATCCCAGGTATCAGAAGAGTCCAAGGGCAGCCTTTCCACTTTTGAAGACGACTATTTCTGGAGTCTGAATCAGAATATTCACCTTGATATCTGTAACAAGTTTTTACCCTTTAGCTTTTTTATTTAAAAGCTAAAAGTTTAATGCTTTTGGCCTTCTCACAGAAAAAGTAAGGATCAGGTGGCTGGAAGAGCGTGGTGTATATGGCCTCATAAGCCAATTTTAGTAGATTTGGATCTTGATCAGAGATTTGGATTTGATCAGAGACTCGGCTGTCATTGTATCTTGGTGTTTAGTCCTCTTGCAAGTAAATTTAGCAGAAATTACAGGATTTGAAGGTATATATATCTCAGAGACACAGGTGAACTCTGGATAAAAGCAGGTGCACCACTGGAAAGGGATGGAGCAGTGAGGCAAAGATGGCAGCAGCACTACCTGTGCTGTTTTGGTTCTCTGTACAGCTAGTCTCAGATTCTCAGAGCTGTCAATCCAGAAGTACTAAACCTTTCACAAGTCAACCCTTAACCTAATCTTTCACCTATCAACCTTTCTCAAATACTAGATTCACATTAAGTGCATCAGGAATGACAATAACCCTCTATTCTAATAACAAGAAACTGCCAATTAAGTCCATAATGTATGGACATCTTCCCCTTACTTGCCCTTTTTATGCAAAATAACAACGTAGGAGGCTGCATGCACTACCAACATGTCCATCATTTTAATTATTTCTGGATATTTGTCCATACTGCATTAGATTAAAAGAGTCCAAAAACTGATTTATTCACTCACTTGTAAATTGCATCATAATGCATTCATAACTTCTTAACATTCATACATAAAAGACTTAAATTAGAGTTCTTTCCCAGTAAAAAAAATAGGCACTTATCTTCAGAAATTATGAAGACACTCAGTTAAATGCAACTTTTAAATATTTATTCCATATTTGCATGCATCTGTTCTGCAAGAGATTTAAAATGCTAGTGAAGGCTGTCTAAAACTACTACAGTGCAGCCTTTTAAACTTCCTAAACACCTACCATCCTAGTAGGATTTTGGTGCTCCCTGCAAGTTGGTCTTTTATGTTTGTGATAAAAACAATTAAAATAATAAAAAAAAAAAAAAAAGAAAAAAAAACAAAAACAAAAACAAGCAAACAAACAACCCCCCAAAAACAAACAAACAAAAAACCCAAGAAAACACACAAAACACTTAAAGATACAAGTTTAATGATTAATAATTTTATATTATGATGAAGATTTTTTTATGCATGTAGAAAATGCATCAATATTTTCTACCTTTCTGTCTGAAAAAAGTGTCATAATGGTGCAAATAAGTTTTTGAAGGAAAACAATTTTGACCTTAAAGATATTCAGCTATTGCATTTCTTCTCACTGTGGTTCCATAAATGGACCACTATCAGGTGAAACAAATCTGCTCAAGAAACCTTCAGTAACAAATGCTTAAAATACAAATAATTTTCTTATTCTGACCTTTAACTCGGGCAAGGACCTAAATATACTTGGCTTAGATGAACAGAGATCTGTGCCAAATCCACTAAAACTAGGAAGTTTCATTTTAGCTTTTCATATCTGCCTAATTACAATTCCTTTTCCTTTTGATCATTCACTAAATAGGCATCTCCATGAAAGACCTAACCAAACATAGGTGAGTGAAGAGCAATATTTGCAGAAATAGACCAGTGGATTGTTGGCTGATTTTTATTCACATTTGCACAAACACATTTCTTATGGCATGAAGCAATTTTTCTTATTCCAGGGAACAAGACCCATGTCTGACACTCCTAAAAAGGAAACAAAAATCATCTGCTTCTCAGAATTTGCACTTTCCCACATTATTTAAAAGCCTAAATATTTGGAAATGTAACACAAGACCTTGATTAACATGCTATCCTCAACTTACACCATGCAGGTGTGATAAATCTGTTATAAAAGCATCAGATCCAACTCACTCACTGCTGATCAAATATTAGACAAAATGCTTTAATTATAGATAAATAACAGGCAATATGATACATACATCAATTAACTTACTAACTAGATGATCTGTTACAGAAGTGTGGAGCAAATTTGGAGCTAGCTTTAAAGGAGGCTGGCAGTCACTGAACAACTCAAATCGCTCAACAGTCTTATTTCATTCCTCTTCACTATAAAACACTGTAGCTTCACAATGAAAAGTTTTCTCCAGTTGCCTAAGGGCTGATGCTCTCACACAGCACCCTTGCACTGTCTGAACCCCTGAGCTTTGGAATAAAGGGATAAGAATCAAAGCCACAACACTGAGCGTGGTTACAGTCACGTGTGGGTGCTCTGCTCATTACATGGCAAGAACCACACTCTTCAGATAAAAAAATAGCAGGTTGGGAAAACAGATGCCTCTGTTGTGGAATGCCTTATTAATGGCTAAAGATTTCCTCACCTCAGATTACCCAGGTCAGGCATCCAGCAGTCAAATTATGCTTCCCTTGTTAAAGTATCAGAACATTTGTATTTGTGTACATGGGTATGTGCTAGAAACAGATTCATTCTGAGAGCTTGGCAGAACTCCCTGCAAGGAACCTGCAGTGGGAAGCTGACACTACAGCGAGCAAAGAGATTTCCTTGATGCTCAGCTCAGCTAAATCTTGACCCCAGGAGGGACCTGATATTGCTCACAACTCACATCAGGGCAGAATAAATGTTTAAAATTCAGGTTTTAAAGAAAACTGTCCTGTCTGTTGCCTGTGCACCTTGCCTAGCATAAGAGGATGTCAACTTCAATAAAGACTTTTATCTAAAAGTTAGATTACACATCCTGAAGGAAAAGGATTAATCTGTCACCTTTATTTCTCTAAGAACCCATGCAACCGATGTTTCCACGTGAATGAGGAAAATAATTTTTCAGAAATTACCTAAGTTGCAAAATTACCATGAGTTGCAAAGGACCAAACATCAAAGATCTATGGGAAAAGTTCTGCTTTATACCTTACCAAGGCCAGCACTAAGATTTCCTTGCTACTAGGAATTTTGATACTGTTTTTCACTCAATTCAAAATACCATACAAGGTTACACAAGAATTGTGAGGGTGCTAACGGCACCCTCAGGAATACAACCAACCTTGACTTACGAAAACTTGCCCAAAACCACAACAATTTGTTGATATGGAAGGGACAACAGCAAGCTACTGGAGACTGAGAAAGGATAATATTCCTGAAAAGAAAAGGGACGAGCTGAGAAAGAGCACTTAGTGCCCTTTTTTGACTTTCACTACTTTCTTTTACTCCTATAGGAAAGTAGTTAATGCAGAGTGTTTATAGCCCATCACTGCGGTTCACTGACCTTTCAATTCACAGGACAGGGCAAGCACTCAAGAGATGTGGCTCCACCAAAAAAAAACACAGCAAAATTAGATCTAACTGCTATAGATTTACACACCATATCCATGAGCCTAAACATCAGCATTAAACTTACTTTGCCATTTATCAAAACTCAGTTTTGGCAGGAAAAGCTCTCTCCCATCTGTATTCACCCATACTTAACTATAATATTACCCTTTTCAAGAAAAATAAAGCGAAGAGTAGGAAACAAATGCAAAACCACAAACTACTGAATAACCAAGGATATAAATAATAATTATGTTGACTACACTTCCTATAACATATAAATAGTGTTATTTCAGTGAGGTACATTCTCCTTACTGAGAATGGAACATTTATAAAACACAGTAAATCAAGGAATTATTAGTTAAAGTCTAAGTACACAGAGAAAGATTACTCAGACATTATGAAAGGTTCTTTCCAGCCTTCTGGAATATCAAAATATACAATATTTTCTACACTTAACCAGAGATCTGTATTCAATTAAGGCTGTATGCTTCCAGCCTTCTGCTTAGTGGTTTAAAAAGATATTCAGTAGCTTGGCTGTTCAAGGACCCATACTACCTCTTAGAAGTGAATTTTAAGATAAATACTGGTAAATGAGAATTGCACAAAGGTGTTAGTTGTATCATTAATCTTGTCAAGTACCCTGCACCAACAGCCTAGGGTAATCAGACAATGAAATAGAAGGCAGAATTAAATACTGGTTACAGCTTTACTTGGGGAAATAGATGGAAGATGCTCAACTGGGACTATGTGGGAGGACAGAGAGATGAAATGCTTGCTCTTTTTGGGGGAGGCTTTTCAAAGTGTGATGATATTTAGCTAGCTGATGGCATCAAAACCAGGTTTTTTAGATAATGTGCATGCAATATAAGGAAAACATGTACTATGTGCACATAATACTCAGAAACCAATTGCTCACAAAACACGAGAATATTCCAGCCATCATGATGTTGCAGTTACCCTTGCAGAGTTTCAGTACTGTTTTAAATCCAGAAACAGTAACTTACTGGAGTGAATCCACATGGCTGATTGCAAACTACACAGGAGTTTGAAATGGACAATAATCAGGCTTTTACACGACCTATTAAAACACAAACCTTTTCAGGCTATCTTGGTCACCACTACTACGAGAAATTAGTAAGAATTCTAAGGTAGCTCATTGTTGATCAAGCTGACCGTTTACAATGATTAACACTTTAGTAGAGGGTTTGCTTTAGTAAATATCACAGCTGCCTATATTTCTTCTGTAAACACTGAACTGAGATGTATTCAGATTCAAATCAGAATTATTTTATCATTACAAAATGCTATGCGCTTCTCCCTGGTGTTGTATGATTTTCTTTATGTCCATTGCCTTATCAAGCAAATCAGTAATACCCAGCTACCACCTCTTTTCACAGTGCTTGCTGGTGCAGTGGGAAAATGCTTGTGTGCTCCATGCTATTAACTTCAAACTCCCTAAAAAATGTGACAAAAATAAAGTTGTGGGTTTTTTTTTTTCTTTAAAGTAAGTAAATGAAGTCAATAAAAGGGCTAATTGATGAAATAAGGTGATTGGAGCACTCTAGTAAACATTACAGTTACATAAACACAAAACAGATATATTCAGCCTTTTGTGCTGAGCAAATAATTGACTGTTATTTCCATTTTGACAAGCAATGCATGTACAAACCATAATTTTTATTAATCAGACTAATTTCCTGACCATTTTTAACACTGCACAGAAGGGAACATTCTTCAGAGCCTATTCAAGACCATATTTTAAGCAAGACATGCAGGAAATTACCCCTGTTTATGGTGGAATATTAAACTGCCCATTCTGCTGTGAAAGAGTGTGTTTGATCAGTTGACATAAATACTACATTTCTTTTCAGCTGTTGAAGATCAAATTTACACGATTAACCAAACCAAAATTTGATCCCCATCTCTTACTTCAGTTCCATCTACTCACTAATACTAAGATTTACAGTTTCTCTCTTGTGCCCATCTAATCACTGCTGATAACAGCACAATGTTCTAATATGGATATGTTCTAATATGGTGGTGTACAAAGCCATACATCCCTGCACTGGCCTGACCTCTGGGAATTTAATGGTTAGCAGGGTTGGATTATTTAGGAAACCCCTTATAAATTTTCCCCCTCTAGGATCATTTACTCACCGCCTTAAAATGTGAGCTAGAACTTCAAGGCGAGCAATTTGAAAAATCCACAGTTGCCACACAGTAGCAGGAAAGAAACACTGCTTTTGTTTCAGTACAAAGATGCACTATAATGTGTTAGAACCAACAACAATAAATACTGGTGTCTGAGTTGTCTGCTCCACATAAGAGCCTCCCCTCTCTGCTTACAAACATATTGATGATGAAAAACATTTTCCTGCCCTTACAGCAGCAGCTCTGTTTGTATGAAAACAGGCCCATAAGTATGATTTCCTGTTTCAAGTGGGAGCTTTATTTAAACTTGTTTTATTTCTATTCATGATACTGTATTTTCCTATGTATTCAAAGTTGCTCGCTGCATTGTGAATTTCTTTTAAGTAAACTGAAAGGATGTGAAATTTGCTATGATGCCACTAGAGTATCATATATAATGACACTTGCAGTGTTTGTATTGCCCCC
This sequence comes from Sylvia atricapilla, assembly GCF_009819655.1. Lineage (NCBI taxonomy): Eukaryota > Metazoa > Chordata > Aves > Passeriformes > Sylviidae > Sylvia > Sylvia atricapilla. The sequence goes on from NC_089143.1 coordinate 65,498,728, forward strand.
TTCAGCACAGAACCAAGCAGAAAGCCTTATTTCACCAGTTTTGGGATGCTATTACACTTCAAAAACATAAAAACCAATTGCCTGATGATTTGTTCAACTGAAAGCACTCAAGAGAGCTGGATTCAGAAATATAACATCGCATCATTATTTTATAAACTCGTTGCAGCTCTACAGAAGAAAAGAATTTACTTAGCTACTGAAAATCAAAGTTTCCTGTGCAGTACAGATGAACTCCAAATGTCCGGATATTAATCAAAACCTGAAAATAGTTTCCTGACAGACTTACTACAGTCTAAATATACGATTATTGGCAGGGAATCTAATGAAAAGAGAAAGGGGGACAGACAGAACTCAAAAAACATACATTTGTATATCAAAATACCCTATAAAACAGAGCTCAGACTCATTTTTGGAGATAATATTTTTACAAGATTGCAACATGTGGATTTCTCTACTACTACACAAAGCATTCACCTTTTCACCTCCCTTTCTTCTGGCAGAACTAATCTTCTATTCATAGGGACTATTTAAGAAAGTAGAAAACAGAGGAAGAAAAATTAACAACCAACAAATTCTCCCTCACTATTGCCTATAACTTAAATATTTTTATGGTAATAAAAAACACAGTACAAAAAAGTACAGTACTTTGTGTCTCTTCTGTTTCGGCTCAACTTTTAATAAAATGCAAGTATTTCTCTATTGAACAATTTTATAAATAGTCTCTGGAAGCATACATGAAATGTTAATAAAACCTGGTTACACATTTTAAAACAAAAATAGCATCATGTTGCTCTCACCTACTGCTTTCAGGAAAACCATAATTAGAACTACAGGGAAATAAATTCCTTCTCATAGTATTTTTAAACTTGCAGTTTTTGATTATCTGTTATTGACCTAAATTAACCTAAACCCAGAATGTAGTTGATCAAAATGTGTGGAGCCTTGCTTTCCTGAAAAACCCTGTAGTAACAGAACCTATAGATAGTATTTTGTGTAACGGTGTGTATAATAATGTGTATTTTAAATTACAATACCCACAACATGCAGTACCCATAGATAAGGTCTCAGATTTATACACACCTTTGTTTTTCACTTCTTCACCACACTGTTCATTTCTCTCTCCTAGCCTTAGACTTTTCTTCCCAAACTAGTATGTAAGAACTCCATTATGTAGATGCAGTTATCTTAACTGATAGAAAAATTACTGAAGCATAAAGGTGGACCCTGCAGAGATTGCAGTGATCTGGGACTCCTTCAGCTTTCTTGCAACTGCACATGCACATTGCCTCGTCCCTGCTGTGACAAAGTCTGCTTCCACATGGTAAAGTCAGGTTTCATGCTGTTAAGAACAGTTAGGAAGGCAGGCTACTGAAGCTGCTCCACAGGAGAACCAGCAAGGATATTTTCATAGAAGCCAGCCCCTCTCAGAACTGCTAATTTCATTTTGTACAAATGGATGCTCTTCTGCCTCTTCAAATAGCCAAGAGCAAAATTAAAATAATAAATAATGACATAGTAGAAATGCAACCTTCTGTTCTGTAACTTCACCCTTCTTTGGCAAAGATAAAATTAGGCAGCATCACCATCCTTCACGCTCTCTTCTTTATCCTGTACTCTTGATGGTATTTATTCCATGGTAAAGACCAGTTTTTGCTAATTCTCAAAAGAAAGCTGGAAGTTGTGGCAGCTGAGAAGAGAAGAGCTAAGACTTACAGGACCTAGAGGAGACACTAAAGCTGGTAGTTACTTCATGCACTCAAGGGACCCATGTCCTTGAAGAAAGCATACATTTACACTTATGAACAGTAGAAATTTAGGGCACTAATTTGGGAAGACTGCATTTTTAGCCAACTGCCACATCCCTAAACAAATCCTTCCCATATTACTATCAGAGTGAAAACAATACTTCAAGGCTCTCCAGAAGCGGTCAAAGTTTATCTCAATATCATGTTTCTTGTTAGACTGAAACAAAGCTGCTCTTACCAGTATCAGAAAAATAATTTCATATTAATACATTGCTTCCATACTGCATCAAAAGTTATTTTATTATTTACATGAGCTTTTCTTATCTGGAGAGAACCTTCATATCACTTAAAATTAGATAAATGGAAACACTTGTCATGAACAAAGCACCAAAGAATTTTTGAGTAAAATGGAACAGAGCAAGTGTCAGCATAACTGTGAAACGAACTAGAGGTTTTCTCCCTAAGCAGAACGTATGACACATTCTTTGAAGACTCCCACAGAGAAAGTAAGCAGGCCTTTGGCCTCTCAGTTCTTAAAAAAAAGGTCTTCCTTTTTTAAAGTTTTATTATTCCGCAAAAATACTCTGTCAAAAAAAAAAAAAACCCTTTTGCTTAGGGAGGACAAGAATAGAACCAAAAAGAAAAAAAAAAGTGCAGAAAAGAGCATTTTTTTCTAAAATACATTGTGAATGCTCATTATTTCCACTTGTTTACAGAGTACTCACAGACATCATACTACTGACTGTAGAGTACAGTCTCTCAAAAAGGCAGGCACTGAGACCACATACAAAACCAAAAAAACAGTTTTAAACTTGATCATAGTGCAAAAGCACTGCATAAATTTCCTGTGACAGGACAGGACTGCATTCCATGACCCAGAAGATCTATGCTACTGGTTTGTGTTTGGAACAAGCACTATCAATGCAAAACACTCCATTGTATGGCTACATTTTATTACAAGAATTTGACCTACTCAGACATTTGGAGAGGAAAACATTGGTTTACATCTTCAAAAACAGTAATACGTAATAAACATAATTTCAGTGACTAAAAGAAAACTTTGGTTATCAGTCTGGTCTTTTCTACTTTGATAAAACAGATTTTTGTTTAATGACAAATGGTTACAGACCCTTTAAATTCTTCACTATAGGAATTAGGACTATATCAGGTCACCTAGAAACAAAACAAAACCAGATTCTTTTAAATAAACTTAAAAAAAATCAATTAAATACTGTTTTATCCTCGTTCAGCAAACATTTTACCTTTTGATTCAGACTAAGAATCTTCTAAACATATGGCTTTATTCTCAGAGAGAAATGAACCACTCAGAAGCACTGCATCTGGCCCTCCACATCCAATTTTCTCTCCTAATGATACATTACCAGACATACATATTTAAAACACCTAATTTAGGAAAACCAGGACCAGAGCCACTTAGACTATAATTATAATGCTCTGTCTGAACATTTTTCTAACAAAACTTTTTAAAAAGAAATTAATGCACACAGTGAATTTCAAATATTAAAACATTATGCACGACTATCTCTTCCAGATATCCATATCCTCATCCTTACCACTGTCAATGTTTTTAACGTTCATTATAAAATCATCTTTTGAGTCACTGAAAAACAATCCAGTAGCAAATCCACCCTTAGTCACAAACTAATTTCCATGAGAAAACAGAGACTTTAACTGCTGACAAAGTTCTGATTAAAAGCTATTAAGAGAAATAAGAGGGCTTGCTGTGTTTTGGAAATTTTTATGGAAAAAATGCTTCCTACAAATGTTGAATGTTAAATTTTATGCCTGCTAGCCTGTTACATTACTAATAACCAAGGCTACCACTGACACTGGAAGCATCTCAGAAGACAAAAAGACATGAAAAAAATCTCTAAACAGCATTTAAGGATCAAAGGGTTTTCTCCAATGCCATTTAGGAATGTATTCCTGTCCTTAACACAGGTACTCCTTTCCTTCCTTGCTCTTGTACTGCTTTGCTGTGTTTTTATATTTTAACCATAGGTTATGTTTTGTCAGTGGCATTAATAAATGTCACTCTAGTAAAAACAAACTAAAAAGTCATGCCACGGTAACAGGCATCCTACATTCCTCTTTCACTTCAGAAATTATTTTTTAATCATTTTACTGTGTAACGACGTCAGTCATTAGAACTTCGTTCCCAAATGAAATCCAATATCAGTTAAAAGTTACATTTGAAAATGATTTTTTTATCTCTTGAAGTTTATAAACTACTTAGACATGCTTGAGAGTGAATGCCATATTCTAAAGGTTATTAATCACCAGGAGAGGAGAAAGGCAGCTGTGTGTTTATGCCAGATTCGTGAATGATGACTACACAGATTATAAATACTAAACTCCAAATATGCAGCACTCAGAGCCATTGTCCCCAACTGTAACAACACCAAGAACAGTTCACAAAGGGCTAAAATAACTGGGGCTGGAACCATTTATTTAATCTGCAGATCATGTCTTCAGATAGAATAAGATGAAGATAAATCAGTAAAGAAAATAAGACATTTATAATACGCTGTGAAAAATCTGAAAAGATCACTAAAACAATAGCTTTTCGAAAACTTGCATTTGCAGAAAGCCTTCTGGGCCTAAATCCAATACAAACCTGTCAGAAAACATTGATGAAATATGTGCATTTACAATTGTAAATAAGGCATGAATATGGAACCTAATCCTAAACTCAATTATTCCAAAAGGGAAATGTTTGGTTGGGGTTGTTGTTGTTGTTTTTACTACATTAGTTAGTTAGTTGATTTAATTAGACAGTTGTTTTGGTAAACAAAATTACTTCAGAATGAAACTCCTCCAATAACCATTGACAAATCAAATGGACATCAGACTGTCACTTTGCTTACCTGCTTCATTCATAATAACTTACTGAAAATACCTGTGAGGATGCAGTGTTATAGAAACCACTTTCCCAAAAGAAATGTGATCAAAGGGATGGCATAAGGCCAGTCTTTCAGATACTGCTCAAGGGATGCTTTCAAATTTGTCTTGAAATGCCCTCTGATGCTCCATTCCAGGTTCTAATCCAACTCTACAAGTGAAAGGTTAATGGAGCTGATCCTTAACACCCAGGCACATTTTAACATAGACTAACAAAATAAGTGTATTTACATTAAGAGGGAGGGTGCTCTTTTTTAATATGTGAAAGTAATAACAGACCCTCTGCCATTCCCCAAATGCACTACAATCAAGCAGGGGCTCAACATGGATAAGCCTCAAGAAAACCTGCCTGAGAAAACTCACTACATCACAAGTCCAGCTGACACACGTTGGTAAACATATTCACTTGATGTTCTGGTGCTAGAATGAAACGTCAAAAAAACCTCTAAAACCAGCACAACACAGAAAATGAGACACTAGAATTGCATAAGGAGGGAGAAAACACTGTACAAAAGATTGCCACAGTGCTGAAGCAGCTGCAAGTCAGCTCAGTCCCCTTGAAGTCCAATGCTTGACAGCTACTCAGAAGCTGATCAGTTTTCAGCACAAAAAATAAAATTAAAGCAGGAAGAGGAATTAAGTTCCAAAATATGGTCAGAAAACTTCGTGCAGCTGAATCAATAGTAAATCATGTTTAGCCCAGTCAGCACTAGAGGCAGTAGAAGTCACTAGAATGGGTAACTCTACAAGTAGGGCCGATACACACTTTTAAATTGAGAAAACTCTACACTGTCTTGCTAGTGTGTTTCTCAGTGTTTAAACACTTTGGGTAGATACAGAGGAAGAGACCAGCAAAACGCAGAAATAGAACACATTTGGTTTCACTTTGGATTACAGTAACCAGCATTTAAGCTACCCAAGTAGGCTGCTCTACTGCACTTTTTAGAGAGCTATTTAGGTTTGTACTAAAAGATAAGCTGTAGTAATAAGAAAAGCACCCAATTCTTTTACCCCCCCTTACACTATCAGTAAAAAGATTATAAATATTTCTTCATGTATACTTGGAGGACTGAAATGCAAGAAGCCTCTAGATTCTGCCTCAATATCTAACTTTCTATTATCATATAAAAACAACCATGAGCATCAGCAACTTGAACTGGGACACCAGGTTGTCTCTGCAGAATCAGAACATTAAACTAAATCTGCCAAGGGCTGATCTTAAGTCTAAAATGAACAAGAATTACATGTATGCATCCACCAGGACACGTAAAGGTAAATTTCTGAGTTGTAAACAAATCTTTCAGAAAGCACATGTCTCTTAGGATTATAGGACAGAAAAGACCCACCAAATTCCAGTCCACTCCCCATGCAGAAGTGCATAATTTAATGTTTTTTGCAAAGAAATCAAATGAAATGAAATCAAAGAAAGCACTTCTTAAGAGTGCTTATGATTTTGTCTAATTGAAAAACCATTCCAGAACCTCACTGCTCTAACAATTAGGAACCTTCTTTTAATTCCCAGCTTGAATTTATTCATAGCCAGCTTACACCCATTAGTTCTTGTGCCAATATTGTCCTTTAGTTTAAATAGCTCTTCTCCTTCCCTGGTGTTTACCTCCCTCTAGAATTTAATTTCATTCAATTATATTTCTTAGGACTAATTGTTTTAAAATGAGAGGACACACTTTATAAAACTATCAATGGCACATTCCATAAGGAGAAAAATTAAGTTCTCTAGCAATTAAATACTCACAGAATTTAAAAAAGTGCACAGTAAGGCAGTTATTTGCCCATTGAAAACTTGCATTATTCCAAGATGTAAGGGAGAAATGATGACTACAAATAAAGATATTACAAGCTGTAATGTGAGAAGCTTTATAAGTATACTGGAATGAAAATATTCTTATGAAATAAATAAATTTACTCTTCAGCACTCTTGCAGAACATTAAGTATAAAAATCTTTTTAATGCTCATTTTTTTCCCTAACTTTGCCACTCTGCAAAGTTAGGAAAAAAAAAAACCAAACACAGGAAAACTCACAAAGCAATAAAATGCTCAGGAACCATGGAAAAAAGATGTGTTATTTTGTATGCTTTTTAAAAGTTAAGGATAATTTTAATCTCACTGGGTCAACTTCTAGTGTCACTTTGGTTCTTCTTGATAGTTCCTAAAAAGGTCGAGACAAAGTGCTTCTTGATCAACCCATGATCATGAAAAACCACTTCTTTTGTAGAAAAGTATGCATTTTGCAGAACAGTTAGACTGTGTTTAGTGATTCCTAAGCTGTGACATTTACTGACTGAAGAAGCATTTATGTCCGTATTTCACAACTACACACCATTTAATTTCAGGAAATTTTATGTCAGCAAATAGTTTAGCATATATTGTAGCTTAATTGAACTAAAAATAAAAGGCTTTTATTTTATATTCATTTCCACTCTGTGCCTACAATATGCAGTGTGATAATAAGACTGACATAAATTCAAATGTAATTTTCATACTAATAATATGATGAAATCAAATACTTAATATTAGCTTGAATTCATTAATTTACACTTGTTAAGAAGCATAACATATTACTAACTCAAGATATTAGGCAGATGAAGTACAGAGAAAAGCCAGAGCTGCACTTCACTCTACTCATCAAGAGTTATCTACTTCCCCAAGTTACCAGAGTAAACAGGCCAATGGATTAACAAGAAGCTTCATTACCTAGTTTTGTAAGATGGAAATTATCTTTCTTCTAAGCTTTCTTCCCACTTAATGAAGCTAACCAATATCCCCTTTCTTGCATCTGAAGTGTGACCCCCTTCAGTAAGTTCAAGATTGTTCACTAAAGAAGTCTTGCTGGCCACCTCACTAACTCACTGAAATCTTTAGAGAAATTTGGTGGTTTCATATTTCTCTAATTCCAGCTCTTCAAGAGCTAGTTAGACTATATAATTAGTATAAAACAAAACAAAAAAACAACAACCACCACACACACCAAGGAATTTCAATCTAAATGTCTTAAAAAAAAAAATCAAAGCATGAATTGCTTTTTTATTTTGGTATCTCAAAAACAAATATATACTACCATATTCCACATAACACTAAAAATTAACCAAATCATAGGTATCACTGATGCAGATAATCATAAAAAAAAAAAAAAAGTGATAATTTCATCTAAAAGATCTAAATTACTCAACGTTTAGCCTCTGAAGAAAGGAAGATGAAAATATGGAAAAGCATAGCTACACTTCTGCCCACATTACTGCAGAAATCCAGTTTGTGAAGATCAGATCTACATGGAATCCAGGTTCAAATTCATTCAACTGAAATGATCAGCCTGAAGACTTGATTTTGCCCATATCTTAACTTACTTTCACATTAAACTTTTATTCACAATACTCTTCGTAGCAGAAGCCATGGCTCACAATGAAACAACTGTTTTGTCTTGATTTTGGCATTAACCATTCTTTTTAGCCAATGATACTTGTTTTTTAAGCAAGCGGAGGTCTGCTGCTTTGCCTTCCATTTTAAAACATCATCATAAAGACACTGCCAACCATTCAAATCTTAGTAGATATCAACACTGCTTTCACATCTCTCTTGAATCCTTCCAAAATTACACATTCTATAACATAAAGCAGTTGCACCCATTCAGTTCATGTAGTAGGAGACCACCATTCAACACCAAGAGACTTGGTCATAGGAAATGAACAAAAAAGCAACCTGCTAACTTTTTTTTGCTATTACAAAAAAAAAATGTTTTTAACCTACCCCGAAATGAAAGGCCTTCCTCGTTACTGAAAATAAAAACAAATTCTCTGCACAACTATGCTTCTAAAACCTCTGCACACATTTTTTTTTCCTTTCTCTGGTAGTTAGAGGGGAAGGGGTGGAGGAGAAAAAGAAAGGAAAGAAAAGTGAGTAAAACACTGGTAATTTGTTTAGCTAGTGATGCAGGCTGTTCTCCAATCAAATTTTGTTTCCCTAAGGAAGATATCAGTTTTAAATTACACAGCAAGAAGGGAAAAGAAAGGAAGCAAACAATCAAAACCTTCCCAGGAGGGGTAAGAATAAGGCAAGAACTCCAGAGATCCTATTTAATAAATAAACACCTTCATTTTTGTAAGTTAATTTCACCACAGGAAATAAGTTTCGTTTTAATTATATTGCCTTGTGTCATGTTTTATAAAAGGTACATGAGGCTCATTGACTTTCTCTTATTATTAAAGCCTTTTTTATGCTAGACAGACGTCGCATGTAGAGTAAGTCTCAGTAGAGCCCTAGCTCACTGCAAAGTGATGGAAGATGCAACAGTTTTATTGTTATCCCAAATCTGTGACAACTACTGAGATTAAAAATAAAATGTTGTAGCAGATGACATTAAAAAAAAAAAAAAACACAAACCAATTACACATAAGAAAATGATAAAAATATACCTGTATGCAAAAGTGACAAAATATGTCATCCACTCAAACCCTTTGCATACAGAGATGTAGGAGAGACACAGCCACTCCAAAAACCAAAAGCCGAAGAGGTAATAAAGAAATAAAGTTTTGAAATTCATTTCCAAAAAGAGAAATTCCAGAGGAAAGCAAACTTGCTTCCAAAATTCAGACACAACCAGTGAGACAAACTCTAAGAGCTTAGAATAGCCTTTCTTAACCTTTGGGCCCCATTCAAAATCTTAGCTTAAGAACATTTCAGGAGGCAGAGACCTCAAATAAGTGACCTCCTCTCAGTTTTTAACCACTCCCCTTTACCAATATCAGAGGCAAATGCAAAGAGAACGTAAGTGAAAAAGTAATAGTTTACTGAAAAAGAAGGAAAAAATCCCCAAACAGTAACCACTAGATACAAAGGTGCTGAGTCCCATGGATTCCAGGAGCAAGAAAACAAGATAGTGGTGAAGCCCCTCCTCCCAAGCTGGCAGCCACCAGGTCAACCCATGTAGGTAAAGACAGGATGGTGGAGAAGCCTCATATTCCAGACCACACAGATGAGAGAGAAAACAAAGGAAAAAAAAAACCACAGCCACCAAGCCTCTGCTGTTCCAGAAACTCTCTTCCCCCAAATAACAACGGGAGCATGGAAAAACAAAACCTGGGGAAAAAAAACAAAGCTGTTGTGTGCAGAAGGCTGCAATGCTGCCAAAATGCTGGAAAAAATTTCCTGGCTGTTGTAGATCTGACTCCTACCAGCATGGCTGGACCTTGGGACAATGGCTGAAAACCCATTGAGTGAGCTCCAGTGCTACTGATATGTGGAAAAAAGAGACCCTGGTGTGTGTCCATTCCTGTTTTTAAAGGCATCCAGCATCACCTCCCTTCCAGAGTAAAACACACAAGGTTCACTTCCCAGGTTGCCTCATCTTCGAAACAGTAAGGCTGCAAGACTGATGTGGAGGAAATATGGAACGCATACTTTTGGAGTCATGAAAAATACTCTATGGCATCAAGTCAGTGAATGCAGCAAGCTGTGGGAACCTGCAAGTTCTATTTTGAATGCTTCAGGAAGCAAAAAATATATTTCATATCACTGCCTTTTTACTTTTTGGGCAAAGCACAATCCTGATTCCACTAAGACTTCCCCCCCCTTCACAGTCTCAGAAATTTTTAGTTAAGACAGCAGTTCTCATCCTGCTACTTCTGGTCAAGTATCAAATGTTAGGAAACACAGCCAGATATTTCTAGATGCCTGATGTGACCAACAGGTAGCTTGTTTGGTGGCCTGCTGAAGAAAAATAATATACACTAATGATGAATTTGTGAAAATTTGTCTAGTTTTTTAACTAAGTTGCTATGACTATTCAATAGTTGATGCCACATAATCGTTGAGAAATTTCTTTGGCTTCCAGAAGAATGAGAAGCTAACACACCCCTATGGCTAAGACCACAGAGCATGTGAGCAGTCTATTTATATTCTAGTCTGCTTTTTACTTATGCAGAGGACATAAACTTCTTCTGCTATCAGCCTAGCACCTTTCAAGAACAAACAATTATTTGGGAAGGGGTGAAACTCTTACACAACTCCAACAATCTTAAATGAGATAAAGCCTGGAAAAACTCTTTTCCGATGCTGCTTTTTGTATTGCTGCCTACAACTTTCCACATCGGTTCCCATTATCAACATTCACAGTATCTATGGAAGAGGTTAGAAAGGTTTAAAAAAAGGTTTGCTAGAATCTCTAGAGATCATTACCTAACACATCTACTCCCAGTTGCTTATTCATCTCTAATTCCTACGTGCAAAGTTGGAACTGAAAATTAAACACATAAAGTATTTCTTTGCCAAGCTGCCTGACACGCATTCCTCAAGCTGTTTGCCCTTCATAGGGCAGTTCAGAGAATCAAGGCTTTCATTCAATTCTTAATAGAAAAACATTAAAAATTCTCTTTAAATGCTCTTCCTCATATTCATTAATAATCACTGAGTAATTCTGGTGTCTGAATGACAAGAAGCAAGACAATATTTTAAGAGAGTTTGGCATCCTTGTAAGATTAGGATGAGCTAATACGTAATTAACAAAAACATAATAGTTTCAGAATTTCAAAGGAAGTCTTATTTCATTAATGGCAGATAGAAGAAATAAAGAGACACAGACATTTACTTGAACCATTCTCACTCTAATGTCAAGAAGGAAATTCCAAGATGCATTTTGGAATATTAAATGCTACACTGTTTACACACCTTCAAAATTTTAAAAACCCTTTACTCCTTAGAGTAAACCAGTTATCTTTTATGATCCATGGTGGTGCTCTTAAGAAGTAGAGTCAACATCTTTAAAAAATGGGAATTGAGATAGAGCTATCAAAAGAGAGTATATTTTGAATCCAGAATTGAGAACTTTAAGCATTCGAACATACTGTTGGTACTGCAATATCAGAGGAGGTATGACTTACACTGAAGAAGGCTTCAAGCATCAGTACCTTATTATCTAAAAGTCTCTCATACCTTTCCTCTGTAGCCTCTCATGGGCAGCTCCACACAGCTCTGGCTCTTTCTCTCCTTCTTCTCTCTTCCTTCTGCAGTTCCAGCTGGCTCCTGCCTGATCCCAACACGGTCACCTATCCCTGTCTGTGCCTGTACAACATCTCACCCTGTCTGTCCCCAGCACGGCCACCTATCCCTGTCTGTGCCTGTACAACATCTCACCCTGTCTGTCCCCAGCACGGCCACCTCTCCCTGTCTGTGCCTGTACAACATCTCACCCTGTCTGTCCCCAGCACGGCCACCTCTCCCTGTCTGTGCCTGTACAACATCTCACCCTGTCTGTCCCCAGCACGGCCACCTATCCCTGTCTGTGTCCTGTACAACATCTCACCCTGCCTGTTCCCAGCACGGCCACCTATCCCTGTCTGTGCCTGTACAACATCTCACCCTACCTGTCCCCAGCACGGCCACCTATCCCTGCCTGTGTCCTGTACAACATCTCACCCTGTCTGTTCCCAGCACGGCCACCTATCCCTGCCTGTGTCCTGTACAACATCTCACCCTGCCTGTTCCCAGCACGGCCACCTATCCCTGTCTGTGCCTGTATAACATCTCACCTGCCTGTCCCCAGCATGGCCACCTATCCCTGTCTGTGCCTGTACAACATCTCACCCTGTCTGTCCCCAGCACGGCCACCTATCCCTGTCTGTGCCCTGTACAACATCTCACCCTGTCTATCCCCAGCACGGCCACCTATCCCTGTCTGTGCCTGTACAACATCTCACCCTGCCTGTCCCCAGCACGGCCACCTATCCCTGTCTGTGTCTGTACAACATCTCACCCTGTCTGTCCCCAGCACGGCCACCTATCCCTGTCTGTGCCCTGTACAACATCTCACCCTGTCTGTCCCCAGCACGGCCACCTATCCCTGTCTGTGCCCTGTACAACATCTCACCCTCCCTGTCCCCAGCACGGCCACCTATCCCTGTCTGTGCCTGTACAACATCTCACCCTGCCTGTCCCCAGCACGGCCACCTATCCCTGTCTGTGCCCTGTACAACATCTCACCCTGTCTGTCCCCAGCACGGCCACCTATCCCTGTCTGTGCCCTGTACAACATCTCACCTGTCTGTCCCCACACAACCTCCTGTCCCACCCTCCTCACAGCACATCCAGCAGACCCCAGCTGACCCCAAGCAGCTCACTCACTCTTTATCACACCCACAGCTGGGAGGACAAGGCTGTTCCCACTCTTTGGTAATCAGCACAGCTGAAATGTGTTGGGGGCAAGATTGCCTTCAGCACCATCTCTGTCCTCCCACATTGCAACATGAATTCCAGTAAGTGAAAGAATTCAGAGGTTTTCAGAGTACAGAAAACAAGCCAGCTGTAGGTTGTACAGGTGGCCTTATCCAAGCTGTATCAAACAATAGAGTTCCTTTTTCTAAACATTTTCTAAACAATTGTTATTCTGTTGCTGTATTGCTCATAATTAAGTTATCACTAGTTAATGAATCTTTTCAATCCTATCATAAACACACCTTCACTAAATTACAAAGCCTCAAAAGCAGCAATAGCAAAAAGCCAAACAAACAAAAAATCCCACAAAACTCATGCACATTTCCAGGAGTACATTTAGTATTAACTAGTTAGACAGTGCTGTGAGGGATTTATTATTTTACCAGAACAGAGTAGTGGGAGGGAAAAAGTTTCTAGGGGGCTGTGTATTAACTAGAAGTTATTCACCATCTGTACTTGTCTTGAGAACTAGTATTCAGTTTGAAAAATTCTGAGGACTTCTTTCTTTACACACTTGGTAACATCTGCCCAAAAATGATTAAGTATGGTTTTTTCTCCTGTGTTTTAAAACTTTATTGCTAAAGATTATATGAATAAACCCAGATAAATATGTACAGGGAAATTCTGCATTGCTCGAGGCAGAAGACTGCATATAGATAACAGCAAAACACTGTTTTCTGTTTGAAGAACAAGTTGTAGGGAACAATATTTTATTTTACCAATGCAAGATCACCAGGTATAAAGAAATGTGGAAGAGGCCTAAAGCTGAAGCTGGCTTTTTATCTTCCCTGCTTATTACTGTGGAGGCAGGTAAATAAGAATATAATTAAAATCAAGTTTCATATGTCTGTGCATTTTTACAAACAAGTCTGTCCAATCTTATTTACATTTCATTAACCTTCACAGTAATTATGATGTAGAGAGTGATAGAAATAGGAGGGGGAGGGGAAGAGAAAGAGAAAGTTCCCAAAATTTAACTGCTTATCCAATAGCACAAGATCATCAGCTGGTATTAGACTAATGTCTCTGCAATTTGCACCTATTTTCAATTAAGCCATTCAACAGGATCTAAGAGTTTAGATCAACCCTTAGACCTCCTTCCCTGACTAAACAAAGGTATCACTGGAGTAACAGCTCTTCACTCAATTATACACCAGCATACCTCTTCCAGAACCTCTTCCAGCATGAAGAATATGGTTGGTGATCAGCTTACTTTACAAACATTGAAGATTCTCACAATGGCTAGAGCAGAAAATTCCAATTTACACAGAATAATTTTCCAGGGGAAACTTTTGAATGAGGCCGTGTTTTGTAAACCATGCCTTTCTGTGGTGTTCTAACTAAACATGTGATATATATTTGGAAGAAGTGCCAGGAAAACTTAGAATTTCTAAAAGAAATTAAGTCACTTTAAACCCTCAAAATCTGTTTAGATTTAAAAACTAAACATGTAATTATTGTGGGAAAGTATAATTCCAATATTCCTTTACTTCTTTTAGGAGAACAGGTTTTATGAAGGGATACATTTTGGGGGAAAAACCCTAAAAGATTGCTCTAAAAATGACTAAGGCCACTGGAGGCTTTCTAGAGACAATTACAGTTTACAAGTTACATGCTAGTAGAAAATGCAAATGCAAATGAAATTGCCCAAGTTTTACTTAAAAACAAACAAAAAAAATAAACAACATATTAGTCAATATTTTTCAAAATCAATCAAAATAGTTGTGCTTTGTAGTTGTCTTCCTAGAGTTGCAAACACTGACAGGAATTGAAAAAAATCCAAAAACCCCAAACTGCGGCTTACATGGTTGTTTTAATTTAAAAAGATTTAATCTCACTCATTCATGCATTTGGTTTTTGGTTTTGGGAGTGTGCTGCTTTTGCAATAAGTGATTTTTAGTGAAGAGAGAAAAAGTTATCAATGGAACCAGCACAGAGCAGTGTGATTTTTAAAATGTTTTTGACTAAAGTTATGTTAGTAGACCTTTTCTGTATCTTTGCAGCATTCATAATGGGTACACCAATGGAGAACCTCAGAAAATGTCTCTTCCTGATGTGGACGTGGAAGTAAACTCTCTAAATACTGACAGTGTTAAACAGAAATCTATATAATTAGAGATATACTGTATGTAACACATCTGAAGTACTTTCAGTTTTGCACTAGTATTATTTAAGTCAAGAGTGGCTACATTCATTAAATTTCATTCATATCATAACAAAGTTCTCCATAAAGGTCGAGGGCAAGGTGTTGTGCCATTAATGTGAAATATAAATAGTATTTCCTTGGTACTGTCAGCATGATTCAACCAAACTTTAATCCAGAAGTCTCAATTATTTTTTAACCTAATCTAATGTGTATTGTGACCTGTATTGTAACAAACAAGAACCTCCCTGCCACAGGCCAGTCAATACTTCCTCTGTTAGTGGGGATTTCTCTTTGTGTGGAGAATTCCTCAGAAAATTGTTTGAAGGCATGGAAACTGATATCCTGAAAAGTCATCAGAAAAGAAGTGATTAGCACTCAGAAGTGCTAATTACACTGAGGAAGCTGCCCTTAAGCATTCCATGAGGTTTATAGCTAAATTCACTGTTCCTTTTCCCCAAGAAGTTAATGGGAGAAAATTTTAGATGCCACCTCTCCACAAGAGGAAGCACCCACACAAAGGAATGTAAAGACTGTAGACTAAAATACTCTAATATCCTCAATAAAAACACCACAAAATAAAACCTGTTTTCTACTTTGGGATTTCATTTTTAAAGTATAAACTCAATGTTTAAATTTTTTTAACATCTCCTTACGAAAGGGACAACTCTCTTGCTTCACCCAATCACCACGAGGTTAAATCTTTGTTGTTGTTGTTGTATACTGGAATGAACACTAGAGCTTTCAAATTTATACATTAAAATAAAAGATTAAAAAATACAATCCAATAAGTCGGTGGTTAGTACATGGGAACAGAAAATTACAATGAATGCCTCAAAAAAACCCACAAAAAAATCCTTTAGACTCAAGTTTCCTTGGTAATTTAGCTTCTAGGCATTCTCTATACCGAGAAAGGAGGCTAAGCCAACCTGCTAAATGCATGTAACTATTTATCCTCCCATCAAAAATTCCATCCCTCATCTGACAAATAAACATCCTGGAAACAAAAAAACCCTTGTAATTTTCTATCAGACATAGGAGTTTCATGGGATGGTCCTTCTCCAGCAGTATTCTATCCGCTATATTAACACTTGGTTAATTTAATCTCTATTTACCCTCTAAACTGACCACATAATAGAAATGTTTTCTGAAATCATGTGTTTCATCCATACGTTCTTTCCAAATGTTCTGCATTCTGAAATTAATATTAATAAATTTTCATAACATTCCTACACTATGCTTTATTTTATTATGCCAGATATTTTGGTTTTCTTTTTTTATCATTATTCAAACTGCTATTGCCTCCTTTGTAGTGAATCAGTTACTATAGAAACAGTTGTACAAGCAAACCTGAGTTGAATCCACTAGCATGGAATAAAAAAAAAATTATCATTAAATTGAATAGTTTGAATTGCTGGAATAACAAAATGGGAAAATTCTTGCCCTGGTTAAAATTCACACCTTGCCTAGATTCAGTGTGCGATGTAAATAGTGAAATGTTATAGGTTGGTAATAAAGAAACAAATAGCAATGTTTTAAGCATGCTTAATCCCATCTAATATCATCACTGAGTTATTTTGTTGAATTGCTTTTCCAGTGAAAGGCTTTAAATGTAAAGATTTATTTCACAGCAAAACTCCAGGTGATTCATCATTCCAGTAATTTGTATTAATTTAGAGCTACTGGATCAATTTACTACAATAAATTGTCTTGTGTTGATAAAAAGAATTGCATTGGGTCAAATTACCAACATTAGGATGTCCAAATTTTCTTTCAGTGCTTTATATAAATTAAAGCAAGACCAGGCTGAGATTTTACAACTGATTTTTCACCAATTCCTTCACTGGTTAATAAATTAGATTTTTTTTTTCCTAACAGTTAAGAGTAGTTATAAGCAAATATAAAATGTGCATACACCACACAAGTTTTCATACATTTGTAGATCGCCTTATCTTTCAGGATTATAAAAATTCCCAGTGAATTGGCTTCCATAATGTGCAATAGTTGATCTAAATAGGAATTTTACCGAGTGGCATCTTAGTTAGTTCTGCTTTAACAACTAATTACTACAACATTGAACAAAAAGGCTCCTTAAAGTTTTCTTCCAGCCTAAATACTCCTAAAGGTTTTTACAGGTGACAGAAGCCTTTCAAACAGCCCAAATCAGAGCTGACAGCTCACCTCCCATCAAGAACCATCCTAATGAGCTTTTGACGTCATTTCTGTCTGCACTACAGACCCCAGCTTCCCCCAAAAACTGCTGCTCTGATCTCCTCAGCTTTTGGCCAGTGCTGTTTGACCATTTAAATATCTAAGCCAAGCTGAAGTTTTTTGAACATATTTGATTATTTGTTTCACTCAAGAGCTACTCAGAGCGAGACTGTTAATTACTATTATTTGTGCTAAACTCAAAGAAAAATGTTCCAGTGGTTTCAAAGAGCTTTGCATCAGGTCCAGAGGGCTTAAATTGGATTTAATTTATTTCCTGGACTATACTGACCCTCTGCATAGTGATGAATTTGACCTATCTTCAAATTACTAATTAAATAGGCCAAGAACACATTTTTAATGGGGTTTTTTTTCAATTTGAACCATACTGAAAAATTGCATATGTAACCTTTGGAATTTTTTCTGAAAGCTTTTCTGGATCTGTATTATGGTCTATATATTTGTAAATTTTTTTTTTTTTTTTTTTACATCATTCAGTTGTTTCTGAAGCAGTAGAAGATACTGATTAGTATATACTGATTAAAGAATTCACTTGCATGACAATGACTTTATATTTTAAGATGAGGCAAACTGATAAAAATAGAAGGGTATAATTCAGGGAACAATTATCCACCTCAGGTGAAGGAGTTCTACAGACTTAATTACCAAAATGTACAGAATGCATTACTGTCAATTAGAGCACACCCTGTGCAATTCATTAAAGCCCTCTCCCCTGTGCAGAAGTGACAAATACTTCATTATGCCCTGAAGAAATAAGGAAGAACAAAAAGGGGTAATGTCAAATGAAAAAGGGACTGATCTGTTCATAACACAGAAGTATATCATATATATTATACGTATATATTAAGGAATCTGGATGAAAGGAATAAGACTAGAAGAGGAAAAACTGCCTAAGGCAAGGTCTAATTTGTTTACAGAGGAGTTAGGGTTGAGATTTACTATGGTAATTAAGCTATTATTCAATGACAAAATGAAAAAAACAGAAGCAATCACAAAGAAGCCCCACTGACATTTGGCCTAAAAAGATACATACATTGCCAAGAATGGAAAAAGTAAAATAAACAGCAAGAGAGTTTTCAAAAAATGGTTGTACTTAAAATCAAATGAACCAAGTTAGAGCTGCTATCATGTCATTTTTCACTTTCCTGATTGTCTCCATATTCTTCTCCTACTGGACTGAAGTATATCTCACAGTTCCCGTACACAAAAGTAGAGACACTTTGACATTGTTTGGAAGAATCCTCCTCTTTTCTCAATCACTCTGAGTATTTAGTTTCATTACTAGTACTGTTTTGAATATGAATTAAATATATATATATATGTATTTGAAGTAATATTCATGTTGTGGTACACAGTAGTGGTACTCTCATAAGCTTTTCTGTGTTTATTGATTCAGGGACAGAAACCTTAAATTTCCAGTGGAGACCTTTTATCAGTATAGATCTTTCATATGCCTTAGTTAAATTCCAATTAATCAGCCGATTACAGTGAAATGTAGTCTATTGTTACTAAGATTAAATTTTCCACCCCTAAAATGTGTCCGAAGTAATTGCAGAGTTAATCTAGGTAACTTTATTACCAGCATCTTCAAAGTCAGCAAACAGGAGGCACCCATCCAGCCCAGCACTGAAGTCATATCAAACAGAGTTTAGTCCCATGTGAAAGCCATGGTCCAGTGTAGGAAATCCCTGATCTCAAGCTCTTCTGCCTAAAGCCTGCCTTGATAGTTATAGACCTTACTGTCTGTTACAAAATTTAAAATTTAGTATTGTTATTTGCCTGTTTTGATTTAAAGCTTTAAAAGATTTTTTTGTCAGTTTCCCCTCCTTTTGCATTTCAGGTTTTTTCTCCCAAAGCTATTCTATGCTTTGCATTACCCTACTCAGACAAGTGATAATTATTTCCTAGACACAGATTTACACATAACCTGCTTAATTTCAGTAATTAACCTCAATACACTGCTATGCGGGTAAAGGATGAATGGAAAGTAAGTTTCCTAACTTGCCTGTCACAAGCAAACATGTCAGCTAAATTCCAACTAAAGGCTCATTTTAATTAGACAGGGGGTTGCATATGAGTCTCCAACTGCTATGACACCATGCAGGAACTCATTCTCCTTTTACATATTCCAAAATATATCAAAATGCAAATCAAAACAAATCACGTGTATGGCAGTGATTCAGATCCACTCAGGTGCACTCCTGAAGAGAGAGAGGGAGATGCTGAAACTGATCAGTTCCATTATATTGCTAGTTCAGATAGCAGGCAAAAAAGCCTCTCAGTAAGTCATAGAGTCAGGGACAATGAACTGCAAATTAGCACAGGGGAAGGGAACACATTTCCTTAAGGCTTCTCTCAAAACAAAAGCGATAATTTTAAATAAGTAAAGATCACAACTAGCTAAGTCACATAGAACAATACTGGAGTATTGAACAATATTCCATTCCTGAATCTTCATGACAAATTTTGTGACAAGTTAGGATAGTCAGGTTTATCAAAACCATTTCTAATACAGCAACATAACTGGTCAGGTATAAATCCCTGCTTTCTACATCATGCCAGTTATTTTGACCATGCCACAGGTCAGGATTCAGCATCCCACCTTCAACAATATTTCTGTGGCATCTGCAGCCTCACATGCGGATATCAGAAGTAACTGAAGTATGGACCACTCCTGGAAATTCTGTATTTAGCTTGTCTCAGACCGCACAGAGGAAATGGATCAGTTTGAACCCAAAGCACAGCAGTGGTTTATATTTTCAGCTCTACTGATTCTAACACAGATAGAGTCTTTAAATGCTAATGAAAGACTATTAAATTTAAAAAAAAAATTATCACATCATTTTTCTTAGGTGACTATTATGAATGCATACACCTAAGTTCAACCACATTTTTCCTCTCTATACTTTTTTCTTCTGGTCTAGATTTTTCCAGAATATGCATAGCAAAAAGTCTGTATGTGTTACCTGTGTCCCTAACCAGAGGTAATGAAAATCTTTCTATTTACTTGTAAGACATTTCAATGTAATCTTGAACAATATTGTGGAGATAACTGTTTAAAATCACAGAACTGTAGAATCATTTATGTTGGTAAATATCTTTAAGATCATCAAGCTCTACTTCAGTTGCACCAGAGTTGATGATTTGGTTATCCCTACCACTGACCTACTCAGTCTGCCCATCTTCATTTCTGGACTGCCACTGTTAACTCTTTCTTGAAAGTTAAAAAGTTCTACACCTTTTCAGGAGTGTGAAAAGAGAAGTTCCTCTTAAAAAAATTAAATATAGAAGCATTGTTTGAGAATATGATTATCTATCTTTCCACTCATGTCAAGCAAAAGTTGATTAATTTGAGTTCAGTACAATTTTTCATTGCTGATTAATGAAACAATATCAGGGTGGGAGAGGAGAGGGTGGAATGGGACATGATGATATGGGACCAAACACTTACACACTTTAAAATAAAGTATACTTTAGACCTGTACTTGATATGTTAAGTGTAAGTGTCAAACGGTTTATGCCAAAACATAATTTCAGGTTTGAAGGAGTATTAGGAGACAGAAAGAGGTGCAAAAATAGCGGTATTTTGAATACAGAGACAGGAATTCTCAATCTAATGAAGGCAAAAGGGATGAAAGGCATAAAGTCATCATGGTTGTCATGCAGATGTCTCATGTACTCATAGACAAGACCATCATTTTCAGTGAAGATTTTTTCCTTCAACAGATGCAAAAGCAGAGGCTATCTGATAATTTTTCTGTTTATATCCAATTATTACCCATCAAAATTATTTCTGCTTGATCATGTTGCTGATGGTTGTCCACCAAAGAATCTAAACAGAGAAGCTCAATATGCTCGATTTGCATCATAAGTATACACCTTGAAAAGCATGTAATTTTTACTTGTTACAAAGAAAAGCAACCAAAAACCTAAGAGGCTATTAAATCAATAAGGCATAATGCAAAGTCACATCAGTAATGTATTTTTATGTTTCAAAGAACAGCAGTGAGCAATAGTTATGCTGAACCATGATTTGTTCATTAAATGATGGATCTTGTTCTATTAATTATATGAAACATTCTCTAGGCAGACATGTTATTCAGTTTGGTTAACTGCGATATTTTTATTTAAAAAAATACAATTAAACTTGCAGAATGTATTTGACCAGGTTAAATTTATTCAGAAACAAAATATGCTTTCCTCTCTCATATTTTGTGTGACCTATTTTGTATTAAACTCAGAATATTTAGACTTCAGAAAAGATATAGAACAGAACCCTAAATCAGTACAATATGCAAAAAAAAAAAAAAAAAAAGAAGAAGAAAACCAACCCACATTGAATATGTATTAGGGAAAATTATTTCTTCCCCAAATGAACACAGAATTTCTAACGGGGATTAGGAAGCGCTATGGGAGAAATATTGCAAATGCATTAATTGAACACAAATGTGCCCTTTACTTCTTGACACTTCATTTGGAAAACACCAAGTAGGTATTAATTAAGATAACAAGTGACCCATACTTTTAATCTTTTGCTTTAATGACTGATGAAAATTTATAAACTTTAATGCTACTTCTTCACTGATGCAGAGCTAAATATACAAGAAGAGAATAACACGGACCTAATTCAGCTACTAAAAATTTTCACTTTTGATTTCAACATATACCTCAGAAACACAGACAAAAGTTCATGTATTCTTTGATTTCCTTCTCTGGGAAATCTGACTGGGAAGCAGAAGACAATCTGTCAGTTTTACAGAAGATTTGTCAGCTCATGGCATGTTACTGGAAAGAGAGAGCTCTGCATTGTGTGTAGGAGCTAGTATGCCTAAATTTGCAAAATGAAGTCTCTGCATTTATCTGGTTATATTTTCCATTAGAAAGCTAGGTCCTACTTCCCTTCTAATTGTAAAATTAAAAATAAAAAAGAAAATGAACATTGTCTTATCATTTAAAAGGTATGTGTCAGCTATTTCTACACATAACTTTTATTGCCTTGTCATTGACATAAGCTTATGGATCTCAAGGAATGAGGGGAGGGGAATAAATTACCCCTCCTGCAATCACAGAAATTCAGTTGTGCACTTTCTTAAATAACATAAATCAAGACTTACTTTGATAAGACTTACTTTACTCCTACATTTAAAAAATGTTTACTTCAAACAACAACATATCAGATAATATCAAGTACCATTCCACTGTTTGTACTGTGGTGTCAGCTACATTTATAAAAACAGAACACCATGGTTATAGAGCTCTCTGAGTTTGAAGAAGGTGAGCAAGCCATTTCGGGAGCAGATCAGCAAAAAATGACTCAAAAATAAGCTTTATTTCTTTCCTTGGATACTATAGTTTAGTATACAAGGAAATTATACAAGTATAAAAGTATATCAGTTTCTTGAGAATTGTCACTGGCTCTCTAGGTAGCTAGTGCTCAGCATAGCTCTCCACGTCAAAACTCACTACTGTAAGTAAGTGCCCACTGACCCTGATGCTCAAAATACACCCAATTTTGCATTTACCTTTATACTCAAAGCAATGCAGCAACATTTGGATTCTACCTTAGTGCTAAAATATTTGAGTATTTTAACAATGTCCAGTGGCATCAGAAAGGCTATAAAGTCCTGTTCTGTTTCTTGATCTGTAGAATTTCTTTCATTTTGTGTTTATTTAGGGAAGACATAGGAAGATGAGAAATGAAATATAAAATATTACAATATATTTGTAAACCCCAGTTACCAAACTGTTGGTAGAAATGGAAACTTATCTTTAAGAAGCTCTTAGATGCTGATGAGCATGGAATGGCTGAAGCAAGTGGATATTAACATTTTCCACTGCCATTTTAAAGATGTCCAGTATCAGCATTAGCTCCAGGAAAACAGTCACATATCATATTAAACCAGGATGGGCAACATTTGTAAGTACTTTGGCAAATGGCTGGTCTCTGTAGACCTTTGCCTGAATTTTTCTGTGATTTGCATATTGCTAATAATTACATTAAGCATGGAAGTTTTCTTTGCAATTTGTTCTTTGAGGTGCATCAGAGCTTTAGAAGACATATATTCATTTGACAGTCTTCTAATTGCTTTTTATGTTGTCATCTTTAAAGCAAAGGAGCTTTATGATCCTAAACCTTAAAAGCACATTATTTTTTCTGAGAACTTGATATAAAAGGGCTGAGAACTGTGGTCAGATTAATCCACTATACCTAATTTCAAGACACATGAAGTATTCGCAATGCATCAGTTCCAGCAGGAAGGTTTTCCTCTTTATAACACTACAGAAAAATATGAAAAAACACATCTTCTCATGTGTGAGAAAAGATCTGCTTCGTACCTACTGATTTCCATGCCTACAGTCTAGATCAAGCCAGCCATTATGGGAAATTTGTTAGAGAATGCTATTTCTACACAGATTATTTCCTTCATATACACACTAACTTACAGTGAGAAACTGAATGGATATGGGAAATGGTTTTAAATATTTTTAAGAAAATAATTTTATAATATATCTTTTACAAAATGAAATTTAGTTACCGCAAAATGGAATAAAGAGACTGACAGGACCCAATGAGAAGGCATCCACAGGGAAGCCAAACCCAGCAGCTGCCCTGAAAATCAGCTCGGGCCACGCTCGGGCAGGGGAGGCCAGAGCCCACAGGCTCCTCTGCCGACGCCACGTTGGCACACGCTGCCCACAACCGGGAAGGGAGGAGGAGAGTCCTGGGGCTGTGCTGGAGCCTCTGCTCACAGGCAGGGGACACTCATCCTCCCTCACACAAACGGGCTCGGCTGTACAATCCCCACCCCGGGAAGGCCACATCCAGGGGACATTCCCCTGAGGGGCAGCTCAGGAGGCGCCATCAATCCGTCAAACAGCCCCAAGGCGCTGCCCACGCTCATTGCCGAGGCCTCGCAGCAGAGCACTGCCCGTGGGCCAAAGGGCTGACACAGATGCAGAGGCTGCTGCAGGACACTCTGGCAAACTTGTCCCTGCCAGGGGAGGCACCTGGGCCTTCCCACCCGGCCCAAGTGTGCATCGGCCCTCTGAACTCCGTGTGTGCGGGGCACCCTCAGCACCAACATCTGATGGACAGCACATCCCAATGGGACGCCGCTGGGATCCACTGACTGGCGAGGTTTTCTACTCAATCTGTCTCGGCCACTCTCTTTCTCTACCCCCTGCTCTCCTCTATTTCTTTATTGTTCTCTTTCTCTCTGTCTCTCACTTCCTGGTAAATTAAACCCATCCCATAATCTTGGCACACGCTCTCATTTGCACCCCAATTCGGGCAGAGGCATTTGGCACCATTTTAATAACCAGATCATGACAAGGGGCCAGAGGCCCACCAGGCCGGGGGCTGCTGCGGGCCACTTGCAGCGGGCCGGGCTGCTGCAGGGGTGCCGGCCGTGGCCCTTGGTGACACGGCAGCGTTCCGTCGGCGCCCTGGGCGACGTGGAACGTTGTGGGGACACGGCGGGGCCACGCCCGCAGGCCTATATAAGGGGCTCGGGGCCCTGCGTTGCCCAGTCCCAGGAGAGCCACTTGCCTAGCAGGAAGCAGCTCCCGGGACCCTCTTCTGCATTGCAGCAGAGCAAACATGAAGGAGAAGGCGAATGTGGAGATGCTGCACCCTGCAGATGCCGGTAACTATGAGGAAGGGGCCCAAGGGGAAGCCAGCATTGGGCAGCAGCTGTCCCCAGCAGAAACCAGCAGCCACGCTGAAGGGTCCCAAGGGGAAGCCAGCATTGGGCAGGCCCTCTCCCTAGAAGAGGATGATATATACAACATGCTCTCAGATTGGGATGAATTCGATGAAGAAGAGCTGTCCCTTGGTGATGTTGGGAGCTACCAGGAAGCTTCAGACTGGGAAATATTTTCAGAGCAAGGTATTTCCCAGGGACGAGTCGCTACCTCCCGCAGTCTCTCTGACTGGGAAGATTGGGTAGAGTCCATTGGCCAAGAGCTTTCTCAAGAGGAAGTCTCTATTGGCCAGAAGGTGTCTGGAGAAAATGGAAGGAGACCCTCTGTGCAATCTAATTGGGAAAGCGACGGTGACCAATACTCCCTGCAGTACAGCTGGGAACAGAGCATCGGGGAAAAGGCCCTGCTGCACGAGGACGACGACTGGGACGAAATCAGCGTCCTGGAGCTCTCTGAAGAGCCAGAAAGAGAGCAAACACCGGCAGGCTTGGCAGGAGGAGGGTTCCTTGTGCCCGAACCCCGCCAGGCTTGGGTTGAGGATGGGGCATCTCAGCCATGCCTCCAAGGGCTGCTCTGTGCCTCGCCTCCCCACGTGGAAGCCCTGGCCCCCAGAGCACACACGGCCCCTCGGGCCTTCCAGCAGCAGCTGCCAGAGGCCGGCACCATCAGCCAGCAGCGTGCCCCCCGCAAGAAACCTCTCTCCCGGCTCCGGCGGGCGCTGCGCAGCCTGTTCTGCTGCTCCTGCCGGGCCCCGCAGCCCCAGGATTAGGGCTGACACTGCACGCTGCAGAAGAGCAAGTGCACAAGGAAGACAATGAAGAAACAGTAGCAGTAAACAAAAATAGGAATAGAATATAAGAATAGAAAATAGAAATAGGAAACAGGAAGAGGAAATAGGAATAGGAATAAGAAGAGGAAATAGGAATAAGAAGAAGAAAAAAAAATAGAAATGAGAATAGGAAAAGGAAGAAGAAAAGGAAGAAGAAAAGGAAGAAGAAAAGGAAGAAGAATACCAAAGGAAGAACAAACAGTAGTAGTAGTGGTAGTAGTAGTAATATTCGTTAATCATTCTAATAAAATAAAAATGAAAAAAAAATTGCTGGTGATGTTCTTCATAATATCAAGTTAAAATACACAATCACACATGTCCCAGAGTCACAGTGTAGGTTTTGGGTTGGGAGGGATCTCAAAAGCATCTAGTTCCTTCTGATTTTCTTACACGCTCCTACTCTCTCTCTGAGTCCTCACTCTGTCCTGGTTTGGGGCAAATTTGGGAGGAAACAGGCCAATGGGGTTCCTCTGCTTGGCAAGCCCAAATGCCCCCCCTCCTCAACCGGTCCGGGAAAAGAACTTCCTCATAGAAAAGTGGGGAAAACTATTCCTTTGACAAACAAAATGCCCATAAGCATTAACAATGAATAACAGCAAACAATAAAACCTCTCACCGCTCAGAAGAGAGATGGCAAAACTGAGAGAAGCCCTTGCCGTCAGTTAGCTCAGCTCTCTCAGTCTCTTAGCAGTCCCAGGCCCTTTGGTGCTCCAAAAGGCCCAGCTCCAGGCCCCAGTGGGCTGCAGGTGCCACATCCTGGTGTCCTTCTGGGTTTTTCACTCCAGGACAGGTTCAAACAATCCCAAGGGAAAAATAAATAAACAAATAAATAAATAAATACATACATACATACATACATACATAAATACAACAACAACAGGAAAAAAAGAACAGTCCAGGGAACTTCTCTGCCTCAGCTAGCTAAAGTAACTAGAAGCAGAAAAAGTTCCCTGCCTGGCCGCTGTCCGTGCCTCCGACGAACACACAGAGTCCCAAGGAAAAAAAACACTGGGTAGGAGCGCAGGCTGTTTTCTAGAAAACACGCTGCGTGCTGCTTCCTTCCCTGCTTCGCTCTCAGAGCCAGTTTGAAAGGTACAGAACACAACATACAGCAGACACAGAACAGACAACTGGGGATAGGAGCATCATAAAGTCACCCTAGGATACACTCCCATCTCTTTCGATCTCTCTCCCTCACACTTCTTGGGAAATAAAATCCATGTGAAATAAAATCTCCATGTTGTCATCATATGGTCACTCAACTCAGGCACAGGCACCTCTCCCTTAGACAACTGGAACACATTCTCTGCCCAGCCTGTCTTCATAGCACAGCTGCTCCAGCCCTCTCAGCATCTCCATGGCTCTCCTCTGAACTCATTCGAGCAGGCCCACGTCCTTCGTATGCTGGGGCCCTCACACACGGATGTCGTGCTGCAGGTGGGCTCTGAAATATGGACTAGAGGGCCACGGTCACCTCCCTTGACCTGCTGCCCTTCGCTCCTTTCCATGCAGCCCAGCACAGGCCTGCCTTTCTGGGCTGGCAGCACGGACGGCCGGCTCACGCTGAGCTTCTCCTCCAGCCGCACCCCAAGTGCTTCTGCTCAGCCCCTGCCCCGCTCAGCTCCCTGTCCCCTCAAAGCCCGTGCTGAGGGCCAGCTCCAGCCACTCTCTGTGTCAGGGCAAAGCCCTTCCAGAGCCCCGTGGCCAAGGCAGAGCCCTCCCTCAGGGACACCCCTCATCCCCGGCCTGCACATGGAGCCACTGAGCACAGCTCCCCGCCGGCGTCCAGCTGGCCAGTTCCTCACGGCCCGCACAGCCCACCCTCCAAAGCCAGGCCCGTCCAGCGTGGGGCTCGGGCCGTCTGCGTGCGCCACGGCGCCTCTCAGGGCCTCGGGCCACATCAGCCGTGGCACAGACTGCAATGGGATGGGAAATGGCTTCGACACTGCCGGGAAGGACATCTGCCCATCATGGCAAAACTGAATAAAGAGGCTGAGACCACCCAAGCTCACCCCTCCTTCACCTGACTGCGGCTTTGGGCTGGCCCTTGGGCTGCCCAAGGGAACCTCAGATACCATCAAGGTGACACTAGTGCTCAATTGCCTCTGCTCTGGGCGCAAGGAAACAGCACTAAGGCAGGAGAACGCATCCATAGGAAAGCCAAACGCAGCAGCTGCCCTGAAAATCAGCTCGGGCCACGCTCGGGCAGGGGAGGCCAGAGCCCACAGGCTCCTCTGCCGACGCCACGTTGGCACACGCTGCCCACAACTGGGAAGGGAGAAGGAGAGTCCTGGGGCTGTGCTGGAGCCTCTGCTCACAGGCAGGGGACACTCATCCTCCCTCACACAAACGGGCTCGCCTGTACAATCCCCACCCCGGGAAGGCCACATCCAGGGGACATTCCCCTGAGGGGCAGCTCAGGAGGCGCCATCAATCCGTCAAACAGCCCCAAGGCGCTGCCCACGCTCATTGCCGAGGCCTGGCAGCAGAGCACTGCCCGTGGGCCAAAGGGCCGACACAGATGCAGAGGCTGCTGCAGGACACTCTGGCAAACTTGTCCCTGCCAGGGGAGGCACCTGGGCCTTCCCACCCGGCCCAAGTGTGCATCGGCCCTCTGAACTCCGTGTGTGCGGGGCACCCTCAGCACCAACATCTGATGGACAGCACATCCCAATGGGACGCCGCTGGGATCCACTGACTGGCGAGGTTTTCTACTCAATCTGTCTCGGCCACTCTCTTTCTCTACCCCCTGCTCTCCTCTATTTCTTTATTGTTCTCTTTCTCTCTGTCTCTCACTTCCTGGTAAATTAAACCCATCCCATAATCTTGGCACACGCTCTCATTTGCACCCCAATTCGGGCAGAGGCATTTGGCACCATTTTAATAACCAGATCATGACAAGGGGCCAGAGGCCCACCAGGCCGGGGGCTGCTGCGGGCCACTTGCAGCGGGCCGGGCTGCTGCAGGGGTGCCGGCCGTGGCCCTTGGTGACACGGCAGCGTTCCGTCGGCGCCCTGGGCGACGTGGAACGTTGTGGGGACACGGCGGGGCCACGCCCGCAGGCCTATATAAGGGGCTCGGGGCCCTGCGTTGCCCAGTCCCAGGAGAGCCACTTGCCTAGCAGGAAGCAGCTCCCGGGACCCTCTTCTGCATTGCAGCAGAGCAAACATGAAGGAGAAGGCGAATGTGGAGATGCTGCACCCTGCAGATGCCGGTAACTATGAGGAAGGGGCCCAAGGGGAAGCCAGCATTGGGCAGCAGCTGTCCCCAGCAGAAACCAGCAGCCACGCTGAAGGGTCCCAAGGGGAAGCCAGCATTGGGCAGGCCCTCTCCCTAGAAGAGGATGATATATACAACATGCTCTCAGATTGGGATGAATTCGATGAAGAAGAGCTGTCCCTTGGTGATGTTGGGAGCTACCAGGAAGCTTCAGACTGGGAAATATTTTCAGAGCAAGGTATTTCCCAGGGACGAGTCGCTACCTCCCGCAGTCTCTCTGACTGGGAAGATTGGGTAGAGTCCATTGGCCAAGAGCTTTCTCAAGAGGAAGTCTCTATTGGCCAGAAGGTGTCTGGAGAAAATGGAAGGAGACCCTCTGTGCAATCTAATTGGGAAAGCGACGGTGACCAATACTCCCTGCAGTACAGCTGGGAACAGAGCATCGGGGAAAAGGCCCTGCTGCACGAGGACGACGACTGGGACGAAATCAGCGTCCTGGAGCTCTCTGAAGAGCCAGAAAGAGAGCAAACACCGGCAGGCTTGGCAGGAGGAGGGTTCCTTGTGCCCGAACCCCGCCAGGCTTGGGTTGAGGATGGGGCATCTCAGCCATGCCTCCAAGGGCTGCTCCGTGCCTCGCCTCCCCACGTGGAAGCCCTGGCCCCCAGAGCACACACGGCCCCTCGGGCCTCCCAGCAGCAGCTGCCAGAGGCCGGCACCATCAGCCAGCAGCGTGCCCCCCGCAAGAAACCTCTCTCCCGGCTCCGGCGGGCGCTGCGCAGCCTGTTCTGCTGCTCCTGCCGGGCCCCGCAGCCCCAGGATTAGGGCTGACGCTGCACGCTGCAGAAGAGGAAGTGCACAAGGAAGACAATGAAGAAACAGTAGCAGTAAACAAAAATAGGAATAGAATATAAGAATAGAAAATAGAAATAGGAAACAGGAAGAGGAAATAGGAATAGGAATAAGAAGAGGAAATAGGAATAAGAAGAAGAAAAAAAAATAGAAATGAGAATAGGAAAAGGAAGAAGAAAAGGAAGAAGAAAAGGAAGAAGAAAAGGAAGAAGAAAAGGAAGAAGAATACCAAAGGAAGAACAAACAGTAGTAGTAGTGGTAGTAGTAGTAATATTCGTTAATCATTCTAATAAAATAAAAATGAAAAAAAAAATTGCTGGTGATGTTCTTCATAATATCAAGTTAAAATACACAATCACACATGTCCCAGAGTCACAGTGTAGGTTTTGGGTTGGGAGGGATCTCAAAAGCATCTAGTTCCTTCTGATTTTCTTACACGCTCCTACTCTCTCTCTGAGTCCTCACTCTGTCCTGGTTTGGGGCAAATTTGGGAGGAAACAGGCCAATGGGGTTCCTCTGCTTGGCAAGCCCAAATGCCCCCCCTCCTCAACCGGTCCGGGAAAAGAACTTCCTCATAGAAAAGTGGGGAAAACTATTCCTTTGACAAACAAAATGCCCATAAGCATTAACAATGAATAACAGCAAACAATAAAACCTCTCACCGCTCAGAAGAGAGATGGCAAAACTGAGAGAAGCCCTTGCCGTCAGTTAGCTCAGCTCTCTCAGTCTCTTAGCAGTCCCAGGCCCTTTGGTGCTCCAAAAGGCCCAGCTCCAGGCCCCAGTGGGCTGCAGGTGCCACATCCTGGTGTCCTTCTGGGTTTTTCACTCCAGGACAGGTTCAAACAATCCCAAGGGAAAAATAAACAAACAAATAAATAAATAAATAAATAAATACATACATACATACATACATACATAAATACAACAAAAACAGGAAAAAAAGAACAGTCCAGGGAACTTCTCTGCCTCAGCTAGCTAAAGTAACTAGAAGCAGAAAAAGTTCCCTGCCTGGCCGCTGTCCGTGCCTCCGACGAACACACAGAGTCCCAAGGAAAAAAAAACACTGGGTAGGAGCGCAGGCTGTTTTCTAGAAAACACGCTGCGTGCTGCTTCCTTCCCTGCTTCGCTCTCAGAACCAGTTTGAAAGCTACAGAACACAACATACAGCAGACACAGAACAGACAACTGGGGATAGGAGCATCATAAAGTCACCCTAGGATACACTCCCATCTCTTTCGATCTCTCTCCCTCACACTTCTTGGGAAATAAAATCCATGTGAAATAAAATCTCCATGTTGTCATCATATGGTCACTCAACTCAGGCACAGGCACCTCTCCCTTAGACAACTGGAACACATTCTCTGCCCAGCCTGTCTTCATAGCACAGCTGCTCCAGCCCTCTCAGCATCTCCACGGCTCTCCTCTGAACTCATTCGAGCAGGCCCACGTCCTTCGTATGCTGGGGCCCTCACACACGGATGTCGTGCTGCAGGTGGGCTCTGAAATATGGGCTAGAGGGCCACGGTCACCTCCCTTGACCTGCTGCCCTTCGCTCCTTTCCATGCAGCCCAGCACAGGCCTGCCTTTCTGGGCTGGCAGCACGGACGGCCGGCTCACGCTGAGCTTCTCCTCCAGCCGCACCCCAAGCGCTTCTGCTCAGCCCCTGCCCCGCTCAGCTCCCTGTCCCCTCAAAGCCCGTGCTGAGGGCCAGCTCCAGCCACTCTCTGTGTCACGGCAAAGCCCTTCCAGAGCCCCGTGGCCAAGGCAGAGCCCTCCCTCAGGGACACCCCTCATCCCCGGCCTGCACATGGAGCCACTGAGCACAGCTCCCCGCCGGCGCCCAGCTGGCCAGTTCCTCACGGCCCGCACAGCCCACCCTCCAAAGCCAGGCCCGTCCAGCGTGGGGCTCGGGCCGTCTGCGTGCGCCACGGCGCCTCTCAGGGCCTCGGGCCACATCAGCCGTGGCACACACTGCAATGGGATGGGAAATGGCTTCAACACTGCCGGGAAGGACATCTGCCCATCATGGCAAAACTGAATAAAGAGGCTGAGACCACCCAAGCCCACCCCTCCTTCACCTGACTGCGGCTTTGGGCTGGCCCTTGGGCTGCCCAAGGGAACCTCAGATACCATCAAGGTGACACTAGTGCTCAATTGCCTCTGCTCTGGGCGCAAGGAAACAGCACTAAGGCAGGAGAACGCATCCATAGGAAAGCCAGACGCAGCAGCTGCCCTGAAAATCAGCTCGGGCCACGCTCGGGCAGGGGAGGCCAGAGCCCACAGGCTCCTCTGCCGACGCCACGTTGGCACACGCTGCCCACAACTGGGAAGGGAGAAGGAGAGTCCTGGGGCTGTGCTGGAGCCTCTGCTCACAGGCAGGGGACACTCATCCTCCCTCACACAAACAGGCTCGCCTGTACAATCCCCACCCCGGGAAGGCCACATCCAGGGGACGTTCCCCTGAGGGGCAGCTCAGGAGGCGCCATCAATCCGTCAAACAGCCCCAAGGCGCTGCCCACGCTCATTGCCGAGGCCTGGCAGCAGAGCACTGCCCGTGGGCCAAAGGGCCGACACAGATGCAGAGGCTGCTGCAGGACACTCTGGCAAACTTGTCCCTGCCAGGGGAGGCACCTGGGCCTTCCCACCCGGCCCAAGTGTGCATCGGCCCTCTGAACTCCGTGTGTGCGGGGCACCCTCAGCACCAACATCTGATGGACAGCACATCCCAATGGGACGCCACTGGGATCCACTGACTGGCGAGGTTTTCTACTCAATCTGTCTCGGCCACTCTCTTTCTCTACCCCCTCCTCTCCTCTATTTCTTTATTGTTCTCTTTCTCTCTGTCTCTCACTTCCTGGTAAATTAAACCCATCCCATAATCTTGGCACACGCTCTCATTTGCACCCCAATTCGGGCAGAGGCATTTGGCACCATTTTAATAACCAGATCACACAAGGGGCCAGAGGCCCACCAGGCCGGAGGCTGCGGGCCACTTGCAGCGGGCCGGGCTGCTGCAGGGGTGCCGGCCGTGGCCCTTGGTGACACGGCAGCGTTCCGTCGGCGCCCTGGGCGACGTGGAACGTTGTGGGGACACGGCGGGGCCACGCCCGCAGGCCTATATAAGGGGCTCGGGGCCCTGCGTTGCCCAGTCCCAGGAGAGCCACTTGCCTAGCAGGAAGCAGCTCCCGGGACCCTCTTCTGCATTGCAGCAGAGCAAACATGAAGGAGAAGGCGAATGTGGAGATGCTGCACCCTGCAGATGCTGGTAACTATGAGGAAGGGGCCCAAGGGGAAGCCAGCATTGGGCAGCAGCTGTCCCCAGCAGAAACCAGCAGCCACGCTGAAGGGTCCCAAGGGGAAGCCAGCATTGGGCAGGCCCTCTCCCTAGAAGAGGATGATATATACAACATGCTCTCAGATTGGGATGAATTCGATGAAGAAGAGCTGTCCCTTGGTGATGTTGGGAGCTACCAGGAAGCTTCAGACTGGGAAATATTTTCAGAGCAAGGTATTTCCCAGGGACGAGTCGCTACCTCCCGCAGTCTCTCTGACTGGGAAGATTGGGTAGAGTCCATTGGCCAAGAGCTTTCTCAAGAGGAAGTCTCTATTGGCCAGAAGGTGTCTGGAGAAAATGGAAGGAGACCCTCTGTGCAATCTAATTGGGAAAGCGACGGTGACCAATACTCCCTGCAGTACAGCTGGGAACAGAGCATCGGGGAAAAGGCCCTGCTGCACGAGGACGACGACTGGGACGAAATCAGCGTCCTGGAGCTCTCTGAAGAGCCAGAAAGAGAGCAAACACCGGCAGGCTTGGCAGGAGGAGGGTTCCTTGCGCCCGAACCCCGCCAGGCTTGGGTTGAGGATGGGGCATCTCAGCCATGCCTCCAAGGGCTGCTCTGTGCCTCGCCTCCCCACGTGGAAGCCCTGGCCCCCAGAGCACACACGGCCCCTCGGGCCTTCCAGCAGCAGCTGCCAGAGGCCGGCACCATCAGCCAGCAGCGTGCCCCCCGCAAGAAACCTCTCTCCCGGCTCCGGCGGGCGCTGCGGGCGCTGCGCAGCCTGTTCTGCTGCTCCTGCCGGGCCCCGCAGCCCCAGGATTAGGGCTGACGCTGCACGCTGCAGAAGAGGAAGTGCACAAGGAAGACAATGAAGAAACAGTAGCAGTAAACAAAAATAGGAATAGAATATAAGAATAGAAAATAGAAATAGGAAACAGGAAGAGGAAATAGGAATAGGAATAAGAAGAGGAAATAGGAATAAGAAGAAGAAAAAAAAATAGAAATGAGAATAGGAAAAGGAAGAAGAAAAGGAAGAAGAAAAGGAAGAAGAAAAGGAAGAAGAAAAGGAAGAAGAATACCAAAGGAAGAACAAACAGTAGTAGTAGTGGTAGTAGTAGTAATATTCGTTAATCATTCTAATAAAATAAAAATGAAAAAAAAAATTGCTGGTGATGTTCTTCATAATATCAAGTTAAAATACACAATCACACATGTCCCAGAGTCACAGTGTAGGTTTTGGGTTGGGAGGGATCTCAAAAGCATCTAGTTCCTTCTGATTTTCTTACACGCTCCTACTCTCTCTCTGAGTCCTCACTCTGTCCTGGTTTGGGGCAAATTTGGGAGGAAACAGGCCAATGGGGTTCCTCTGCTTGGCAAGCCCAAATGCCCCCCCTCCTCAACCGGTCCGGGAAAAGAACTTCCTCGGAGAAAAGTGGGGAAAACTATTCCTTTGACAAACAAAATGCCCATAAGCATTAACAATGAATAACAGCAAACAATAAAACCTCTCACCGCTCAGAAGAGAGATGGCAAAACTGAGAGAAGCCCTTGCCGTCAGTTAGCTCAGCTCTCTCAGTCTCTTAGCAGTCCCAGGCCCTTTGGTGCTCCAAAAGGCCCAGCTCCAGGCCCCAGTGGGCTGCAGGTGCCACATCCTGGTGTCCTTCTGGGTTTTTCACTCCAGGACAGGTTCAAACAATCCCAAGGGAAAAATAAATAAATAAATGAATAAATAAATAAACAAACAAACAAACAAATAAAATGATTGATAGATAGATAAATAAATACAACAACAACAGCAAAAAAAGAACAGTCCAGGGAACTTCTCTGCCTCAGCTAGCTAAACTAACTAGAAGCAGAAAAAGCTCTCTGTCTGGCCGCTGTCTGTGCCTCCGACGAACACACAGAGTCCCAAGGAAAAAAAACACTGGGTAGGAGCGCAGGCTGTTTTCTAGAAAACACGCTGCGTGCTGCTTCCTTCCCTGCTTCGCTCTCAGAACCAGTTTGAAAGCTACAGAACACAACATACAGCAGACACAGAACAGACAACTGGGGATAGGAGCATCATAAAGTCACCCTAGGATACACTCCCATCTCTTTCGATCTCTCTCCCTCACACTTCTTGGGAAATAAAATCCATGTGAAATAAAATCTCCATGTTGTCATCATATGGTCACTCAATTCAGGCACAGGCATCTCTCCCTTAGACAACTGGAACACATTCTCTGCCCAGCCTGTCTTCATAGCACAGCTGCTCCAGCCCTCTCAGCATCTCCACGGCTCTCCTCTGAACTCATTCGAGCAGGCCCACGTCCTTCGTATGCTGGGGCCCTCACACACGGATGTCGTGCTGCAGGTGGGCTCTGAAATATGGACTAGAGGGCCACGGTCACCTCCCTTGACCTGCTGCCCTTCGCTCCTTTCCATGCAGCCCAGCACAGGCCTGCCTTTCTGGGCTGGCAGCACGGACGGCCGGCTCACGCTGAGCTTCTCCTCCAGCCGCACCCCAAGCGCTTCTGCTCAGCCCCTGCCCCGCTCAGCTCCCTGTCCCCTCAAAGCCCGTGCTGAGGGCCAGCTCCAGCCACTCTCTGTGTCACGGCAAAGCCCTTCCAGAGCCCCGTGGCCAAGGCAGAGCCCTCCCTCAGGGACACCCCTCATCCCCGGCCTGCACATGGAGCCACTGAGCACAGCTCCCCGCCGGCGTCCAGCTGGCCAGTTCCTCACGGCCCGCACAGCCCACCCTCCAAAGCCAGGCCCGTCCAGCGTGGGGCTCGGGCCGTCTGCGTGCGCCACGGCGCCTCTCAGGGCCTCGGGCCACATCAGCCGTGGCACACACTGCAATGGGATGGGAAATGGCTTCAACACTGCCGGGAAGGAGATCTGCCCATCATGGCAAAACTGAATAAAGAGGCTGAGACCACCCAAGCCCACCCCTCCTTCACCTGACTGCGGCTTTGGGCTGGCCCTTGGGCTGCCCAAGGGAACCTCAGATACCATCAAGGTGACACTAGTGCTCAATTGCCTCTGCTCTGGGCACAAGGAAACAGCACTAAGGCAGGAGAACGCATCCACAGGAAAGCCAAACCCAGCAGCTGCCCTGAAAATCAGCTCGGGCCACGCTCGGGCAGGGGAGGCCAGAGCCCACAGGCTCCTCTGCCGACGCCACGTTGGCACACGCTGCCCACAACCGGGAAGGGAGAAGGAGAGTCCTGGGGCTGTGCTGGAGCCTCTGCTCACAGGCAGGGGACACTCATCCTCCCTCACACAAACGGGCTCGGCTGTACAATCCCCACCCTGGGAAGGCCACATCCAGGGGACATTCCCCTGAGGGGCAGCTCAGGAGGCGCCATCAATCCGTCAAACAGCCCCAAGGCGCTGCCCATGCTCATTGCCGAGGCCTCGCAGCACAGCACTGCCCGTGGGCCAAAGGGCCGACACAGATGCAGAGGCTGCTGCAGGACACTCTGGCAAACTTGTCCCTGCCAGGGGAGGCACCTGGGCAAAGGTCTCTGTCTAACAATTTTTACAACCCAATCATAGCCATGACTTTTTTCCTATTTTTCTTGAAAGATTTTCTTCTACTCTGTGTGGCATTTGCTCAATTATTTCTCTGTTGTCCTCTCCCATTAGTACTCAGTATGGTTCTAGTGTTCAATCTTAATAAAAGGCTCCGCAAATTTTTTGCTACAGTAGTAGTAATCACTTTTGCCATTCTACTTTCAACCTCTTCATTAAGAAAGGCTGGGCTGACATTAACAATTCAGTAGAACAGGAGATCAGTAGATCAAAGGAGATCAAAGCAGATGGTGCTGAGCATGCACCATTGCCCACCCTGCTTTGGAAGTTTCTGAGTTAGACTTTACACTACGTGTGTATGAGCATCCCAAACACACAATTCAAGTCTGTCCAAAGTAATGGTAGGTTTGGACCTTCACAGTTTCAGTAAGGGAGAGCAGTAGGTGAGCTGTCAGTCTGACATTATCCAAAAAAATATCTTCTAGTTTAGATGCTTGGTGTAAATCCACACCTGTCAGGAGATAATGCTTAAAAAAAAACCAGTTACCCCAAACTGAAGTATGAACAAATGAGCAGGCAAAAAAATCACATGGCAGCAATGAAAGGAATGAAAAACCCTCCAAGTCTATACACATTACAGCCTTAGCAAAGAGATAGATGCACTACAATAAGAAGTTAGATTTTAGATGGATTTTGATTTTGGAAATTTAACTTGAGGCAATAAACTCTTATTTTCGAACCTCTGCGTATGATCTTCTTTTAGTTCAGTCAGTCAAAAAACTCTTCAGTACTGGTAAATGCCTTTTCTTGCTGGCCATTTCAGGATTTCAGTAATGACTCTATTGCACAAGTTCTGAATACTCTGTTTGTTCAAGTCCATTTATCAGTCCAAAATTTTTCTTCCATTGTTGTTTCTCTTATTTAACTAGATGTTTATAG
This sequence comes from Sylvia atricapilla, assembly GCF_009819655.1. Lineage (NCBI taxonomy): Eukaryota > Metazoa > Chordata > Aves > Passeriformes > Sylviidae > Sylvia > Sylvia atricapilla. The sequence continues at coordinate 65,536,319 of NC_089143.1, forward strand.
CAATTTACAGTATTTAACTAGATTTTTACAGTTCTTTACAGTGGAAGGAAGAAAAAAACAGAAAATCCAGAAAAAAATCATAATAACACCAAATCTCCTCAGGGCTGAAATCACAATTGCATTTTGAAGAGAAAGGTGATTTCTCTCTCTCTCTCTTTTTTTTTTTTTTTTTTTTTTACTGAAAATTATTATTTTTTTACTCTATTTACTGAAGGAAAGGGTAACAGAATCCTCCAGATTTTTATGAAATCACAGACTTAAAAGATAGCACCTTTTTTAGTCCAAGATTTGGTTAATCCAATTGTTCATATCTCTCATTATTAGCTCAAGAAAAGGAAAAAACAACAACAATACAAAGTGTTTAATGTTGCTATTTTGCAAGTAAATGCTATAGGAGATGATTTTTTTTTTTTTTTTTTTTTTTTTTTTTGTGAGAGGCATCTAGCTGATACCTAAGACCAAGCAAGGCTTTCTGCACTTCTGTAACTGGGAAGCTTCAGACTTTCAAGTTGTAAACCAAGATTTTGCTCAGTTCACCAGGAGAATCTATCACAATTGGTTGGTCCAATTATTTTTTTGTGAAATTTTCAAGATAGATGGACAGAATATTTAAAATAACATCTAAGATTATTTTTATTTCCTGGCAGATGTACCACGGAAGTTAATTTTATACAGACTGCTAGTGCAAACCTGCAATTTATCAAGTCTCAGTCTAGTGACTTAATGTTTGCTAAATACTCATTTCAAAAACTGAAAATAATTGGAATTTGCTACATGTTTTAAGTTGCAGGTCTCTGCTCATATCAGAGTCTATTACATTGATTTTCTATATTTTAATTTCTTTGCTGGGGTATTCTCATACTTTATGCAGATATCCAATGCTTTCATCTCCCCCACTCTTGGTTTTTTGGGTTTTCTTATTTAGAAATTGGAAACAGATACTTAATTTTTACAGAAATTATTATTGTATAGTCCATCATGAAAGCTGTACTTAATTTTATGCTTGAGGAACGAGGATTCTTTTTTTCAAAAACTCCAAATATAACTCTGAATAATTGTTTTGGTAAAACAAAGTCATCCTTTCTAGTGCCCTCTATGTAACAATCAGCCATCCACTTACTGTATGACATAGATTCAAGAAGATAATTTACATGTAAAATAACCAGTGTTGTTAAAACGGCATCCATTTTTCATTCCTGCTGCTTTTATCCCAATTGCATAAAACATTCTTGAAAATGTTTGAGATACCCTGGAAGCTATTTGCTAGAGATATTATCCAATGTCATAAATATCCTGTGCAGCATGTGAAAAATTTGTCTATCAAACAATGTATAGGTTCTTCCTTGGAATTTGAACTTGGACTATAATTTCCATCTTAATGTTGAATAAAAGTTTGACTGTATTTATACTTGGCTTCTGTATAATCCATTTTTCTTCTGAAAGAAGGGACAAAGGAGTTCTCAATAACTGTTTAATAAATTTCTAAATTTGCTGTACAACAGTAATGCTATTACTGAAATAATTCCCATCTTGAAAGGTGATTTAAGTGTGAAAGCAGTCTCATGAACGGTCTGAGATCCTCTTACTTGGGATATTTTCAGTAAAATCAAATATAACCAGAAACACAACCCCTAGACAGCAAATAAACACATTTTTGTTTCCTTTTTTTGATTTGTATATAGAAGAAAGCTTCAAATGCATGTCTACAAAAATAATATAAACAGCCAACTTAGTCACAAAAGACTCCTCAATTAAAAAGTCCATGATTTACCAAAATACACCAAAAACTAACATCCAGTTCATCGATCAGTGTAAATCAGGATACTTCCACTGAGGTCAAATTTATGCTAGCTGAGAATCCAACCTTAGATTTAATGATCTAATTGGCAATGAAGCAGAAAGATGGGTTTACAAAATCCATAGTGAGAAAACAGAAGAAAAATAGAAAGAAAGAAATATTCTGGCAGCAATCCAGCATTCATAACTGAACTGATGTTCAATTACTGTGAAATGCTTTATGGAAATAAATGTTAGTTTTACAGGAATCCCAAATGAGTTCATTACTATCAATGCTATTAAAACAAAGTGTTACTAATATGCCAAACAACTGTGATTGCAGTTTCATGAACTAGTGTTTAATATCCATCAGAGATTAACAAAAAACTTCTGTAATAACTAAACATAATGATGTGTCTAATTTGAAATTATGACATGGATGATAATGTGAATTAGCCTTTCACACACAGTGCAATGTGTAAAAGACATTAGAATACCTAAAAGTTACTGAAGTAGCACAAAATTACTCTTACGGTGTTTTATATCATCAGAATAGGAACATCATAAAATCATTACATCAAATAATCATTCACTTGTTTTCAATCAAAAAATTGATTTTTTTTTCCCTGAAGCCAAGGTTTTTGTGTACACATTCTTTTGCTCAGAAAGTTTTAATTACTATAGAACGTAAAACATGGAATTCAATCACTGTTTTCAGATTCCTAAATGACAGCTAAAAAACCCCAACAATTAAGTACTTACACAAACATATGCTAGTAGTAGAGGAAAGTTTTTTAGAGGTAGTTTTTTTTCCCATAAAGGGAAAAACCATGAAATTATGTGAAACTGTTCCGCCTGAATGTTCCCAAGGGCCTTTCCCAATGGAGAACACCTTTTTTTTTTAGAGCATAATGGGCAATTTTATCTGAAAATATATTTACAAAGCGGTTGCACAGGCACCACAGTAGGTACTGAAATTTCCTTCATGGAAAAGATTGCACTTAAAACACACACACACACAACTTAGCCACAGATTTTAAACATAATATATATGTGGAGTAAGCAGTTGAAGCAGCATCAGATAGGCAATATCTACATAGAAAACGGTGCCACTCATACTATATATTTTAAGGGTCTGTATTTTTGAAGAAATGTGATAGCTTCCTATTTCATGTGAAACTATGTAAATTTAAACACCATCTTTGCAGTTTGAGTGGAAAATTACCAGTGAATGTTTAGGATAGACAAATAGATAGATAGATACATACATACATACACGTACACTGGTAAGAATTAAATATCTACATAGGCACTTGGATAAAGAATATTTTTTATAAAATTTCTGATAAAACTGCAGTTAACTGGCTACTAGCAATAGAAACAAACTATCCAGTTGAATGTCTTTATTTTTTCTTGGTTTTCTACCTTTAGTTAGTCAAAATACTCCAGGTACTCTGACAAAGACATGAATATACTTCCACCCTTCCTCAGACACCTGATGGATGCATTAGCTTTTACAGCAATCTCTTGTGGAACAGTTTTCTGGTTCTATGTTCCAATATCAGAATCACTGCTTACAAGGTTACTTTCTTAGAGGTTTTACTCCCATAATTATTTTAACAAGCACTGTAACTTCTTTTCTTCTTGATCTAATTTTTTTTTTTATTCTAACACAGTTTCTTTAGAAACAGGTTTTAAAGAAATACCACATAAACATGCATGGTCCCTCTTCCCCTTTGCTGAATGGAAGGTAGCACTGAAATCTCTGAAACTCAGGTGAACATATGCTGCATGTAGGTAAAGCCTTACAGAATAAGAGCTTTGTTACCCTTGTAAAATCATGGCTCAGGCCTGCCACTTCAGCTAAATACAGCTAACAACTGGCCTGAAAAGTTCCCATGAAAAAGGAGTTTTCACCTGTGTCAAAATAGATTTCTATCTGTAAGAAATTGCTCTTTACACAAGACAAAAATGTAAATGCCTCTGGAGAAGAAAGTCTTTGGTGAGCACATACATGTGCTAACCCATGAACTGAATTGCAATAAGTTACTAACCAAGTAGAATTAAATATGATGCCTTTAGAAAACCATATAAATATGACTTGTGAAGAATAAAGATTGGCTGTTGTGCATGAAGGAAAAGGTGTCATCCGTCTCTACCACGACAAATGTGAGAGACAGCAAAACTGTACCATTTTTAGACAGGTTCTCTGAAAGAACAAATTTCTTGTATGTGTGTACTAATGTCATAAAAACAAAAGTGATGTTAGACAAATGCCCTCCTTTCAGTAAAACCCCCTCCCCAGTTCATCAAGAGATTAAATAGTGCCTTTAAAACATGACAAGCATCCCATGTAAGAATAAGATGAGTATAGCACGAGGAGGAATGTATTAGAAAGTTCCCACACTCCTTGCACACCAGGAAAATCATGTCTGATTTTATTCCACAGCCAGATAAAGAAAGTTGTTTGAGACTGGAAAAGCCTAAGGAATGAGAAAAGAGACTTTCTTACAGTTGCATAACCAGGACCACAGTGTCCACTACTTTCCCTTCTCCTATTTTCATGCTTATCTCACCTACTTCATAGAGCATAAATTACACCTGTAGGTTTTCCAATCTCTACACATTACTGATTACAGATTACTGGGAGGTGAGTGATGAAGTAACACCACTTCCTTCTGTGTCCTATGTTTTGTTTTTTAAAGCCAAACCATATTCAGTGAAAGGTAAATGGTCAAGTTAAAACACAAAACTTAGAGGGAAACTGAGCATACAACAATAAGATCTGCATTTTTAAAGGCTTTTACATTTAACATTAAAAAATAACTGAACAGAATACAATAAAACAATATCTGAAACTCAGGACTCCCTGCCTACAGCCAGTTGCTAGTCTAACAAGTTGTATTACCTTTATTTTTATAAATCTGCCCCCTTTTTGCAGGGTAAATAAATTATTTGCTGCACATAGAAAGATTGACCAAAAAAGATGTATTTCTCCTATTGAAACCAGATATAATTGCCAGCTAATGTTCTCTACTGAAAAACAAGAGGCATGAATCTCTACTCCCTCAGACAGGGAGGTTAATTTTGTCACTACTTTCTGCCTTCTTTGGCACCATATTGGGTTTGTGTAGCAAGGTTTTAGTAACGGGGTGGTTCCAGGGATGATTTGTCTGGAAGCTGCTAGGAGCTGCTACCTCTGTGTCCCATGGAACAAATTCCAGATGGCTCCAAGAAGGACCTGCTGCTGGCCAAAGCTGAGCCCAGGAGCAGCAGTGGTAGTGCCTCTGGGAAAACAGATTTAAGAAGGGATTAAAAACCAACCCTACAAAACCCAGTAATATTACCTAGTGATTTCTTCTCCTCTTTGGAAAGTTGCTATGACTCAATTTCCAAGATCAGGAGCGTGAAATTAGTTGATATGTTTGGAACACCAAGTCAAATCAGGAAACTGGGGCCTTCTCTCACCAAGCTTTATTATCCCAAGAAACTGTATTATCCTGTTTCAAACCAACCCACAAAAGCAGAGCACTAAGAGAATACCTCTGTGAAACAAGGTTCCACACCCTTTGGTCAGAACACATTTAGAGATAATTCATGAGAAAAACAAAGGTAATTGTAAATACTGTAGACTTACAAAAATGTTCTCACATTCAGTGACAATATGCTAACTTTTAGGAGTGATATATCTCAAAACAAATCTCTTTTTATTAAAGCACTGAAAGAAAACAAAACAAAAACAACAACAAAAAAGAGATAAGAAAGAAGAGATAGAACTCCTGTAGAGTGGCAGTGGTTTTCTTCTAAGTAATTAGAGGTACACTTAATTGTCTACAGCAGCTGATGCTCCCTATATCTTTTATCATCTTAATTGCAGAAACAGGTGAAAATTCCTCCAATTAATATGATTAAGAAGTGTAGGAGATAGTTTACCAACATGTGTCTACAGCCCTGGATTTTGTGTCCTTGCATTAAGTTTTATGTTCTACCTTCAGTAGCAACTTAATATAGAACCCTAAAACTGACGTAACCAAAAGAGAGTATGTTTGAACACTAATAGATGCTCCAGTCTTTGCTGGAGCTAAATAATTCTCTTTCCAGACTATGTTCATATCTGACCAATGCCAGAAGTGTATTTTAAATGCAGAACACACTTTACATTTTTCCTCTCATTCAATGCTCTTCAAGTTTAAAATATCCTTATGTAATAAACACAGTATACTGAGTGATTGCAAATTGCCAGAAGATTCTAAGTAGAATTCAAGAGTTGTTCAGATATATCAAAATCTTTGAAAACCATTTTTCTGAGATCTGTATTTGTATACAGTATTTCAAAATTAAATTCTAACACTGCTTCTGTGAGAAATTTAGGCTGTATGTTTTCTAGTTGAAGATATAATTAGCCCTGCATAAGGACAAAAACTGTTTTGAAAAGGACTAGGATGCAGTAAGTGACTTTCCAAATTGAAAAGGATTTTAATGATTCAAAATATCCTCTAGATAGTCTTTCCAGGATAGTCATTTCATAACACAAACAGGGAAAATGGTACCATTTAAAATGCATAACAGAATAAAGCCAAAATGTCTTGTTGCACTAACTTGGTGTAAAAAAAAAAAAAAAAAAAAAAAAAAAAAAAAAAAAAAAAGAATAATATTCTATAGTGTTGAAATTTCTTTATTCTTCTCCTATCTCTAGGGGCTTTGTTCAAACTTTTATTTGAAGAAAATGTTTCATTGAATGCAACATTTTTCTTTCCTAATCCCAGTTGCCACTTCTTGCCAACACCAGCATTTTTGCAACTGTGATTTTGATGAGGTTTTAAATCACAATTCTGTTACTGAGATAATCCATATGAAAGGCCACCACACCACAATATGATTTTGCCATTCTTAAAACACCATCGACATTTAAAAAACAAACACTTCTTTCAAAACTTCTTTCAAACTGTTTCAAACAACTGTTGCTACTCCTTGAAAGATCAGCACTACCATCCTCCTCTGAGGACATCAGGAGGGTGACCCAGAAAAACAACAGAGAAACAAAGTGTCTTCCCTTTTGCCAGTAATGTTTCCAGCAGTGCAACTGTTCCATTTTTTTCCCCTTCCATTTTCTCTTGACCAATATTTATTTAGACTTCAGCTAAGGTTTATCTTTCAAACTACCAGGTCTGTAAACAGCTTCAGGTAAAATAGCTACTAAGGCATAACATTCGTTGCATCCTCCAGTTTCTGATCTTAAAAAATTAACTTTTTTTAAAATTTGTGTTGACACTCTTCCACTTATGAGAAGCCCAACAGTAATATAGCAACATTTTAGGGGAAATAAATATGTTTAATTAAAAAAAAAAAAAAAAAAAAAAAAAAAGAAAGAATAATATTGTCTGGAAAGTTGTTCAAAAGTAGGAAGCTTAGCAGATAAAACCTATGGAAAACACATTTTTATGGGAAAAAACCTTTTAAATGCTAACTGTTCGAGACTTACGTACCATTTGTAAAATTAAAATTCCTAAACTGAGACAAGTATAAACATAAAAGTACAACCACATAGAGTATTTATGGACAGAAAAAATGTTTTCTGAGCTTCCAGAATCATGGAATACTTTTAAGAAAAAACAGCAGGCACAAAATAAGTGCCTGTAATTACAATAAGTTTCTCTGCTATGGAAACTACTACTCAGCAGTAAACAGAAGTAAAAATAATTATTTCCTGCCAAAAAAAATTCGACTTTACATTTTATCATTCCAACAGTTTTATTAACAAGATAACAATATTTTGTTCTCACAACTTTGAAAGCAGAACCATGTGAATTAAGAGCTAATTCAGATTTAAAATTAATGAGCTTTACTGTGTTGATTTCTTTCCAATTTTACTTGAATAGAATTTCCTTTAAATAGTCTTTCACATAATGCATAATCTTATAAGTCCCAATTGAGCAACAATGAAGTCTCGTTAGTCTTTGTCACCCCATAATCATTCATGCTGCATTTTAAACAAATCAACATAAATTGCTGCCTTGGGAAATTATTTCGGAGTTACGGAAGAAATACGTGCCAGTTTAAGTTGTAGTTTGTTCCTGTAAAGCATTTTATACTAAAGAAGTCTTACTGGGCATACAAGAGTGTTTTCCTATTAAATTACCTTTTTTCTTCTGCTAAGTGTGGATTATTCCTGACATAACTGCCTACCTACTTTATAACAGCCCTATTTAAAACCAGCATTTATTTTAACAGAGGTGATAATGGAGATTTATATATTTTAAAGGAACATGTCAAAGCAATTCCAAAGAAGAGGAAAGAAACCCAAAAAACTCCATGCAGAGGTTTGGGGTTTTTTTCACCATGAAAGAATTTCACAGGACAAGTGCTTATTTCTAGAGATTTCTTTAATTTTCCCCATACCTTATTGTGAAGTCATCTGTTTCTGGCATTTTGACAGTATTTATAATGGAACCAGCCCCTTGTTTGTTGACCTACCAATTAAGCATCACTAACAAATAAATCAGAATCCACCTCTGGGCAGTGGCCCAGCACAAATCTCACCTATCACATAGGTGCTGACTTGGACTCATTTTGAGAATAGGCTGTGGCTAAGTATGTCATTAATGGATTTTTTTCATTTTATTAAAAGATTCAATTTGTGCTTTATCCTTCAGTGCCACACATTCAATAATATTTTGTTTCATGTAGTTTACTATTTTGGCATTAGTTTTAGTGCTACAGGATCAGAATATGTTTTCCAAATCCAGTCAGTGTCCATCATTAAATGTAGGAAGAGAATTGTCACCATATTGCAGTACCAACTCCCTGTAAATAGTGCTTCAGGTTTGGAGGGAGTGCAGATAGCAAGGAAATTTCACAGAGACAAAGCTGGAAGATTAATTGCTCTTGGGTTTATCACTGAAGTTATGCTATCAGGAAAGAGAAGGTAAAATGTGGGAAATCCACTAGGTCTTTAAGCAAAAGAAGGTTTTAATTAAGCATTCCACATTCTTGCAGATCACCTAAGACATGCTTATATCTTTCCAAGGGGAATCTTCAGGTGTAGGTACCCTGAAGTTACGTATTTCATGAAGAGGGAGACTGAGACATGGTGCTGTCAGAATGCTCCCATCAGGATTCTTTTCCCTCCTTTCTCTGGGTGTTTCTTTTCCTGTACCTTAGCAGCGTATGAACAGACCAGTTGATTAAAAATATGGGACTTTGGTTTTAAAAGTTTTGACTCAATTATTGTGAAATTTCTGTAACCTCAAATATGGAACCATGTTCTCTGACCAATGTTTATGCCATGCAAAAACGTATATTTTAACACACAACAGAAAGACTCCAGCCATTTAAACCCATAAATAGCTTCTTCCTTGGCAAAAATAACAAAGTGGTGATAAATGCCACTCGAGTTCTTAATGCCCTGCATCCTTCATCCTAAGAACACTGAAAGGATTCAGTCTCTCATGAGAAACTGCTTGTTCAGGCCCAGAGTTCTCAGATAGGAATCCAAACTACAGCTCTTCCACTGAAGGACATGCCTCCCTGTAGACTAGAAGAACAGAGTCTGACATATCTGTTCTTGCATAACTTCCTTTTGTGAGGCCTAGGTAGATCTCACCTTAGCATGAAGACTTTTGGGCATTTCAGTCTTCAGGAGCTTACCTTAAGCATAGAATCACTGCCTGAGATTACCTGAAAAGCATGGTATTCCATTAAGAGCTGAAGAGTTAGGAAGCTAGACTGACTTTTTAAATTTTGGATTTACAGATTATTAGATATCTGAGATGAAAAAAAAGAACTTTACTAATCTTAAAGTATGAAATAATGAAAATAGAGAGAAGACATTAAGTTTGAAATTCACAGTTTGCAGATGTCTCAGTCACCTTTAAGCCTTTATTTTTCTTTCCCAAGATTTGTAGGTCCTCAGCTCCCTCTCTGTCTCTAAATCTTAAAAGCAGAAATTGTCAAGATAAGAGCTCCCAGTTCCACACAGGGGAACTAGAAATACTGAGATTTCAAGTCCTGTAGAATATCTTGGAATCTGACTCATTACGACATAGCCAAGGCCATCAGTCCTGTGACAGAGACCTGAGAGGTTCAGGGAACCCCAACCCTTGGCTCAGGTCAATGGCACTACCATGGTAGGGAATTGGGATATAGCAGACACAGGAGAGCTGAGAATGACCCCATCTTCCTCCTGAAAAGATTGCCTAAAGCTTTAAAAGCCCAGATTTCCAACAGAACAAACATGAGGATGGTTATGAACCCACTAGGATTTTGCTGTAGTTTGATTTTAAGTAGTTGTGGTTTTGCAAGGCATTTGAAGTAATAAAAAATATTTCACAACAAAAGTCTTGTTTTGCTGCACAGTTCTCTAACTAGCTGTAGTTTAAAGGATGTGTTCCTGAACAGAGTTTCATCAGTTCTGTCATCCCCATATGCTTAAACATTTGCAGAAGAAAGTTTTCAAAGAGCCAGGACCCCTTATTGAAATATCTCATGAAAAAAGGAAAAAGAAAAATCGTCATAAAAGTTTGCAAATATTAAGAGGTTTCACTTTTAAGTTAGTTAATGATCCAATTCAGCTGTGATCAAAGTACAACAGCTAGATAATTCAGGATAGAAAATGGAGTTAATTTACTTAGATACGATACTACTTTCTTAATGACTTTATTTCAATGGAGTTTCAATTAGTTATCAGGTTATTTTACTCATTACTCCAACAAGCTATCTGCAGGCAATTAACATGTCACTTCTTACGAAAACAGAACTTTTTCTTTTTTTCAGAGGGATGTTTTTAAGATTTTTATTATGGAGACTTTTTAAAAGTTTATGAAAAAAGTAATTAAACACTTGAAGCTCAGTGAATTGGAAATTTATTTTTGTTTAGGGGACTAAATGATATTCATGAAAAAGAAGTTACCGTTAGTAAAAGCCATTTGTTGGTGCCTGGTCCAGTTTTCAGTTCTCATTGCCAAACATGGATTTCCCTTCATAAGCTGCAAACTCCTCTCTGCAACCCTACATACTGCATGAACTGCTATAGAGATTTTTTTGGTTTAATTTTTTAAACCAACAGCATCAATAGCTCTTTTAGAGTTCTTGCCTTGATTTAGGCATTCTCTGGTTTCTAGGCTCTTGAATACGCATCTCTCAAACCAAAATGCAGTGGTAGTGTTTGAAACGCACTAAGTTTTAGATACAATTAAATGGGGACAAAGTCATGGAAGCAAAAGGAAACGGTTTACTAGTAATGATTCAGCTGAGCCAGATACACACCTCTCTCATTGGATACTACACCCTCCCAAAGCCAAACACACACATCCTCCAACAAAATGGCAACTTTTTATGTCCTTTTCCAGCCAGGTTCAGTCCCTGTCCCCTCTGCCATTGGATGGGTGTGCAGGAACTCACATTGTCTCCTGACTGCCTACTCTTCTGTCCCCTCCCCTCTCATCCTCTTTCCTTTTTGGTCCTGTCTTCAACCCTGGCCCTCCCTCAGCTCACAGCAACACGCAGCAAACCAACCAGAACAAATCCAAACCACAAACAACACACAGACCCAAAAAACTTTCACTCATTCGGTTCACAACCTTTTGGCTACAGCAAAATATGACCTCATCTCTCACAGCAGAAAGCAGGATGAGTAGAGGAAGGGGAAGGTTTCAGCTGTGGCCTTGCAAACCTCATTACCTACAGGATAAGCAATTTAGACTACTCAGACATACTGGCCCTGGAGAAGCCAGGCAGAAGTGCTTACTGGAGAGAAGCAGAATTAACTTATCCTTCTAAATGTATTTCCCAAAAGACAAGATCCCACAAACTTTCAGCCTAGCAAAAGTGCACAAGAGTGGGTCAAAACAGCTCAGAGGAAGAATAATGAGCTTGACAGCCAGCACTGCTGGGAAAGGCATACAGACAGCTATGGAGACAGCCAGGCTGACAGGCTTTTTTATTGTTTTGTTTTTAACGGTAGGCTGATAAAGTAGGATGATCAAACAGAAATGCACATTCATAAAGTCATTCTCTGACTCTCTGAACCCTCTTCTCTGTTATTTATGGCAAGAGAGGAGGTCAAATCAGAGAGGTTTTAGTTGATGAAGAAAAGCTGCAGGAAGGATTTGCTTAATTCTAGGAAAGGGGAAGTTTCTTCTTAAAAGAAAATTACTAGGCACGTCCTTCTTAAGAACTAAGAAGATCCCAACAAATTTGATTTCCAAATGCAGTTTTGCATAGGCAATTGTTTTTTCTCCAACTTAGAGTATTTGACTTTTTGTTTTATTTTTTAAAACAGGTATTTTGAAGGAATCCTTTGCTTTTGGCCCAAATAGTAACACCATGCCTTATTCTGTGGTTGAAGAAGACTTAATTTTATTTATTCAATGGGTGACTCATGACAGTATAACCCTTCTGCAAAACAATACTTCAAAAGAATTTTTGAAAATTTCTGAAAGTTGAACTCAAATTGAGAGTCTTTCAGGTATCACAAGATTAAACTTTTTCCCTTGGGTGCCCAGTACAGATGCAAATGCCATGTGACCACCACTGTAAGAATTTACAAGATGCTAATTCTGATTTACAGGATTGGCTTAGAGTCAGATTAACCTTCTCCTGTAAAATTCTTAATCAGGATGTGCCCAAATAAATGTTTAACATCATTAGGTTGTCATCAACCTTGACAGTGTGAGGTATTTACCACATTTTTCAAGCAGTGTTTGGCACCTTACAGGACAGAAGTGAAATTTTAGCTTTTGGGATGAAAAGAAATGGAGTGCAAATGATCAGCTTGGAAAAAAAAATTTAAAAAAATCAAATCTTGTACTGTAAGGGATTAACCACTGTGGGGGGAAAAATCCATTTCCTTGCTATCCTAAATACTTCAGTAGGAACTACAATATTTTAAGAACAGATGATGTATTACTATTCCCAACTTTTAGGCTCAACAACCCTGTATCAAGTGCATAATATTTTTCTATGGCACAACACAAGTGTCAGATTCCCAATTTTTTTCATATGTCATACCACTGTTTTCCTGTCATTCCACAAATGTTTCTTCCACAGGCAGAACTTTTAATTCTATTTGCATCATGCTCCCAACTGGTCCCATACAACCCGTAAAGGCAAAAGGTCAATTAGTAACTGATGTTAGCTAAAAAGAGAAACAGAAGGGGACAGGGGGAGAGAAATTCAAAAGAAAGCCATTTCTGGGCTGAAAACAATCTACTTGTATCAAACACTGGCTTTCTCTCCCACTCAAACCCAAAATAAAACACTGCAGTTAGTCCTACAGATTCTCTAAAGATAGAGGAATAGAAGCAGGCTCTTTGAACCTGGGCCTCCCAAACACTGAATTAATGTATTAGCCAATTTCACCCTCAAGCTAAGGAGGGTCAGATCTAAATCTCTCCCTTTCTAGAAGAGCTTATTCATTCTGCTACAGCCACTTTAGGGAAACTCAGTCAAGTAGCAAAGGTTCTCTCTTTGGAGAAGAGTCCTTACTCGTTGGAGTGCTCAAGTATTTTATCTTAAAAATGCAATAAATAAGTATGCACAGAGTCCTTACAAAAGCCAAATCAGATTGGAAGTGATTGTCTTCACAAACAGATCAGGTAGCACCATTTATCTGTCAAGACTAGACAATGAATGAAACATTCTCTCTTGTCTCTGAGCTATTTTTGGAACAGAATCTGGTGTCATGAATATAGTAAACAAAAAAGCCTTTAGGAGAAAATGCATTCCAATATTAAAATCCCCATCATTATGAACTCTTTAGAAAACAGAAAAAGCTGAAGTCTCCAGAAAAAGCTAAAGCCTTTCCTTCATTAGTTTTTTTCAAGGGGGAAAAAAAGCTACTAGCAACAGGAAATACAACCATCCAGCAATATTATTTTGGATAGTTTCTAGTTCTGTGGTGCTTTATATTCTTAATAGTTCTCAATTAACTCAGGCAGAGGAAACCAATTCTGAAATTAATATATAAAATAGAATGCAGTACTCCATGCAAAATTAAACTATATGAATATATTTGCCAATGCCAAACATTAAAAAAGAGCATAGAAATGGATAAACCAAGGCTGAACCAACTGTGTTTTGAGGGAGGTAGGGGACAAGAAGAGAGTAACTTGTTTTCAGACAAAACTTGTCATAGTAAGACAGTGAACACCACAAATGAGTTGAAATTGCTAAAGCAACTAGACTTTCTTTATTTTGTCCAGAAAGTTCTGGATGGTAGATAAAACTCTCTGATCATTACAGAAGTCAAAAAAGGCAAAAAAGGATAACACCCAGAAAACCACGAACTTCAGCATCTAAGCAACTTCCAGTTCACAAAAGCACAGCAAAAAACCAGATTTCTTACCACAAGATTTTGTAGGGTGAGGAAGCATCGGGATGGTCCATGCTTCTTTCTATTTGGGGCTCCCCTCTCTACCTTGCATTCATAGTTTATGACTGCATAGAAAGACTTAGACTGCCCAAAGTCAATAGTTGACATTTTCCATGCTTAGGTTTGCTTTGGAGAAGGGTTTATTGAATGAAGTTCAGAGAAATAGTCATTGTGCAAACGCTGCATGAATACCTCCAGCAATATTAAACTGCCCAGCAAGTGGACGTTTTCAAAGTATTCAGTGAACTAATTATCTGAATTCATCTGCCATTTATTAACCTTTTCTAATTTGTGTTCTTTCAAATAATAAAATACAGAGCAAAGTCACATTAGGGAAGTATAACAAAACAACTGGTCGAGGGACAGCGTCAGGAGTCAAAGAAAAAGCATGTTACAAAGTAAATCATCCTCTCTGTTTTAAATCCAAGCCTACATGAAGTGGTCGATATTATGTAGGATGTATGTGAGGCAGTCACAAGCACAGTTCTGCTGGTCATCACAAAAGCTTGGTCTGTGGCTTCATTTTGAAATAAATTTGAAGTTAATTGGAAATTAATAATTATTCACTACTATGAAAAATGTAGGCTTTTTGATGTTTTCCCTTATGTATGTTGATTTTCTCACAGATGAGGAATAGCTTTTCATTTCTAGGATGTATTTTTTGTGTGACTTCAGGATGACTCTGAATATTGTTCTAAAGCAAGTTAGAGGAAGCATACTGTGCCATTAAGATACTGTTGCTCAGTTGCTACTCTGTAGAGATGGATGATGAAAAGCACACTTCTACTCCTGCCCAGCAGGACCAGGAACTGAACTGGCCTCAATCACAACTAGAGCAAATCTGAAAGCTGCATTTGGTCAGTCAATTTATTTCTTTTGTGAGACGGGAGTTAGAAAACAGGAATAGGAGCAAGGAAGTTCAGAGCTTTACAAAGACAGAAAAGTCACTTAACAACCAGTCACAGGCTAAAAAGACTACACTTGGAGAAATTAAGTTATTGCAAGTTACAATAAATACTTAGTTCCTGATATGGTTAGTGGTAAATCAGTACAAAAAAAAAAAGGAACATTTACAAGCATCAGAAAAGCACTTTACATCCCATTTTCCAAGCTTGGCTTCAACCCAGGGGTGTACAGGCTCTGGGGTAGGCTTATTCAAAGGCTGCTGTTCTTTTGGGGAAATACATACTCTTAGGTGAGTATAATACATACTCTTAGGTGAGTATATCCACTGCCTGCAGTTGCTCCAGGGAGCAGAGATTGCCTTGTCATTGCTTTTTCCCTCATGCTCTCTGACACTAGAAGATGGCTGGACAATAATCTGTAGGCTCACTTTCTGATTTTCCTGGAAATTCTTAGAAATTTTCTGGCAAGATCCAAATACTTAAAAGGATTTATATCTAACCTCCAGCTTCAGTGCTCCTTCTCCCTGCCTTCTCTGCTGTTTCTTACCCTTAAGAGCATTTTCACAGAGGCACCATCACCTTTGCTAGTGAGCTCAGCTCTGTCCTTACCTGGGTGCCATTTAGAGCTGGCTGGAGCCAGCTGGGTTTGAACAGCCCTGACCTCTCACAGACTCCAACCCTGCTGCCTCTTTGCCCTCCCTGCTAAAAAAACACCTTAACTTTACCACATAAACCCAATTCAGATAGTGATGTTCCTTATTAAAACTGCATTTTGAGCAAGATTTTTCTAGAAAAAATGTGAGCTTAATGCAAATCATGCAGACTAGTGTAAATTTAGCAAATGGGGAACAGGGAAATCCACAGGGCTTTACACTCAAGAGTTTTAGGTATACTCAACAGCACTAAGAATATTTACCCTGGGTCACAGTTAGTGTCTAAAACAATGCAGTGATCCATTTGTAAATGATGGCATCTACCTGAGTTTTTCTTGAACTCTGAACCAATGTACACAGTGAACACATTTGTACTCTGCCTGCCTAAGGATGCACAGGTAGCCATCCCACTTCCCCACTTCTGGTGGGAAATACTGGGATGAGAAAACAAAATGAAAGCCGTTTCCACTAAATTCTGCATTTTTCAGACTTTCAATGCAGAGCAAGCCTTACTCCAGAGGTCACTCTGCTGCACAGCACTTGAACTTGTGTGCAGTTGCTTTACCTTTGTTAGGGACAAACTTCCAAATACAGAATCCAACTGCACAAGCCTAAGTAAGATGTAAATCTTTGCTTTACATCTCTGTACATTCTCTAGATTTTTTAGGTTTATTGTCCAACAATATTTACTTTATATTTTAAAAATGCTGCCTTCATTCCTCCAAGTCAGCACTTACTATGCTATGGAAAGTATTAGGGGTTTGCCTGTAACATCAAAAGAATAGAAGTTGTGAAGCCAGGGGGAGAAAAGAAAACACTGTTTTGGTTGGATTTTTTTTTTTTTTTGGTCACTTCTCTGAGCTGGTCACAGATTTCAGTGAGAAACTCCACAAGCAAAATGATTCCCTGTGCTCACTCCTATAGCAGGATTAGAACCTCATTTCTCATCAGTGAAACTTCATGAATAAAAATTATGCTGGGCCTCTGCCCTTTATGCTCTACAAAGACATCTGTGAAACTCTTTTATCCTGTTCAACCCATCAAACATATGCTCAGAAAATTTGACTAAATCTGCCAACAAACCAAGTTCTGTAATAAAATATAAATCTAGTTACTTTAAAATAAGGGCTCACAAGCCTTCAAAGGAAAATCATTAGGCAACCTTATGAAAAAATCACTAAGGTTACTGATATCAGAATTCCAACCAGAACACAGAAGAATCACAAATTTCTTTATAGCAACATTGCTTTGAAACATAAATTATGGAATAACATGGGACGGGAAAATAAACTACAGCAAAAATGCAGAGATTCTAAAGTTACACTATCTTTAAAAAGATGCATTTTGAAAGTAGATTTACATTCACATGAAATAAGAAACTGCAAAGCAGATACAACTCACCAGTCTTTATGTTACTCGTTCTCACTCTTCCACCTTCTCTTTCACAACCATCTTTCATTTTACTCTTTAAACTCACATGAATTTGGCAGTTCTCTGAAGAAGCAGCTGTGTTTTTCAGGAGGCTGGATACAGAGTCACAGACGAGAATAATTAGTAATTAGAACCCACCCAGAAAAATTAATCACATTCATTGAACTGTAGGGCAGAGTAAAGTTTCTAGTCAAGCGCCTCTACCTATGAAAGCAGATAGTTTTAATATATTAGAGGGAGGAGAAAAAATAGACAAACACCAAAAAACAGCTGAGAAGCAAATTCTTCTCTCACTCTGATTATTAGTCACCTTCTCATGTAAGCCTAGGCCTGTAAGAACAGCTGGTCTTTATTATCTCTCATTAGAGAGATTTTTAATACTAAGAGACAAACTTTTTAAATCTTAAGAACTATGTCGGTGCATTTGATATGTCTATGTTTCACTAAATATTGCATTATGACAAGTGGAAGATGTTACTTAAGTTACTAAGCAGTTACTGATACTGGTACAGTGATAAATATTTTTTAGTTAAAAGAAGTGAAAAAAAAAAAAAAAAAAAAAAAAAAAAAGAAGTGGGATAAAATAAGTGAAGTGAAAGGCCAGTTATCAAAGTATGGTTTCACGAGAGAGAAAGATGATAGTGGATTTGGGATGAAAAGACTAATTGTGGAGTTTCTCAAGGCTCAGTCTTGTAAACCAATCCAATATAAAATTTTCATTGGTAACTCAAGCACAAAAAGCCTGAGAATGGAAATGAAAATGACTGGATTATTCAAAGTCACCAGTGCACAGGAAAAGTGCATATCACCCCCAGAAATGCAGATTATATTCCCTGGATCAGTTTTAAAGTAGAAAGTGCAGCATTGAAGAAATACTACTACAGCAAGAATAGGTGTCCTAAGCTTTGAGAGGAGACTGAGAACACTCAATGCACTTGGCTTCATAATGTAAAAGTTAATATTCTTACTTTCCATATGTATATCAGGAGTGAAGCTGTCACAGTGGGAATCAAATTGCATGAAGGACAACACTGGCAGATGAATGAACTGCTAAATATGTTTTTTATATATACATATATATATATATATATATATATATATATATATATATATATATATTTATGTATATATGCTGGTAATTAGATACTTCCCAAATACCAGAGCATGGAGTTTCTTTCTATTTACAGATAGAAGGATCAGAAAACATTGCTGGCTTTCCACTGGAGCTTGCTCATTTTGTTTGTTGTTGTAGTGTCATTGCCCATGACAGAATACTAACTTGAAAATCTCTGTCCTTAATAATAAAATGTTTTTCTCCTTCAGGTGAATATAAAAGACTTTCCTACTGTAAGTATGAAATTCAATAAGCATCTACACCAGCTAATTTAAGAGGGTGTGGGTGTGTACACATGCTGAAAAAACCATTTAATTCCTACATTTGGGCAAGGTTTGTCACATGAGGGTAAAGAACATGGTTAGTCTAATACCAACAATGTCAAGGACCATCATAAACATTTCCAAACTCAGAAATCCTGAGGTGTACTACACTGAGGAATGACTGTAAAGATCTTTTACCACAGTACTTGTGCGTATTTTAGGAAAGAGGAAAGGAGAGGATGAGGCATTGCTATTGTCATTTTTAATCTGCATTCTGCAGGGGATGCTTGTGACTACAGGACATCAAGGCAGGTTAGAGTAACTTCCAAGTTGACTCACTAGTCACTGGCCAGAGGCACCCACAATTAACAGACATCTTGACTCTTCTGCCTTAAATGAGGTGAGCATGCTAAACCTAATCCTTAAAACCCTGAGAATGTTATAAATAAATACATATTAGAGAAAGAGGGTGCTAAAAAGACCTTCAGTTAGATGGCTATGACAGCATAATAGAACGCAGCCTAGAGCTCTGCCACTACAGTAGTTTTAAGATCACACAACATCTGCCATTTAGCAGCAGTTGGCTAAAATGATGTACATTTCACAGAACTGGCGTTAAAAAGAAAAATGGCTTTTGAAAAAGTTTTGCTGGTGTTCTGCATGTTTACAGCTTGTTTATAGTAAAATACCCCAACATTTTCAGTGCATACCTACTGCTATCCTATCATCTTCCTAGGAAAAGAAAATAATTTTCATACTGCAGGAATACATAATGGCTCTCCAGGAAAGGCTTCCCAAGTTCCCATTTCCAATAAAGAAACATGATAATGTCACACTTCAGCTACTGGCAGATCCTATTCCTGCTTTTGGATCCCATATCCATATAACTCTATTATAACCACCCCCTCCACATCAGCTCAATCCTTTGTTAGGGCACAAGACAGAGTATTATCCCTTCAAAAATTACTGCCCAGCTTTAAATTTCATGGCTGTCACATGCAGTTTCTTGAATGTAGGGATTAGTAATGCTTCCCAGTGAATTTCAGAGACAATACCATACAATTTTTATCAACAAAGATTTAATACAGCCTTTGGAATCTTCCTTAATTTGGTTTCAAATAAATTTACTGAGATTTCCTCACATATTAGAGGAAAAATGAGGAGACTGTTTTTTTCTAAATTGGGTTCCAACACAAAATTAAAATGTTACTGTGCTTTAAAATACAGCAGTAAGCATCTTTACTTCTACTCCTTTATTTTTCAGTGATGATTTATCATTCTCCTTAATGTGGCCATAAAAGATATTGAATTCTTCAGCATTTGACAAGAACAATAATTTCTTCAAGCTTTTTCACTCCAGAAAGCTGGCACAGAGACTTCCACTGGGGTAGGGCTTTAGACTGCACACACAAAGCTAGTTCAGAGTAGCTGATGAATTTTAAATCTGCCCCATGGCTGACTGCACTAACAAGAAATGATGCATTAGTCCTTCCTGCAAAGGGAAAATCCTTACATTGCTTGCAGAACAAGGCTTGCAGTTAGCTGTATTCCAGTCTGGAGGTTAAAACCTGGTGGGAAATAACTTTTGACAAGAGGGCAAAGGCAGTCTGTATTCAAATACAGCTCCTGCATTAAGAAGTGCCCACAACACTGCCTTTCACTCACAGACTTTAACCTCTGCTCATCTCAGACATCAGGCTTGGGCAGCCTCACTCTTTCTGGAGGTTTCCTATGTAGCTTTGGAAACCACTGCTGAGCACACTAAATTGCCACTATTTTTTTCCCCCTGGGTAATTTTTCATCGTTACTACATTGTTCTTCTAAGTCTCCATACTTTATACAGAATCCATACATCTTATTTTCTCCCCTTTCTTTGGAACTTAAAAATGAAGTGGTGCAACACACAGCACAACAATAAGGGCTGCTCCTCCTGCTTTACTCCTTGAGAGAAGTTCTCAAAAATCTCAAATTGAGATTCTTCCATTCTGTGATTCAAAAGCAACTTCAAGCATTAAGCAGATGGCACTACACACTCAGAGTATACATGACAGACAGCTGCATTTCCTGAGAGGTAGGCAGCTTCTTCCCTTCACTACTCACTAGTCCCTTTTTCTTCCTTGTATAAGAAGAGCCTGGATCTGACTGCTTGATGAGCTCCAGTTATCTTTCTGGCTATAACAATTAACTCTTTTCTACTTGGCATCTTAAATTTGTCAAAAGCCCTAGAAAGGGATTTAATGGCTGTGGCCTGCCCCAGCCCCACGTTCAAAGGTTGGAAACAGAAGTTTCTCATCCTGTCACAAGGAAGAATTTAGAGTTTTAAATCAGTTGCTAGAGCTGATGATAATAGAAATACTCTAACAGGGAGCTGAGCTGCTTATAGAGGTTCTGTGAAATTTGGGTCATCAGTTAAAATCATGACTAGGGGTAGAGGCTAGGTAGATTCCTAGGATTTTCAGGCACACGTGAAAATGCCATGTCTTCAAATACACGCTCTCATATGCTTCTCTGTGAACTTTTCTTTCATTTATATATATGCTTTGAATGACAGAGGGCTTGTAAGAACATCACTTAAGCAGATAGCAAAAAAATTTTTGAAAGGAGATTTTTGGGTTTTAACATTTCTCTGGTTTTGTATATATTCTACTATTTCACTGTCTCTGGGTGGTATAAGATCATAATTTCAAAAGTATATGAAGAAAGAACTTCAAATAATTTGTACCTTACAATGAAATATAATCATATTGAAATATATCATGGCAACCTGATAATTGAATCTTCTAAAATATGATTCCTCTCATGCCAGTAACAGGAACTGATGAGAAAAAGGAAAGAGTGACTGATATGTGCTGTTCAAATGCATGAAACCTGCATGAATTTCAGTGAACACTCCTGCAATAGCAGATATTCACCTTCACATGCTCTCAGACCAGAGGTCTGAAAGGCTTAGCAAAAGCGTGTGAGATACCTGTAGGCTGTGTTCAAGAGAATGGTTGCACACTAAACCATTTAAAATTTTCATTAATTATTTGACCAATCATTGTAATTCCAAGCTAAATGCTCTTGGCCCATCCTAAAGAAAGTAAAACATTTTAATAATGTGCTTTTTTCAGACATACCAAAGTGCGGCTCAATTTTAAGCTGTTTCACTTGGCATAAGGTTTTACAGATACAGGGTAGTCTGAATAGAGAAAAAAAATCCCCTTGCTAGTCTTATGTCTACTGTAATTTCTGTCTTAGTTTACTGCTGGAATCAGAGATTATCCACCTTTAACATAGTCACAGTACAGCAAAATCAAAAGATTTTGATTTCGATTTCCTATCTGATGGATCTTCCAATCCCTACAGGTAATTGTCAGATAACCAAAACAGAAGATACCCCAGCACCAGTCCTTAGAGAAGTCCTAAAAAATGTGATTGCATAGAGGTCCTGTTCATAGACACACAGTTTAGCTCTATGCACAGCTTTACATTTACCCCTGTGCAGCAAAACCTTTAAACGTATCTGTGTTTAAATATGCTCCTGAATGAGAGCCAAAACTAGCTATCAGAAAGCATCTGTTCTCTGATGCTGCCTCAACCTGGTTTAGCTTCCAAATTTTCTATTTAACATAGGAAATTTAAGGCTATGCCAAGACTTGTTTTCTGGAGTTACTTGTCACCAGGATGCAGATGGAGAATGCTGCAATTTGTAATTCATATGAGCAACATCCCACCCATTGCATTTCTTAAACTGTATGGGCTTTAAATCAGATTTTTACCTAGGCTGAGAGAGCTTTGATCTTGGTTGGAGCTGGGAAAAAAATAAAAAGCCTTATAGGCTGAAAAGTAAATAGTGATAGGAAAATAGATGTTGGTACTACTAGCATGCCATCATGGCATGTGTGCTGATAACATACTCATTAAGGAATCATAAAAGTACCTGGGAAGTTTGCAGGCGTTAGTTACATAAATTATGTCGGCTAAATGAAAATTTAATTTTACATTTAACTACAAAAAGAAGACAAAGGTGATAAAAATAGCTCTGAGAGGCAAACATCTGAGACCATAGTGATGGATTAAAGCACAGGGTCAGATTGGCAGATGAGTTATAAATTATCATTGATAGAGCTAAGACAGGCTCCTCTGCTGAGAACTTGTCCCATGTAAGATCATGATTATAAGATCAAAATAACTAGGAGAACTAGTAGGTTTAGTTCTAAATTGAGGCAGCGAATGTTATGATATTTGTAGTGTGTATCAAGTAGCCATCCTCCATACAGACCTTTTCATATCTTAAAAATTTTATGCATTATATGCAGATAAGTATTGCCAGGAGCACTTTCTATTACCAGATACTACTTTAATGAAAGATAGGGATGGAACTCGGAAGGAGAACTTCATTATATTTCTTTCTCGAATTAGTTAATAAAAATTCTTTTAATAAAGCACTGAATACCAAGAGGGCTAAGCTTTTACATTGGCACCATTGGTACTTGATATCAGGGCCTGTTCAAGAAAAGGTATTATTTCTCTTCATAATTATTTCCTATTAATACTGCTAATATCATCGCACAGTATTTTAACAGAACACTCTTTGATGAATTTTAAAAGTAGAAATGAAACTGCAGGCTAAAGTTGTTCTCTATAGCTAGCTCATTTGAAGTGGAAATGAGGGATTTTCGTTGACCTCATTCTCTTTGTTCTTGTGGTGGTGGATAACCACTTCTGAGGAGTGCATGAAATACAGCCCTTGCTTTTGGCCCAAGACCACTATCTCTACACTGATATTATTCATTTGCACAATTAATTACAAAGAAGTGCTGGGATTTATAACAGAAATAAGGTGACAATGAAAGGCGAGAAGAATTAAGCCCTGTGGAGCTATCAAGTAGCAAGAAATCAAGGTCCCTGAGCTTACTCAATAAAGCCTTTTGAACATAGTTAAGCCACATTAAAGCCAGTTGCTAGCCATCACCTTTTTCTTTTGGAAGCTGTGATGTTTTGAAATTAAACCCAAAATCTTAATTCTAAGTTTTAGAAACCATATGGGGAGGAAATAAACAGTTGAAACAGCCCTGTATCTAAAGCAGCAAACACTTTGCTTGCCTTTCTCTGAATATGGGAGATACATTAAGAAATTACAGGAATGCAGGTAACAAGGCTTCTAAAACATTTCTTGTAGGTCAGGGGGGCAAAAGAGTGCTGTAAGGCTTCATTTAAGGATGTTTTTAAAGAACTTTAATTTCTAGAAGTTACAAATGGGAAAAATCATGCTGATCTTTGCAAATAGCCAAAATTACTGAAGCCTTGAGACACCAGACAGAGTAGCAACACTCATGTTCCCATATTCTTCCTGGAAGTATTCTCTAATTATCTTAATTCCTTAATTAATAATTTGTGCAGTAAACCAGCTTTAGCTGCATCTCCTTGTGGTCCAAATAATTACCTCTCTTTGTATCTCTACATTTTTTAAAAATGTAGTTACCACAAACAAGACTGGATATGAGAGGTCCAGATTATTCTCATTATCCTTTACTGAGTATGATCCATGTAGTCCTGGAGATAAAACTGGATAAACCTATTTGCATTAACAGTAAACAAATTACTTGTGAAAACTTCAGATTCGGATCAGTAGGAGTACTGCCCAAGTAATGACTTTTAATCCAAATTTAAGCTTAAATTTACTCTTGAGCCGCTATTATTACATATATACATATAAATATACATATATAAGTATATATAAATACATATATTTATATATTAAATATATAAATAAATAAAAATATGTAGTAATTTATTCTTCTATACAATAATTACTTTGTAGAAGTACAGCACCCACTGTGTTAACCATTAAGTTCAAGTCAGTCAATTGTTCTCAACACTTGTTAGCTAAGGTTTCTTGCTGTCAACCATAATGCTCATTATCCAATCCAAAACAGAACTGGAGGGAATATTTGTAATGATATATTAATATATTATTATATAACATAGTAGCAATATTAGGATAATAGTATATAATGTTAAATATTATAATGTTAATATATAAATAATAAATTAATATATAAATTAGGAACAGCAAAATTATCGCACATATGCTTCTAACACATTTTTAAGCCATTAAAGTACGCCAATGAGCTTATCAAGTTTATAATGCTCCACAAATGTTTGTTATTGTGATGATTTTTACAACATAGGAGTGTAATTATAAAAGCCTAAAATTTCTAGGTATTACAGAATTATTCATATTACCATATTACTAATAATTCCTCATTAGTCATCAGTTCTTTATGAAATAAGAGAGAAAGCAGACTCTTGTCAGCAGGGTGTTAATGACTACATTTAAGCAGAAAAAGAAGATTTAAGTGGTTACTTATTTTACTTTTTCACAGGGACAAAAAATAAATCAGATATCATTGTTGAAAAAGCACAACTTAAAATTGGGAATTATCATAAATAAAGCTGACTGTTCGATATTAACTCAGGACTCTTTTCTATAGGCCTTATAATAAAGACATTAATTATATAATCCTAACCTGCATTTTTGTGTTCAGATAGTGAACAAGATGCCCAGAAAATAGTTGGGCATATCAGCTCAGCCATAATATGGTTAAGACCTTCCTCTTATTTTTCAAGTTACAAAATTAAAAAAATACGGGACTCAAGGTAATTAAAAGGCCAAACTAATTAAAATTATTGGGTAGGTTAAATTATTTGTGCTTTGCACAAAGTTGTTTTTTTGACAACACATACTTCTTGTAAGATCGTTACCTTTAAGGTACACTTGGATAATAAATTCAGGGAGCACCTTTTCTTTCTGATGTACTTGAAATCTTTTGCTCTGAGCCACTCAGCAGTTCATCATGAAAGTTTGTAAGTTCAGTTTTATACCAACACTGAAGCAGCAATCTGTTTTTCAGTGGGCTTTTTTCCTACAGTTAAGGCAATGCAATGCCAGCTTAGAAAAGGCATTCTGTATCATCATCTGTCACAAGATTACTGTATGATTCAAAGGAAGTCACTTCAACCAGACTTTTGAGAGGAAAGATGTTCCTCATTTTCTTCTCGCTTATCTTGTCACAGCAAAGTTTTCATTTGCAAAAACGCAGCTCCAACTAGAGCTAATAGAAGCTGGGCTGTGAAAAAAACCTATGAAAATCTGTATGTAGATAATTCAAAGCAGCCAGAGATAATCTTTAATCTTTTTCCAAAGTTTACACTATACAAATTGGGGTTTTTTTGAAAACAAATAAAATGAAAAATGCATATATCCCCATGTTGAGCCACTGGAAAACATTAAAACCAGTCAGAATGCCAGAAATCAAGGGACAATGAAATTCTATTTACTATTCAAGTTTAAAATGGTTTATGGCTAAATCCTAGTGGAGAAAATCAGCCTCCAATGATTTGCCTGAGGGTTAAAGGAAGTGCAGGTGATAGCTTTTTGAACCTTCTACCCTTTTTATTTGCTAAGCTCGTCTTTTCTGCTGTTACTGTCCATCCCAAATGAAAAGTAAAATGCCCAGACGGAGCTATTTATCATCCTCTTGCATTTCATGCCTCAAGGAATAAGTAAAC
Organism: Sylvia atricapilla; assembly: GCF_009819655.1. Classification (NCBI taxonomy): domain Eukaryota; kingdom Metazoa; phylum Chordata; class Aves; order Passeriformes; family Sylviidae; genus Sylvia; species Sylvia atricapilla. The sequence continues at coordinate 65,562,388 of NC_089143.1, forward strand.
AATAAATAATTCTGAGGAATGCAGAAACACCAAAGCTGCAAAAACTGTAAAAGATACGACTAAGTATAAGCTTGAAACATCAATTTAGTCCTCCAGGTAAGAGAACTTTTCCCAGGTGTGGCCATCTGAAAGTAATTATTGTTTGTCTCTGTTATTCCTCTGAGCTCCTATAGATATAAGTTTTAGGATGGGATACATTGTGTAGTAAAGGTTCTGTTCCCTCTTCACTGCCTGCAGAGTAGATCTAGATTGCCTAAACAATTAGCAGCAAAATGATGTGAAATTAATATCAGTCACACTCATCTAGGAGTGGAGAGATGATGGAAGAATTTTTTCATATACAGAATGGCCAACACATGATTTTCCACATTATTTTAGTATTAGAATTTGTTAAAACTACTCAACAATCAATTTGCATTTCTTTCTATGAATAGCTTTTTTAGGGTATTTAGATATTTTATCCCAATGCAAGTCTTCAGTGTTATTTTGTCCCTTATTTTCCTCAGGTTCTGAGATTTTTTTTTCCCCATTTTTCTTCCCGTTCTGCTACAGCCCTAGTATTTGTATTTTAATGAGAGTGGAGATAGAGGCCACGTCACTGACACTTGCTCACATAATTTAACAGAGATAAGAGGAGAGGAATCTGTCTCTCTCTGCCATGCGTCCTTCTGAAAAAAAAAGGAAATCTGATAATCTTTATTAAATTACAGGACTTTTAACCAGTGGTTTCAACTATTTTGCTGTGCAGATTTGCTCCTTCAACAACGAATTGAGCTGAAACAATGATATACAGCCTACTTACATCCTACCTGAAAGCACTACTTTTCAACAATCTTGTCAGCTGGGGGAAAAAATGTGCCATTTATTAAATTATCACATTCTAACTTTTTTCTTACATGTTGGTGATGACTTTGAGACAGAGAAAAGGAGGTAAAATGCTTGTGCATAAGATGCGATTTTTAAATTTTGCAGTTCTACAATTTACCCAGTATTTATGGATGTTTCCAGGCAAGAAGCATCCACAGTCTAGTTCATGTCCTGTCATCCTGAAAATTCTAGCACTCTGCTCTGAGCATTTCTAGCACTCCTTTTATATGCTGGGAGTAGAGAGTAACTGGTCCAGTGTCTCCCACTGCAAGCCCCGAAAAAAGAAGCAATGTGTTCTGGGTTTGATGCCCACGGAATGGTAAACAATGTTTTCTTGAAGTAGCTGCGAATATCTGCTGCTGTATTTTGGAATGCTCTTGCAAAACTCATCTCTGGCATTTTAAATTTCTTCTTGTTAGTTGAGACCTGTGTTTTTGTTCCTTTTTCTTCCACTCTGATGCACAAGCATTTATGAAAAAAAACAGAGATAAAAGCATATCTTTTTAAAAGGGTTTTCCTTACAGTAACAGTAATCAGCCATAGTATATAGCTGTACATTTCTCCTTGATGTCAGAAGATTTCCTGTTGTACTTAAAAGCTTACAGCAATATTTTAACAAGCTCTTCAACCAAAATAACATTCCTGATGGATTTTGTTGACAGATTTCTTTCTTATGGTTCACTATGCGCCTGAGTGACCAACACTCAGCAATTAAAAATGAAAGCTGATCAATGACACTGTGCATTACATATATAATGTAATAAAATGAAAAAGAATAAAAAAGGTTGACCATCTGAGCCCAAATTTTCAGTGCTCTTAGACGCCCACTGTGAAAATCATGTGCAAATAAGTAGCACACAAGCAGTAAACCCAATCTGCAGGAATTCATACCTGCATGTTAACTCATACAAAAAACTGTTCCTCTATTCCATGGCTGTTGGTATTTGTTATCACCACTCACCATTCAAAAATTGTCTTATAAAATGCCCACTCCCAACTAAAACAGGCTAGTGGGGTAGGCTAATAACTTTGTTTCAATTACTGTTTCACTAAAAATGAGAGGATGAAATAAGGGCCTTTTATAATATATATGCTTAATAGCAGGGACACTGATATTCAGCTACATTATCTGATACTGTGGGGATCTCCAGAAGGCAAAAATAAGACAATGAGACCTGTTTGTGTTGCAATAGGATTTTCTGTGACGATTAAGCTGACCAATCAATAACAAGTAAATACGATAGAGGAATTATTTTAACATTATATACACATACATATATGCATAGGATATATATAAATGAAAATAAATAAAAGTATGAAGAATTAAAACAAATATCTTGTGCTGATAAAGCAAAGACTTTTACTTCCCTTATCAGCTTCATATGGAAGTGATTCACTTCTGCTGATAGCTTTGGTGAGCTGACTCAGGCTCAGCTGTGCAGCCCAGCCAGTAGGAGGGAAGAAGGCAGAATGCTAGTGCCAAAAACAGGAGAGGAACGAAAGTAAAGGAGAGTAAAGGAAGGGGGACAATATGATTTTGCCTCTTACTGAAGGGCTGCTAAATTTGATCAGCTTTTATGTAGAGCTAAAATTTAAAAAAATGTTACCCAAAAGGCATGAAGAACTCACCTTAAAGCCAAAGGCAAGATAACGATATGTTTCACCAATTCGTTTGTCAGCCTCTATCTTCAGAGATAACAGCTGTTTCCCTAAGCTTTGCGTTTCAGTGTCAAAAAACCCCTTTTTTGCCATAAGGCTTGCCTAGAGTTTAGAAACATTTTTGCAGTGAATTTACTGCAGGCTTTTATTTTGCTCACTGTGGTAGTGCTGAACTCTGGAATAATTAGGGCATCATCCCCTGGTAATGTTCCTACCTCTGCTCTGCAAAGCTTCAGAGGCACATCTTTAGGTCAGTAATTTCATGTACAGTGGTGGACTGACCCTGTCTGGATGCCAGGCACTCACCAAAGCCTCTATCACTTCTCTCTGCAGCTGGATAGAGAAGAGAAAATACAATAAAAAGTTCGTGAGTTAAGGACTGGGAGCAGCATCATTCACCAAATACCATCATGGGCAAAACAGGCTTGAATTATAAATATTAATTGAATTTATCACTAACAAAATCTGACCAGCAAAATGAGAAGTAAAATAAGACCTTAAAAACACCTTCCCCCACCCCTCCCTCTTTGCCCAGTGGTGCAGGAAAGGAGGAAATGAAGGTTGTGGTCTATTTATCATGTTGTTTCTGCACTGCTCAGGAGAGGAGTCCTTTTCCTGTTCCAACATGGGGTCCCTCCCACAGGAGACAGCTCTCTGTGAACTTCTCTGTCTTGGGTTCATCCCACAGGCAACAGCTCCCTGTGAGCTGCTGCAACCTGAGTCACTCCTCCAGGAGGTGCAGTCCTTCAAGGATAGCCTGATCCAGAATGGGTCCCTCGTGGGGTCAGGAAACCTCTCCAGTGTGGGTTCCTCTCTCCATGGCAGAGGCCTGCTCCAGCATGGGTCAGCATGGGTCTCCAGAGGCTGCAGGGGGATCTCTGTATCCCTGTGGAACTCCACAGGCTGCAGGGACACAGCTCCTCACCATGGGCTGCACCACAGGCTGCAGAGGAATCCAGCTCTGGTGCCTGCAGCACCTCCTGCCCCTCCTTCTGCACTGACCTCAGGGTCTGCAGGGCTGCTCCTCTTACAGGTTCTCACTCTGTTCTTCTCTGCCTGCAACTATAACTAGGCAATAATATTTTGGGGGGGCTTTTTTAACTTCTTAAATCTAATGTCACAAGGGCATTATCACCATTTCTGATTGACCCAGCAGCACATCCATCTTTGGACCTGCCAGGGATTGACTCTGCTGGATGTGGAGGAAGCTGCCAGCAGCTTCTCACAGAAACCAGCCCTGTCAAGGGTTTTGACTAAAAATGATGTAAATATTAATTTGATTGTATGACACACGAAGAGAAAATGTAGGGTTTCTTGAGGTCCAGAAATACCTTTTGTGTGCATGGAGCTGCAGACATATTTAAATTTTGATTGACTGGAAAACATGCAAGGAAAGACAGACTGGTATCAGTATCCTCTCATCCACTTTTTCCCCCCCCCCACAGCAAATACTTTCTCAGCAATATGAACCATTGCTCTCATGCCCTCAGACAGGCAAATTTATTTATTTATTTAACCCCCTGTCCTCAGACTGCTTGTTTTCAAACATTGTGGTCATAGTAAAAGCAAGGGATTATTAGGAAAACTGATTAATTGATTAGTACATATTTATGGGAAGACTCATTTAACCTGGCACTGTGGGAGTGCTGTACTGTAGCTGGATTGCAGGTTTCAGAGCTCAGGGAGCAGTATAAACACAAAGTGGATGAAGCACTTCATATGCTTCTGTCCACAATAAAGTAATTTTATTAGGAATAATTAACAGTGCTTCAAAAATAATAATCTTAATTTAACAGGTTTTGGCCACATAAATCATGAATTTTCTACTAAGCAAGGAGTGCATGGCAAAAAGCCTGACACATTATTACATTCCTCCAACATGATAGTTTCCATATTTCTTTGAAATCCATACCTTTCATGTACAGTTCATTATCACTGATAAAAGCACTCATCTTTCTAAAAAAGTAAATTTCTCCTTGTAATCATTTGTAGATGTTTCACTTCATGTAATATTTTAGATGTTCTTTATTCTGAAATCTCATTTCTAATGTTAGGCTAAGGCTAAAAAAGTGACATCGGTATCAAAATAATATCTTGATTCACTTTATTTCTTCTCTCTTAATGATATCCACAGCAAGCCTCTCATTTTAGAGGTAGAAACAAGATTTTTGTAACTGCCAACACTATACCTCAAAACTGGTATTTGCAAAGACAGCGGTTTGTCTGACTGCAATTGTTGCAGCAGCTCTCTTTGTTAGAGGGCAGAAATGAGCCAAGACACAGACTCCTTGTTTATCACAGCATGAAAAGGGCCCTGGTTTATTCCCCTTTACAGCTCAGCCACCCTGACTCCAACCATTCACTGACTCTGCCTGCAGCAGCTCCTGCTGTGGGTTTCCCTCTGACTGCTGGTTATTTCCTGCTGAACTCTGACTGCAGGGAGCAGTTTGCAGACTCTGACTGCAGCTTTTACCTGGCTAGACTGTGACTGCAGGTTCCACCAACAGGCTCTGACTGCACACCCACACTGACCTCACTGCAAGGATCCTCTCTCCTCAGGATCCTTCTTCTTCTTCATGCTCCTCTTGTTCCCTCTTCCTCAAGGTTCCTTCTCCTCCATGATTGCCCCTCCCCACCTCACCCAGCCCATTTTATCTCACTTACCTTCATTGGATACAGCTGTGACCCATCAGGGTGAGGCTGTGCTGGGTAATGAACACAGCTGTTACTTATCAGGGGTGAGGTCACCTGTGTTCCCTTCTCCTACAGTAATGTCTCTTAAAATACAGCCTTTTTTCATGTTGTATGAGATGAACTTTCAAAAGTAATTTCTAATGTTGCAATTTTTATATGGTATGCACAAATCTGTGTAATGACTGAAGAGTTACCTCTCTCATTAAGCAGCAAGGTGTACGGTGGCCTGAATTTCTATATAGGAAAATCTGCCTTTGCACATTGGGAAGACTGAAACCTAATTTTTCAGGCCCTCTGTCTGGCTCTGATTCAGCTCTGATTCATATCTTTTAGTGTGGGATTTCAGTGGGGCTTGAGGATATGAGCAATGTCCTGAATAACATCTCTAGCATTGGAAAGTCAAAAATACTTTAACTGGCTAAGATGAGGTCAAAAGTGATGGCAGAATAAGCAGACAACACTCTGGAGATTTAGTAGGTGATTATTAGGAAAAAAGTAAAGACAACTGAAAAACATGCAGTCAAATGGAGATTGCTGCTCTTCCAAAAATTTCCTTGCTAAATACTTTGTTACATTCTCTGGTAGATATTACTCTTGAACTCCTTTTCCTACAATTTTTAATTTTTTTTTTTAATTTCAGTGGTACATCTCAGGATGTATAGCACTGCAGTTCAGCATTAGAAAAGATAAGCATAGGTTTGACTCCTTCTCACTTCTCATATTTAAAATTATTTTAATTTTCCTCACTAAATGAGAGAGAAAAAAGCTCTCCGTGCAGACTCTTGAGAGACAAAACAAATTTTGGGAGTGCAAAATGTAATAATTATTTACTAGAGGTAGAAGAACAATGAATTCATTTTGAAATGGCAACATTTGCTGATGGAGGGAACTACAAGTAATTTCTCTGTGCATGCTGAAGAAGCTGTTGTTATTTTTTCACGACAGCTCTTTTTGTTATGCTTTACATACATTAACAGCAGCCTAAGTAGGGAATCAACATTTTTATGCCTACTAATAAACTTCCCTGTTCCAGATTGTTATTCTGTTATTAAGCTACCTGCCATATAATTGATTGGCATCAGAGAGGTTTTTCTGCTACTTCACTTTGTTGTTTTTGTAAATAATAGTGTTCATGTATCATCCTAGGGTGAAGCTGAAATCCTCTGCTTTCAGTGATAAAAACAGAGATTTCTTGAGCAGCTATTCCATATTTCCATGAACTTCACCTATAAAATTGTGCACTGGTGAAAAAATATGACAAAAAGAGTTATTGTGGTGTGCAGTGAGGTACCTTATCTCATTAAAGAGCTTTTAATATTAAAAATGCAGAATGTACAAAATGTGCCTATATTAAACATATATTCTTATGTGGCTAAAGAATTATATCTTGTAAGCCTGGGGGTATGAATAAATACAAAGACAGATACAACAGTAGGATGCATTCAATAGCATTAATTATGAAAGGGCTGACAATATTTCAGTCCTATTCCCCTGTTTTACTATGCTAATAACCGAAATGTTCATCACAAATATTTTCCATGCATGTTTTCTGCCTGAAGAAATGTGTTATTAATTATTACTGTTTGTTTGAGGGAAGAAAAGATGTCTTCTTTGAGGTTAAGTGGAATCCATCCCTTAAAAGCAAAATTTTATCTCATTTTCAAATCAGGTAAAAACCAACCAACCAACCAAAAACAAGCAAAAAACGTCCCTGAAGGTTAAGACTTTGTCACTGAGCTGAACATAATTTTTTTTTATAAGTTAGGGATGGAAAATAGCAGTCAAAGCAGACCAGCACAATTATTCCAGAAAAAACATATAGGTTGTGCAGGCATATTTTTAGGTTTTTAAAGATCTACCAAGTTCTGTTTACCCAGATATCATCTCAACACTTGGAGATTCTTCCACCCCTTTGAGAATGACCTCTTGAATCCTTCCTATAGAAAGCTGGATGCCTCAAGAATTTTCTTCTTTCTTGTGGCATTCCTCTTACATTGAAGGCAATCAAGACAAGGAATTGCCCAGACTTCAAAATCAGAGCTCCCCTGGTATCTATACATCCAGGCACTTGATTTATGCCTCCAGAAAGTGGTGGATTTTTCCTATAGTCGTATCATGACTTTTAGTATTTTTGGACAGACCTATCAGGTATAACAAACAGTAGTGATGTTCAGAGGACTGAAGCTTTCTTTTTTTTCTATCAGTGACTCCCCTCACAGTCAAGCCAGAACAATAGTGTGCTTTGCTAAAAGCCAGCTTTATGTTTCTAGCCCTGAAGGAAGGTCCACATGTACTGATCATTCTGCTGAGACACGGAAACAGACTGATCAGCTCTCTATGACTGAAAAGTCTGCAGGAGAGCCTGAAAAAAGAATATGCTACAGGCTAATTTTTTTAAACTGTGTTTCTATTTTCTCTGTTTCTGATGCAATAACACATAATGTTGCTGGCAGCACATTAATCCAAAATGCAGTAGGATGCTTTCCATTTTAAGTTGTTTGTGGTTTTTTTTTCTTCTGGATTTGGTATGCAACTTGGCTTCCTATGTCCAGCATAGTAGAAATCCACACTAGAAAATCATTTTTTGTAGGGGAGGCATTGAATTCTAAATGCCAGATGCAGTAAATACAGCAAACTCAGGCCAAAGAAAGTCAGAATTTCTCACTGCACAGGACAGATGACTGTGGGCCCCAGCTGTTCTTTATTTGAGAGTTGTGTTTTTTGAAATCACAGTACCTCTTCATAATCTGGGTTCTACTTCTTTTTAGAGTTTTTTGGGTCAGCCGTGAACATGATAGTTCAGAAAAACACTCCTTTTAAAGAACTGAATATATGACTAGAAACTTTTTAACATAGAAAGCCAGTCATAAAACAATTAGTGCTTTTGTAAGCCTATATTCACTGCAGTAACACCAATGTTATGCTGTATCACACAACTGCTACATCCAGATAAATATACAGAGATGAAAAAGACCAAATTTTAGAAAAAAATCAGCCTCTCAGAGATCCTGACAGTGTATGTAATGTAAAAATGCCAGTTTCACTGAGAACTTAGAAGGGCCCCCATGATGCAGTGGATGATTCTGCCTTCCAGATCTCCCTGGAGTGGAAGCCTCTCCCTCTTGATGTATGACACAGACTAGGAATTTTCAGTAGTTCCCACTCAACATGGAAATGACAGATGTGAGTTCTAACCTCAAAATAATAAAACCAAGAGAGAAAAGCAGCTACATGCAGAACCTCATACACAAATCCTGCCCTGAAAAGAGAGATGTAAAGAAGAGTCACGGCCCCAGCAGTGCCTTGGCCAGCAGGCCACAGCACCAGAAAGAAGAAAAGAAACTCTACTTCTGGGCATCTGCTGAGCTTTCCTGCTGTTATGGTATATGTCCTTCCAGAGACCCAGGAGGCCCAGTCAGAGCACTGGAGCCCACTGTGCTTCAATGTAAAGCACATCAGACATTTCCTTCTCATGTCATTTGTAGGAACAGCTGGAAAAAGAAGTGGACATGAATTTCATTACTACTCCAGCTGAGTTGTAGGGAAATAAATAAAATGTGATACATCATTTTAATAATATTCATCAGTGTGCAGACAAATGCTGAAAAAAGTAATGGTATTGGGATTTATTACCAGCCTTTCTGTTTAACGTACTATGTACCATCACAGATTATCTCTTATTATATACACAAGTCTCTTTAGAAAACTGTTCCTATATTTATTGCAAGTTGGAGACAGCTCCTTCTATGTTATTATTTTATTGATATAGTGCCATAAGTGCACTCAGAAAATGTCCATAAAGTCTCATTTCAACAGACCTTTTTATTATGGGCTTTTTCTCCCATTATTTCCTTCCTTCTTGCTTACCTAACTGCATATCTCTGATCACAAGCCTTTCATAATCAAGATATTAAGGACTATGTGTTTAACTCGTGCCTTTTTTTATTCTTGAAGCATTCCTCATTCGTGATGCATTGAGGAAAGTTAAGTGTTCATCCCTCTACAGCATTACCTTTTACTGACCCCTGACCCACAGGCTTCAATCAAAGTCTGTCCACAGCCTTTATAAGAAATCCAAAGAGGACCCCTTAGGAGAAGAAATGAGTTGCTTTTGGCAGAATCCTTTGTGCCCTTCAATATTTCATGAAGCAAAACGATTAGGCTCAACATGTTTTGGCATTCTGCCTGTTTCAGTCCAGTCAGAGCAAATATAAGCTACTTGTCTAGTCATTATACAATGTTTTCATGACCATGAAAACAATGATGACCTTTCAGACAATAAAAGCAGTCTCAAGAGACAGGACTTAAACAGCATCATGACATAAGCAAAAGCAATTGCAGCTTCCAGAGTTACCAAGAGTGGCTCAGAAACCCAAAGACTTCAGGCTGTGGAAAAAAAGCAGAAGGTAAGTCAAAAGCTTATCTGTCAATAATCTAAGTAAGAGAGCACCACAAAAAAAAGCACAAAGCATTTCACACTATGAGAGAAAGATTGAGTTAATATGTAGAATTTGTAACGATAAGAGACAGCTAGAAAATTAATTTACGAGGTTAGGAATAAAGTTACAAAACATGCTAACTAATTCACCATTAGAAGGGTGATTTGAGTCAGCAGATCTGTAGAAAATTTGGCATATTTGCATTATATGAGACTGATTCTTTGCTTCCTCTGGAAACAAAGTCTGTATTCTATCCTGCTGTCATTATATGTGCCAGGCCAGGAGCTGGATTTGACGATCCTTGTGAGACCCTTCCAGCTCAGGATATCCTATGATTCTTCTGTTCCCCTTTGTCTGAGGAATCTACCTTAGTGTGATACCTTAGGAAGTTGTGAAATGTATTTAGTAAATACCCTCAGATACCTTTGTGCATTGTCATCAGCTCTCAGGCAGCAAACATTTGCTCCGGGCTCTCGCTGACCAGTACTGCCACTAAACTGCCTTCTTCTGCTGTGCCTTGGTTTGGAGTGACCAGCAAAAATTGCAGATGGACTACACAGGTACTCAAAGGAAACATGGGAAATCCTGGCTGGGCAGAGGATAAGATGAACAGAATAGTTTTCACCTGCTCCCTTTGTGCTCCGGCTGTAAATCAGTGGTCTCTGAAGAGTAATCTCCCCATTATGTCTCCATTGCTGAAAATGTCTGCTGTGAATTCTCTAAACAGCTTCATAATTTCATTGAGAGTTTGTTGCTTTTCCCATAATTCTTTCCTTTAATGTCTAATAACTAAATAATGTCATCAGATGTATAGACATAGCTCCCACTGGCTTCGAAAGCAAATAAAGAAGGGAAATTTAACTTCATCTATGTAAATGAGGACTTGTGATACTATGCAGTCCTGCAGAAACTAAGGCAGTTGTGCTAGCAAAACTCTTTATAGAGGGCAACTTGTGCTGGATGTAAGAGAAAAATTATAGAAATCGTGAGGAAGGGACTATGAGAAATATGAGTGTACATTTACCCCTTTAAAAGGGTGCAGCCATAAAACTAGTCCTTAATTCAAAACCTAGGCCCCAAGAGCAGTAAGCTGCATATTAAAATAAATTTTTTGGCAGTAAACTGATGAACTTTAAGAGTGCAGTGAACTGTGTGCCTTGTATATACATATTAATCAAAAAGCCTTTTGGTAAACTAATGCTCAAGGTATGATTTAGAGACTCAAAAGCAAGAAAATGACCAGGATAGGCCAGAATTAATTAATTTTGAGTGCTAAACTTGGGGGTTTAGCATTGCATAACATTGCATATTGTTCCTAGACTATTTCAGTGCCAGTAGTGTCTGCTAAAGAAAGGAAAGTAGTTTGCCTGGGAAAAGAGACTTTCTATTAAAGACATTATATTGTAAAGTTATTTATTAAAGTTTTCACTGTCTCCAAACTTCAAAGGAGCATCCCCACAATAAGTTCTTGCTTTCAGATTATCAGTTGTCTGGGGAGGTGGAAAAATGGATGTTTACCATAACCATCATGTTTACCAGGAAAAACTTCCGCTTGCTTTTCGTTTACCAAAAGAGACAATGACATTTCATGTGTGTTTACTTTCTTGTCTCTCCCATACACCCTCATGTCTTGTTTCTGGATACTTAAATATGTTGTTTCATGTACCTTTTCACAGACACTCTTCTATGACCTCTGTTAGAGAAAGGCTATCACAGGAGATTGGTTTATCCCAGTTTGGCCATTTATATATTGTTTTGAATGTGCAAGCATTGAATGAAGGTGCTGCTAATGCCATTATGTGCTCAACTCTTATTCTGGGTTAAGCCTTGCTTCTGGAAAGAAGTAGATGCAATACTGAGATGTCTTAAGCGAAGTTGTATCTTGCTCCCATCTTCATTTCCATGATATTGCTCTGTCCCAGTTAGATAAACAAACAAGATTGTTTTCCTCTGTTGGACAGGAATCCTGACATCCTCTCTTTAAAATGCCAGAAGAAATTTAGTCTTAGAGACTTCTCTGTGCACAAATGTGTTTAACTGGTAGTTGTAACAGAATAATTTACATGTGTTCAGAGGCAGTGAAGCATGGGGGTGAGCATTCCTTTCGAAGTTCGTGTCAGCTGATAGACAAATATCTTCAATGGCTTTCTCTGAATTGTCTGAAAGCATTTGCAATTAATTGGTTCTTCTTGATACTTGTTGCACTTGCCTGAAATGTTTCTAGATTAGATGTCTGTTAATTGAGCAGAGGGGATTTTAATGTGACATGAACATACTGACATATAAGATTGTAATTTAAGCATCAGTAAATTTGGGAATAGTCGGCAATTAGTAAATATGTGTCTAATTATACAGTGGTGAGAAGCAGGTTGAAGAATATTTTTAATTATTTCCTTATTAATCTTTAGTCTTCTGTGCCTCTAACAGGAACACTCGGACTTGATTCTCCATCTCAAGTTTTGAAGTCTCAGTTCTAATGTTACTTTTAGAGTTGTGAAAAAAATTGATAGAATTACTTTTCTTTCTGATGAGTTTCTGGTAAGTTTCTAATCAAACATGACTTTTGGAGGAAGAGGATAAGACATCTTTCTGTAGAATTTTCAGTTTCGTATTGGGAGAAATCAAGATATTTCCTTAGTATGCAGCATATAACAATTGTTAAAAAAGATAGAAATATTTGGGATAAGAACAATTTACTGGAAGCAGCAATGAGACAAGAAAATAAACAATAACAGCAACAATATGAATAAAAACACCCTACAAAAGAGATAGTGCAGAGTTCAACATGACCACAGCCACACTGCCCTGACCACTCCTTTCAAGCCAATATTGTTGATAATGATATCCTGTTGTTAGGGGATCCCAAAACATGCAGTAGTCCAAAAAACAATAAGTACGAAGAAAAAAATAGATTAGCTGTCTCTTGTGTGAGTAAACCATCTTTTATAATAAACTCTAGATGTCACCCAGGTAAATGGGTTCCAAAGGAAAAGTGATTTTCAGTGCACACACTTCCAAGTTTTATTGGGTCCTGACATTTTCAAGTATGCTCCAACTCCAAATCTTATTCTTCATACTGTATTCCTATTAAAACTTGGACAGTCATAATTTTCCTTCACATTATAGTTCCCTGGGTCTAAACAATTATAGGTCCTCATAAACTGAGAGGACAGAATCCTAAAATGAGCTCTAATTTGAGTAATCTTTTCCTTTTACTAATTTAAAAGCCCAAACTGCAGTCTATCATCTTATGCAAATTACATCATGTATGGGAAAAAATGGGTATTAAGAGGCTGTGAGACTGACTGCTAGTGATTAATGAGTCAAATGTTCAGCCATTTGCTGTAACCACCCAGGTGCCATAAGAGACTGGAATGTTGGTGCCAAGGGCTCAGTTTGCATGGGATGCACCTGAGACTGGGACTGGCCTCCCAGGTGCAGAAGGGTGGGCGCTCCTGGACCTGCAAATTGGGTTCCCAGATAAGGCTGTTAAGAGACAAATCCTGCGAGGTGGGTAAGTCCTTCTGATGCCTTAAGTTTTAGCTTTCATGTTTTCCAGATTCTGTGCTGCCCAGGGCTGCAGTTCTGAGCCTCATATTAAGTGTTAGTCAGCTCTCTTCACAGAGTTGGCGGACAAAACAAATCATTTTCCTGGCAGAGACCAAGAACAACTTTCAGGCCCAAAAGCACAAAGGTGGACTGAAGGGAGGAACAAGGATGAGACCTCACAACCCAAAGCTGTAATTGGATAATAACCCCAATATGCAAATACACCAAAAATTACAAAAGTGTGAGACCTCATGACTGGTTGTCCATTTGTGATCATTTTGGGTCCACCTTGGGTGTAGCCCTGGTCAGGCCCTGACCTGCCCAAGGTGTATCCTAAAGGCCTTTTAATAAATATCTGCTTTATTCTCTAGCTCTGTCCAGTCTCTGTTTCAGGTCAGCCTTCCCAAGGCATCACTTCTTATCATACCTTATCTAATGACTCCAGCTGTGAAAACTCCAATCCAAAGCATGGGACATTCACCAGTAGGATGAAGGGATTCTTCTTGGGTGATGGGCCATGATTGATTCATCTGTGCTAAGAGACAGCTGCAACACCTTACAAGGTGTCAAGACCCCTAAAGTGTCCTGTGAGCCACAACACCACATTGTTCAGGCATCTTCTGATTTACAGTACATTACCCAGCATGAAAATCCCCTTCCCTGGGCATTCCCACCTGAACTTGAGTGACTACAAACCCAATAGGGCTTGTGTTCTTTGGATTTGTTCTCCCACCACTTGATGGGCACAGTCTGCAAGCACCACCTCCAGAAGACTGCAGTCACTGAGAAGACTGGGAGGACTGGCAGGATGTTGGTGGAATCTAGAGAATGGTGGTATTTTTCTCTGCTTCTCTGCCACTTTCTTTCTTTCCCCACCTTCCTCCCTATCTCTCTCTCTCTCGACATCACATTTAACTGCTAAATAAAAATCCATGCTATTGACTTTGGCATATGGTCTCATTTGTGCTTTAATTTGGGCAGTGGCATCTCTCTAATAATTTTAATAATCAGATCTCTACAGAGGTCCTTTTATTATTGCATTAAGACAGTCACAAGTTATCTGCTTTCTACCAGATAACAGCACAAAAATTCCAGTATACAACTGAAAATTATGCATAAACAAGTACAAACTTTTGATATAATTCTTGCTTTGGCAGTCATCCACTACAAAATGCAAAACTATTAATGAAGTGAAAACTAAATTTATTAAAATAGTTTAATTTAAAATAGCTTCACATCCAAGCTGTACAAAGGAAAATCTCTTTTATCCCTTGCTTTGATGAATCTGGCCTGTGATCTTGTGCACTTCTAAAGATGATCAAATTGAGCAAAGAAACCCGTGAATCCTAACACAGCACTCTGAGTGATGTTCTTAATGAACACAGCATGAGATATTTAGGCTACCTTGAGGACAGCTGATTCCATCCAGCTACTTGTATCTTCAAACAGCAATTTAGTCAAGATACACTGGGTCAGCTATTGAAACACTCATATAGTAGTGGCTCCTATGGAGCAAATTATATTTGCACACTTTGCTATGTCTGACACTTGACAGTATTTTTGTCACTAGAAAAGGGTTTGGTTTATTTGTTTTTAAATTATTTCACTTTACTATTTGTTCTGTTTGCCACTACTATTATTATCACAGTTTTTTTGGAAGAAAACTGATGGAAAAGAAAAAAAAAGGCAAAACAAAAATTCAATGCCATGTGAAAATAATATTTATATTTGGACCATGAATGGAATAATCATTTAATAGCTTTCTCTTCTGTAATTTTCTGCTGCCCATGGCATGTAACTGCAAACCACTGAAACAACATCATCTTTCACCATCTACTTCTTGTGTCATCAGTGTATTCATATTTCTTCTTCCAAGTAACCAATTTCACTGTCCCTTCATTCAAAACTTGACTCACTTGGACTAACACAGGTTCTGTACCTTGGACTGATGATTAACAGGTATTCCTCCACTCAAAAAAGGAAATATGATGGTACAATAATATGATTATGTGGATGGCACTTTGCAATTTTTCTGTCTTGATTTTACAATGAAATTAACGTTTTGACGTGACCTTTGGTTTCCAGTAAAATGTAGCAATAACATTTCAGAGGTGCCAGGGAATCATAAAAAACAGAGACAAGTTCTAGTACTTAAAATTCCCACTGATGTTATCTCAAGTTGTGCCTGAGTTTTAAGTGAGCCTGTGGCTCAGTAGAGTCCTGCAGTCAGTTGAAGATCACTATCATATTAGGGCAGGTTTTGTGCTGATATTGAGTTTCATACATACAGCTGAATTCCTTTTCTTGTGAAACTACCATGGCACATTATGGAAAGTCAATATTTAATTTAACACATTCACTAACATATCCTGTATATTTTTGTGCTGCATATTTTTTTTTTATTTTTTTTTCAATGCCGCCTTTTTCTTTTTCATCAGAGAGAAAAATATTCAGCCCTGCTTTTAGTAAGTTCAGAAAAAGAGCTTTACATTTATCCAGGAGAGAGCTATGCAAAATTCCTTGCGGAATCTGCAAAAACGACACAGTGTGAGATCTGTTCATTAAGCTGTAGAAGAAGTGCAACAGGTTATATATTCTCTGTCATGCCACTTTCTGCTGAAGCACACATGTACTCTCAGCTGGGTCAAGCTGTTAACAGTCACTGCTACTCGAACTGTGATGCAGTCAGGTTGGAAAGATGGAGAGAGGATGGTAACCCACATGAAGGAGAAGGAGTTTGTTGAGACAGAGCCATTACAACATCTCAGTCGCCAGGCTTGGTTCATCCTCTAGCAAGCTGAAAACTTAAGGCACCTACAGACTTTTCCTGCTAAGAGCAATGCAAACGTGCCATGAAAATGTAAACTTTTATTACTTTAGAAGTGCTGCCAGAAATTGATAAATAATAAAATGTGGTATTGTACACACCTTTTCAACTAATTTCCTGATTATCTTATTTGAATTCTGCTGATAGCTCTTGGCAAGCTTATAAGATATTGATGATAGAAGTATTAAGGTTGAAAAAGACCTCTAGGATCATGGAATCTGTCAGACCAGCACCACTGTGTTCACCACTGAAGCATATCTTCTAGTGATACATGCACCCATTTGTTTAAACACTGCCAGCTATGAGGAGTCTACCACTTCCTTGGGCAGCCTGTTCAAATGCCTGACCACTCTTTCAGTGAAGAAATTTTTGCTAATACCTTACAGTTCTGAGTAGCTATAAAGATATATTTCAGGGCAGGTTATAATGCTTATTAGCAAGAAAGAAAAATGCTGCTGTCACCTCTTGCTACTAAACTTCCTATTAAAAGAGATCATAAACACTCTGGTGCATTTTCCTTTACTTTGTGCACTTCATGAATCTAATGCTTATCTAGGCCCTTTATTTTCCAAAATTAACCTTTCAGTGGATCAATTACTTAAGGAAATATGCATACAGCTCTATTCTTCACAATTTCATCATGCTGCATATTTTCTGCTTTGAGCTTCAGTGACGCCATTGAAGAGTTCAGAATATTCACTGTGAGTCAACCTTCATCAGCTGTTTATTTGGGAAGTAATTATTGTGTAATGCTTACCAGTGTATGGAACTGCAGAAACCTTAAATGGGAGTCAATCTACAGATGCCTATTTAGTCCTTTCAGACATTCTTGACTGAGCATGGCAGCTACATTAGGATCAATACATCTGGTGATATGAGCTACTCCTGGCATTTGTGCCCCTAGGTAGGTGAAAAGCAGCTGGTTAATGAATTTTCTGCATGGATATCAGCTCAGATTTTTATACAGCATATCTCAAGTTTGAAGATCAGTGCCTCATCTTACTCACAGCCTGCCTCTGGTGTTTCTTATGGGCTCCTTAGTCGTGCTCTCCTTGATGAAGTGTGGCTTTCCTGGGATACTGGAAGCTTTGAAACAGCCCCACAGCAGATATTAAGGCTACTTACCTCCTCTGATTCCTAACAAAACCATTTGTGGGCTGCAATTTCTTAACAAGTGAGAAGATTTATGAAGAATCCAGCACCTTGTTCAAAGTCTTCAAGAAATTTGGGCAGGCACAAATGGAATAGCTGCTCCTGCTGCAACAATGTCCAGCTTTTTCTAAGGAAAATTCCAGTGTTTTCTTAAGGAAAATTATTGCAAACTGAAATTAACTAGCAAATTGCATCTTGGAAAGTTTAAGAAATACCCAGAATGACTCACAATGGTTATAAAAGGCCCTAATGAGTGCTCTGCAACTCACGTCATGGATAAGTTTAGTAATGAACATCTGACTTGACTATTTTTAGGTATTGTTCTAAAGTATGTAAAATATCTTTCCTACAATGGACTGATTTAATTAATGAATGTTCAAACACTTCTTAAGCTAGAAATCTTTGAGGTAATAAAAGATAAAAAACAATTTTTTAAAATTGTATTTAGAGTTGCTATTGGATTTGTTTTAGCTACAAAGCATAACTATGTTATCAACAAAGATTTGGCTGTCTTCATCAAGAATTCAGTGACTTCTGTCATGAGAAAAAAAGCCAAGATAAATATACTAGACTTTGCAATTAAGTAGATGTTTTTATATTTCTGGAGATATATTTTCTCTTTTTATACTTGTGGGGACAAAAGACCAGAGAAGGTTTGCAGGAGTTTGCATACCTGCTTGGGAGAAAATAGAGAAAAACACAGTGGGACATTAATTTGAAAGTGATATCCACTGGGTTCCCAAAGAACTATACCTGATTACCCTCCCTGGAAAAGAAAAGAGCATGTACAAGATTTTTTTGCAAACAGATTGAAGCCCCCAGTATCAGATCTAAGATATACCAAACCGACCATCCAGGGCCTCTTTCTTTGTGATTGTACACAGAAAATTCGAAGCAGTCACAGAATACCAAGATCATCAAATATTACTAATACATCAAAATAGGTATGCATTTATATATGCATAGGTAGGCATACCTGTGCCTGGTACCTGAGCTGAACAGCTGGTGGTAGTTTTTATAATTTCTAGTCACTTAAGCAATCTACTCCCTTAATGGGAAGATCAGAAAAAAGATGTAGCAGAAATAAGAATGCATATTTTATCATGAATAAAAATACTGAACTTTTGAGAATATATGCACATGTCATGGAATAAGTAATAGTGCATCGACACATGAGTTGTTTAATTTCTGGTTTTAGGCTCTTTCCCCTCCCCACAGCATTCTGCAGCTTTGGATACCCACAAGGGGTGTCTGTGTGTATGTATATATGCATATATGCACATATGCTGCCCATCTCTGACTGCATTATATAAATGAATTATGTGGCTTTTATGTTATGCAAGAGCTTGTTCTACCATGTTTTGTATGTGCAATTAATTACACAGACTATTTTGCCATTGTTGAATTGCTCAGGGGGAAAAATGATAAATGTTAATGAAAAATTCAATAATAGACACTACTGAATTCAAGGAGAATTCTGTCATACTCTTCATTTCAGCTCTATTTTTTATCGTGGGAAAGTACAAAGAAGAGTAAAGATGTTTTATTATTCTCCAATTCACACAAATTCTTTTTCTTCTACACTGCAGGAATACTGGTACCTGGAGTTCAAAGAAACTAATCCTTATAACTTGCAAATACTTCTCTCCTACTGAACTCGATTGCAAAGCCCTGAGCTGAGTTGAAAGTGACCCAGCTGAGAAATAGATTACAAGAAGGAATGGGAGGAATTTTCTCATAAAAAAGGACAGCAGTTGTGCATTAGAGCACACATCACGTTGTTTCCTTTGTGTACACCCTGTATTTTAACAAGTTGCAGAAAGGTAATTCACAGAGAAACTGTGGGATGATACATTAGTTTCTGGAAGGAATTTACAGAGCAGCTGTGCATCTCTTAAGCTCTCCTCTTTTTAAACTGCATGCATTTGGCTCTTTTGGTACCCCACTGTGAGAGACTGGAAGGATTGTTAGCTCAAAACATTTTGGGTGCATGTGTGGGGAAAAGGGGCAGGTCAGGTCAGGTGTTGCTCTGGTGAGGCAGTGCCATGCTCCACACCCCCAGAGCCTGTATCCCAGCCTGGCAGTGTCTGCCCATCCCTGGCACAGCAGAGGCAATGTTCCACACCCACCTCTGGAAACCAAATCCAGCCCCACAGTGGCCAGTGACCCAAAATGCCACCTGGGGGAAGGGCTCAGCAAGGCCAAAGGGTACTTAACCCAGGACACAAGGGAAGCATCCTGTCTTTCCTTGGAATTTCTATCAGATGAACACTGCTGGAACTCAGAAGTGGGAGCTATATTTGTTCTTTTCTGTACTCTTTCTCTCTGTCCCTTTCATCTCTGTCTTCTAATTCTTTCTTCTTGTAGTTTTGAATAGCTTAAAAACAGATAGGCTTGGAGTTTGCTAAGTTCAATGGGCTAAATTAAAGCTATGTGGTTTATGTTGGTTGAATGCTTCTCTGAACTTTTTCCAAATTTCTCTGATTTCCTGAAGTTACCAGTAGATTTTTTTGTTGTTGTTTTGACCTCTTGAGAATATCTTGTCAGTATTTCTCTGTGTGTCAGCCTCAGAGAATATAAAAAATCCATAAGCCCTCTTAGGAACAAGTTTTTGGTGCCTCACATTTTAATTGGCACAGTGAGAAGGGGACTCCTGAGGTGACATATTTTATTTAGGAGTAACTGCTGGTTACAAAATAAAGGAAAAATATTTTTTTTGGTCTAAAGCAATAGTCTCCAGCAGAAAGGCCCAGGAAACCCAGGTAAAAATTGACACAAATTGTTCTTCATTGATGGAGTTGCTAAAAGCTTCTAAAGTTTATCCAGCCCCAAACATGGAGATGTGGGCTGACTTTTTCCTCTTCCCCTGTGTATGGATCCTGGTTGATGGGAGGGATAAGGATGATATTCTGGGATACGTATATTTGTTTAGGCTATAACAATACCTGCACCTGTAAGATTATGGACTCCAAAAGGCAAGGAAACCTTATGACTGAAAATTGGCCTATCGTTGAAGTTTGGATTTTTTGACAAAGAGTGCAATGCACTTGCAATATCAATATGAAATAAAGAACCTAAATTGAACTTGCCATGATATTTTGGAGCTCATGTTAGAAGTCCAGCAAGTATCAAAAATGGTTTTATTAAATTGTCTATTATGATATGTTAATCTAATTAATTATCTAATATGATATTATGTCTAATTTGATATGTTATTAATAAATGAGCAAGGAATATGTAAAAGGCAAGACCTCACCAAAGAAGAATACTGTATCAAGAAATGAGAAGGAAATCACCAGCCAGTGTGCTGGACTCTGGTCACTGCAGCTGAAAGACTGATTTAATGAATTCTTCCCCAAAATCCTCTTGTCCTTCTCCCTTCCATCACAACTTGCCTGCAGTTTTAGAGACTCACAGGGTGGGATGACTTGCATAGAGGGAAATTTTTATTGTAACTAGACTTATTAGGATTGAAATAGCAATTGTCTGTTATTTGACTTCTTGTATACTTTCCTCTTCTTTCTCTTCTCCTCTGTCTCCTAAGCTGGGACTCATAAACCCTTTCAAAAGGCTTGTCAAGCAAATTTTGGGGATCTTACAGACCCACATCTTTTAATCCTTTCAGCATTCTTGTTGCCTGTTTTCAGAGCTTTCAAAGGCAGCAAAAAACAGAATGCATAATTCTGCTTTCACCAGAGCTTGGCAAAGTCCTTAGCTGATTCCCTAGCTTTACATAAAGCCTCCTGCTCCAAAACTGTTCCAATCAATTGGGAGAGTCCCACTTGGTACCGTGGGCTACATATCAAACTCTCTGTGGGGACATCAGAATGCAGATTATACCACATTTCCTTTTTCCCTCTGACAGTATCTAATTGCAGCCTGCCCTCTGAAAGCTGTGTGTCTGGCATCCCTAAAATAAGCATTTCCTCATTTGGTGACTAGTACTAATTCCTTAGTCTGTTACCTTTGGAAACCAATTACATTGCTCACATATAAACTCTTTATCCTCTACTCAGAAAGAATGTTGACATACTGGAAAGGGTTCAGGAAAAAAACCAAAACAAAACAAAAAAATCACAAGTATTATCCAAGATCTGCAATATCCATTTTAGACTGAGTGATTATTTTGGTTAAAAACAAAGGATACCAGATGAATTGCTCCTGGTCTGCAGGAATGTAAATGAGGATAAAATTTTTCATAGTGGCAGGCTCCATGGTATAACAAAATTTAATGACCATGAGTTTGACATTAAAAAGTGTATGCATTTTTTACCAGAGAAGGCAAAAATGCCTTAGAATTATTTGCTCAAAGAGCAGAAATGTTCTCAATTAGCAAAAACTTAACTCAAGAGACAGCCTATAACATGTGAAGAGCTACTGTCCTGTTGCAGAATTCAACTGATGAAATTCTATGACATGGAAATATGACACGTGAATTCTATGACCCATATATGCATGAAATCCAACTAGGTTTTATTGCCCTTTTAAAAAAGCATGACAAATAAAAACTCTCTGCATATTTTCCTACAATCTGTATGCATAAACACATCAAAATCAATGCATGTTTCATTTGGGTTTCACTTTTATCAATTTCACATTTTAATAACAGCCTATGCATGTGCAGTCTTTATCTATTCATAAGAAATCAGGTTCAGGGTCAGTTCCAAAACTGGGGCAGAAAATGCACTCTCACAGACACTGAGTCAGTTTTATGACCTGTCAGGAACAGTTAGGGTTCCTCATTAATGCTCAATAGTGCCAGCTTCATTGTCCTTTTTATTAATTTCTTTACCTAATATCACAGTGACATAAAAACATCACAGTGGAGTTCTGTACTGGGTGATTTTCTTTCATGACAGTACATGGATTTTCTTTCCCCATTACAAAATTAAAATGAGAACACAAAATGTACAAATTTTCCATGAAATTATATTAGAAAACGAATGTTCCAAGTCAATCAAACATTCTTTTAAAATAAAACAGGAACTTTTTGTTTGGAATTTAGGTTTCATATGCTGTTTACTCATATTGGAAATAAATTAATTTTCAAAAGTCATTTAAATATGGTAGATCTCATGGAGCCAGAAATGTCAAAATGGAGTGTTACTCTGCTGTCAAAATGCTTTATATTTTAGGCAGATTTTATATTCTCCCTTCTTTGTGTCAATTAGACAGTAATGACATTTCTCACTGAAACTTTTTTAGTAACAGATTCTACCTGGATTTCATAATACCACATGTATTTGGGTACATAAAATCACACTTAGCATTTAAAAGCAAAATAACAAGGTGGGGTAGGGGGGAATTTTACAGAACCAAGAGCATGGGTGTGAAGACGTTTGCATCCACAAAATTGTTGTAAGGTCTTCTTTCACAATATGCTTAGGTTCCTAAATAAAAATAAATTTAAGTATTTTCAGACTAGGATCTAAAAATACATGGACCGTGCCTCATTTGGCTCTCACTAATATCCTAAATCATGCCCTCTCTGCTATTTTCATGGTGCTAGGGTGTTGGAATCATAGAATACCCAGAGTTGGAAGGGACCTACAATGATCATTGAGTCCAACTCCTGGCCCTTCACAGGACAGCCCCCAGCCTTCCCATCATGTCCCTGACAGCACTGGCCAAAAGCTCCTCGAGCTCTGTCAGGTTGTTGCTGTGACCACCTCCCTGGGGAGCCTGTGCCAGTGCCCAGCCACCCTCTGGGGGAAGAACTTTTCCTATCATCTAACCTAAACCTTTTGTGACACAGGATATATGTTAAAGACGCCGTGCACTGCAATGGCTGTCTGCCACTTAAATCACATTCTAAAGAAAAACATTATTTTGAGCAGCTGCTCATTTCTGGTAACATTTTTCATACTGTTCTAGTGAGAGAGAGTAGGATGGTCTCAGAGCAGTGTGCTTGCATTACACTTTGTGACTCTGTATTTCATCCTTATACCACCCAGCACTTCCTCTTTTTTTGCTCCTTTTGAAGAGGGGGCTACTTGCAATATAAGCATTATTCCACATATCACACAATCACAGACTATGCTGGGTTGGAAGGGACCCACAAGGACAAAGAAGGCAGAAAATGAGGCCCTTGTGTGCAAGTTAAGCACAATTCTGGCCCATTGCTTGTAAGAGTTTTCTGTCTTCCTACATAATATTCTCCACTTTCATCATTTTCCTTTATACTGAAACCTAAGAAAAAGTAGTTTTGAACACTTTTCATCCATCTTGTAGCTTTTACTCATATGGCCCCTTTGTTACTTTTCAGTGGCCTCCTTCTATTCCTTCTAGATATTTCTAGAACCCTTTTGCAGCCTTGTTACATTTGATTTAGCTTTCTTTGCTGGGCTTGCTTTACCTCTGCTTTGTTTGCCAGCTAGATTCCATCTGGTCCTTTCAATCTATTCATGGTGTTGGATTTGGGGGGTTGGGTGGGGGCTTTTTGTCTTCCCTAGGGCGAGATGAATAACGCAAATTACTTCGCTGCCACCAAACAAAAGGAGTGATGTAGGTTTAATTCTTTAGGTTTGATTCTTTAATTCTTTACTGCTTCACTTGCCTCCCTGCAGTGAGTGGTGTCTTTTGATCGACTTTTATGTCTTTGCTTTAGCTTAACAGCTGAATGTACTGTCGGCGGCAATTTATTAAAACATATTTTGATTTCATAGCTCAAGTAACAGAATACAAAACTGCAGTTTCCAGCAATCTTGCCTCTGTTTTCTCAAGAAAATGGCTTATTTGTTTAAGAGGGGGGAAAAGGAATTGCATGTTAATGCAGACATAGATAAAAGCTATTCAAATTCCTATACAGTCCTGTACTCACATTTCCTTTCAAATACCATAGCTGTAGCTAAGGCAATATATATGAAAGCAAAGACAACATTACACATAACGTACAGTAAATGCTAAATTGCTGTACATCCATTAGACAGCACATCTGGCAGGAATGCCAGATCTGTAAGCAATAGCTCTTATGATTAAAACATCTTGATACATTATGTTACTAATATTTTACCACAGAACATCATCTCAACTAAAGGAAAAAAAAAAAAAAAAAAAAAAAGCAAAGTGCTTTATGAATAAAAATAGGAAGTGGAACCTGGCTCCAAGTGCTGCCATTTAGAATTTAGTTAACTAAAGTAGTAGATGGTAAAGTGTCTTACTGAAGCAAGGCACCTGCCCAAATATATTTTTCTCTTACATGGGCTCTACTTCCCAGTCTTTGCCAAAACCTATTGATACATTTTCAAATTCACTTTTGGATGCTCAGAGTTGGGACATTTCATTTATAGTGAATTCACAAACTCTGCCCTCTGCCCTTTACTCATCATATCTGACAGTGTGTCCTGTCCATCCCCAATCTCTTAAAATACTGAAAAATATTAAAATGCTACCATCAAAACTTTCCAGTACTGGGGGATGAACGTGGGCTTTCTGAATGGATGTAAAATCCCTTATGCAAATGTTTACATAGGGATTGGAGTAATGCCTTAGAAAACACTAGTCAGGCTACAAGAAGGAAATCCTTATTAAAGACAAAGGCAGAACTGGAGGAAATGATCCTGACTTTGAAGAATAAATAATAGCTCTCTAAAATTACTGGTTACTGGATCTATTATGAAGATATTTGGGTCAGTGCTTTGCAATGCAATTTGTTTGGGGACTTCTGTTTGTTTGGTGCTTTGCTTGTTTTTAGAGAAGGCAGCTAGTGCCTGCTCTGTAACATTTTAATGCTGTTTTGAAATGATTCACAGCAAGATTTAGTGTTTTATATTAGACACAGGAATGTGTATGCAGGCTTGTTCCTTCAATAGTTCTGTAGCATATGATGGAGGCCCATTGGTGAGCACACAGCATTTGTTGACTTGAACTTTTATATCAGAATGAGATCATTTGCAAGTAATGCAGATTTCAGTCATAC